>NW_004524796.1:88456-108291 GCF_000260255.1 Octodon degus
GTGGAAATTCAGAAGATTATCAATAGCTACTTTGAGAATCTTTACTCTCACAGAATAGAAGACACAGAAGAAATGGACAGATTCCTAGAAAGGTACAAATTACCACAACTGAATCAATAAGATATAAGCACTCTCAATAGCACAATAACACCCAATGAAATACAAGATGTAATTATAACCTACCAACAAAGAAAAGTACAGGTAGGGATGGATTCACAGCTGAAATCTACAAGAAATTTAGAGAAGACATAGTCTCTATACTCCTCAAACTGTTCCATGAAATTGAAAAGGAAGCAATCTTCCCAAAATCATTCCTGGAGGCAATTATTACACTGATACCAAACCTAGGGAAAGTTGCAACTATGAAAGAACTATAGGCCAATATCCCTCATGAACATAGATGCCAAAATCCTCAATAAAATCCTAGGAAATAGAATAAAGCAAATCATCAAGAAGATCATACACCATGACCACATAGGATTCATCCCACTGATACAAGGATGGTTCAATATTCAAAAATCTATAAATGTGATACACTATATCAATAGCGGGAAAGCTAAAAATCAAATGATCATCTCAATTGATGCAGAAAATAATTTTGACAAAGTCCAACACTCATTCATGTTTAAAGTCCTACAGAAAATTGGAATAGATGGCCTCTACTTCAATCTGGTAAAAGCCATTTATGTAAACCCAATGGCTAACATATTCCTAAATGGGGAAAAACTGAAATCTTTTACTCTTAGATCAGGTACAAGACAAGGATGTCCTCTATCACCACTCCTATTCAATATAGCTCTGGAATCATTAGCTAAAGCCATTAGAAAAGAGAAAGAAATAAAAAGAATAAGAATAGGTAAAGAAAAAGTTAAATTATCTTTATTTGCGGATGACATGATACTTTACCAGGAAGATCCAAAAAACTCCACCAAGAAGCTCCTAGAATTAATACAGAAATTCAGTAGCATAGCAGGTTATAAATTGAATACACAAAACTCAAAAGCATTCCTCTACACAGACAAGAAACACACTGAGAAGGAAATTATAGAAACAATAACTTTTACAATAGCTCCAAGGAAAAAGAAATACCTTGGAAATAATCTAACTAAAGAAGTCAAAGATCTTTTCAAGGCATATTGCAGTACTCTGAAAAAAGAGATCATAAAGGATTTCAGAAAATGGAAAGATATCCCATGCTCCTGTATAAGAAGAACCAACATTGTGAAGATGGCCATACTCCCAAAATTTCTGTACAGATTTAATGCAATCCCTATCAGACTACCACCAACATACCTCACAAAGGTTGAGAAATCATTCCTAAAATTTATCTGGAATCAGAAAAGACCTAGAATTGCATAGACAATCCTGGGTAATAAAGACAAGGCAGAAGGCATTACAATTCCTGACTTGAAATTATATAACAAGGCTACTGTGATAAAACCAGCATGGTATTGGCAACAAAATAGACCTGAGGATCAATGGAATAGATCAGAAGATGCTGAAACCCCTACAAACACACTCAGCCACCTTATCTTTGACAAAGGGCCAAACATACTCACTTCAAGAAATATAGCCTCTTTAACAAATGGTGCTGGAAAAACAGGCTCTCTATATGCCAAAAACTAAAACTTGAGCCAGATCTATCACCATGCACTAAACTAAAGTCAAAATGGATTAAAGATCTAAACATTAAAGCAGAGACACTAAATCTCCTGGAATAGAAAGTAGGAGGAACTCTTGAAGACATAGGGGTAGGCAAAGAGTTCATGGACAGAAATCAAATCGCATGAGAAACGGTTGAAAGAATTAACAACTGGGACCTGCTCTTACTGAGAAGTTTTTTCACATCAAATGAAATTACGAAGAAAGTGAAAAGGCAACCCACAAATTTGAAAAAAATAATGACAAATAATTACTCAGAAAGAGGTCTGCTCTCTAGAATTGATAAAGAAGTAAACAACTCTAGGTCACCAAAATTTAAAGACCCAATCCAGAAATGGGCATCTGAGATGAACACACGCTTCTCAGAGAATGAAATTACAGAAGCGAATAAATATATGAAAAAAATGCACATCATTATCCATCCACAAAATGTAAATTAAAACAACATTGAGATATCATCTCACCCCAGAAAGAATGGCTATCATAAAGAAATCACTCAATGACATATGTTGGAGAGGCTGTGGGGAAAAAGAAACACTTCTCCACTGCTGGTGGGAATGTAGACTGGTGCAACCATTATGGAAATCAGTGTGGAGGCTCCATAGAAAAGTTGGAATGGAAATCCCATTTAATCCAGCTATTCCTCTAGTGGGTATTTTCCAAGAGGATCTGAAAACATCATATCATAGGGATATATATGTTCCTATGTTTATAGCAGCACAATTTATGATAGCCAAATCTTGGAAACAACCAAGATGCCCATCACCTGAGGAAATGGTTGAAAAAGATGTGGTATTTTTACACAATGGAGTATTATTTAGCTATTAAGAATGATAAACTTGAAGCCTTTATGTTGAAGTGGATGCCACTTGAACATATACTCTTAAGTGAAATAACCAGACACACTTGTGTAAATATCATATAGTATTCGTAGTATAAGAACTCAAAGGAAGAAATACAAATAGAAAGGTATAATACAAGTAAAAGGAAAGCAGAATCTCGAGGACTAACTAATCAAGAGACGGAAAGAAGAAGAGCTAAAAAAATGACAATGTAACACCATACAGTTATATGTGGAAGATGGGCAAGGCAATGTTCCTGAGAATCTTCATATTTTTTTAATCTAGCAGTTAATTGGAAAGATTCTCACCCTGACTAACTATATATACTGATGCCTGGGAAAGAAGCAACTGCACTGAAGATGGTAATCTGTAATGGTAATTGCATGCTTGGAGTGCCTGTCATTCTGGTCTTCTGAAAACGGGCTGCTTGTTATGACATGCTAGTTGCTGCTGTGCTGTCTCTCAGGTAGATGACTGTTGAAAAAGAAGGGGGTGGTGAATGAAGGCAAGAGACAGGAAAAGGAATATTGTGGGACTCTCCTGTTTCAAGCTTGTATATGGTGAGATTTTTGGTCTTACGTGTAAACATAAGAAGTATATAGTTCTTTATGCCTATTTTTAAAAATATATTCTAATTTTTAAATGTTTTTTCATCATATTCTGTAGGGACTTAAAGTTCAACATATCAATACTTGATGAAAAATACCTGTTCCAATTATGCCTAAGATGTTTGATATTCCGACAGATAGTGAGGTTAAGCTTAACAGCCTAAGTTGTATGGTAATAACAATAAGTTTGTCTTCTGGGTGGTTAACAACCTAAGTTTGCAGACCAAAATTAGAGAAAAAGGAGGGCCACAAGTAAAGCTAACATTTTGGCCCTAGCCTTCCAAGGTCAATCAAGACTCAGGACTTATGAAAACTTGTACTGTAATGTCATGTAACTCGGTAGTGTCTTAAATTTTCTGATCAAGGAGTTTATGCGGCCAAAGAGAAAAGTGATCGATGATGTAGAGTGTGCTTAAGGAGAGTCACATGTAGAGAAAACATTCTCTCAGGCTTTCACAGAGAGCACATTGGCTGAACAATGGTCGTGACTCATCCACACGGCTGACACTGACAAATGTTCTACAATCTGAGGTACAGGATCTCAGGGTAAATCCTGAGGGAATTTCACTGCCCTTATCAGACCCAAAAGCTACAACTCTTGTTGCATAGATCCTGCTTTACCTTGGTCTTAACCATCCAGCAGAAAAGTATATGTTATGTTGAGCTGTAGGGGACTCAGGTCAACAATTTCTGACATTGCCAGTCAAGCAGAAGACCCAATACTATTATGGGCTACTGGACTCTTTTAGAATATTTTGTTGAGTTTGCACACCTATAATATTCAAATAACGTAACTTAACAAAAAAGGGGGATATAGATGAATGTCCATTTTGTATCTGTGTATTCAAAGTGGCTAGGATTGATATATAGTTACATTCTCTTAAAGAATAGAGAGATTTTTTCTAATGGTGTTTGTAAATAGGATATCGTATCCGCACATTTTACAGCAATTAACCACTAGGAAGAATGTATGCAATGCGTTAATTATTGAAACTTTCGTATCAATTCGGTTTGAAACTGTCTTATTGCTAGTTGTTTTTCTGTAAAATTATAAAAAAAATTGTGAGGCCTCCGTATGTGTACTGTCAATAAGAACATCATAGATGTTTCCCTTTTGTAGTACAGTTTGAAAACCAAAATTTTAACATGAAGTTTCATAATTGAATCGGGGTCATTAAAAAAATATTTGAATGGCAATGGAATACTGATCTCTGACAAAACTAAACAAAAATGGGTGATATATATGAACGTCCATTTTGTACTTAGAAAAAATATATATACATAGAAATATAGATATGCAGCTACTTTCTCTTAGTTCAGTGAGAAGAAGCATTGATACTCATCGTGTTTACATAGGATATCATGCCTGGATCTTATATTCTGAATAACCTCTATGAAGACAACAATATGCAATGTATTAATTATTGTAACTGTGCTACTAACCTATTTTGAAAATGTCTCATTGCTATTTTTTTCTCAATAAAATTAGTAAAAAACAAAACAAGACCTCCATAAACAGGAAGGCATACAATGTGCTGGAAGGAACCTTAATACTAAAGTTATCAAATTTGTCCGAATTACCAAATAAATCCTGGTCTTTTGCAATTATAATAGCAATTGGAATACTAATGTAAGTTGTTTTGTTTGGAGTTTTACAATTTGAATGCCTGTTATTCAAGGTTAATCGTGATATGGTGAAATAAATAAAAGCATGAATGAGTTAAAAATCAGCTATTCTTATTCTGAAAATCTATAACATGTGTGTTATTATATGTTACCCTAGTTCTGTCATTGTTTCTGATTTTTGTTCTTGCCTTTGTCTTTTACTTTTAAAAATGAAATAATAAAATTAAATTTAATTAAAATAAATATATAAAAATATTTTGTTCACTGATTTATCTAATCATTTTACAGTCAAGAAATAAACATTAATTATTTTTAATATTATCCTTCACTCTCTAAAGGACTCCAATTTGGATGAATATAAATGATTGTTTTATCTGTGATCCAGAAATTCTACTCTTAAGTATATGTTCAGCAAAAATATGTGCATTGAAATTGTATAAGACACTCAGCAATGTTTATCATGGTTATTTTTACTGATCTAAACTACAAAATTAAAAGTGATTACCAAAACATCAAGCAGATAAGCAAACGATGGTCTCACCTGTGGCTGTGCACTAGAATGACCTAGAAGACTTCAGACCCATGTACAAGGGGTCTTCCTTCAGCCCAGAGACTCACTGACGTCCTGATCCAGGACAAGGAAATGCTAGATCCCACTTCATTTCCTGTCCACCCTCCTAGTCCATCTGGAGTCCATTGGAGCATGCCACTTGCCCTTGAGATCACAGCTGTGGTTTCCTTTCTCTTCCTAGGGCATTTTCTGGACTTACTACTGAAGGCAGTCTTGCAAAGAGACACAGGGCCAAGTCAGACCCCACTTGAGGTCTCCGCTGAGAACTCAGCTATGAATGACCAAATCAGTAACACATGTATTTCTGGCAGGAATAGCTGCTGGGAAACTATCCTGGTGCTTAATTTCAAGAAGGGCAGCTACCGCTTGGCTAGCTATTGCTGTGAGAGTTTGGGAGCAAAAGTCTGGATCCAGGGATGCCCATAGCCCAGGTTAGGGAGCTAAATCCCATAATTCCCAGTCAACCAGATCCCTCAATAATGGTGAAGCACAAGGCAGGAACTTTAATGAGCCTGACCATGCTGGGAAGTACAGATGAAGAGATTCAACATCTGTCTTTGATGGTCTCACACAAGCTTTGGAATTTTATAGGAAAGGGGGACAGAGGTAAGGAATTGGAGAGCTGTTTGATTACTGTTTCAGGACTGGTCCTGGGAGGGCCATCATCAGTTGAGGGGTCAGTTCCATTCCCATCATGAAATGAGGCCTTGTGTTTAGTGGGGATCGACATTAGTTCCTTTCCTAGGGTCATTTTTCCCACTTTGGGCATGATCTCAACATGGGGTTCTCTGTTTTTCCTGGAACCCAGCATGGGTGCAGACTTAAGACAGTGACTGGAGACTCGGTAGGCTCTGATCTGGGAGTTGTGGAACTTGATATTTTAAAAGTGGCAATTAGATGTCTGTGTAATCCTGAAAATCACTTTAGTTCCTTATATCCTGTGTCCTCAGTCATGAAAGAGGATGAGCTAGTCTAAGAAAATGTGGTGCTGGTAAAGTCCACAACACTCCTTAAGTGATTGGCTAGTATGTCTATAAGCAGAGTTAAGAGGGGTATGGCACCAGATTTTAAGGGATAAAATGAAGACAGATGCCAAGCTTTATCCTGCTTTAGTTTCCCACTGGCCATCTGCAGGATGAAACTCTGAGTCCCTGCTACACTTTTATTTACCAGCATGTGGAAGTTTACCATACTTTTCAGAGATATAAATGATAATGTTTGTTGAATCAAGTGATGTGGTGTTTTATTTCCTGTTCAAGGGAAAGAACTAAGTGGTACCTGAAAACTGAGCCCTGTGACCACACCCTGAAGCCCAGCAACCCCACATTGCCTGGGACCATGTTGAAACTGGCCAAGTTGATGTGGGGGATCATTATACCCTTAGGCAAGTCCTTGGGACAAAGGTTCTTTCTCCAAGAAAACTCATTAAGTATTTTTCATAGCTCCTGCCTACAACTTGTAATCTCACCACCACAGAATTCTGAAGTAAAAGGTATTTTAAATGTTTTCCTGTGGTAGTTTGTAGAGTGAAGTATAAGTTTATATTTGGTTTAAAAACCTTATCAGATACAAAATTTACATTTCTTGTTATATAGGTCTTGCTTTATCTTGGTCTTAACCATCAAGCAGAAAGGTAAAATAAAATGAGGTAGAAGGGGTGAAGCTATGTTGGTATGCTTGGCTGTAAAGGGCTCAGGTCAACAATTTCTGACATTGACAGTCCTACAGATGACCCATTACTATTATGGACTACTGGACTACATTGCAATATTTTGTTGAATTTACATACCTACAATATTTAAATGGCAATGGAATACCCTTCTCTGACAAAACTAAACAAAAAAAGGGCATACAAAAAAATATCTGTATATACAAAATAGGATAGATATACAGCTACTCTCTTAATTCAGTGAGAAGAAAGATTTGTACTAATAGTGTTTGGACAGAATATCATATCAGCAACTTGTACTATGAATAACCACTAAGAAAGGAACAATATGCAATGTATTAATTATTGAAACTCTCCTACTAATCGGTTTTGAAACTGTGTCACTGTTATTTGTTTCTCAATAAAATTTCTAAAAGAAAAATATCAAACAATCAAAAATTCTCATGAATATAAGCACAATATTTACAATACTGCTGTTACATGTTCTGTTTTAATAATTTAAGCTTGAATAAAATAAATAATTTAGGCTGAAGGTCTAGCACAGTCATAGAGTCATAGGGCCTTGTCCAAGGCCCTACATTAGGCAGACCTGTAAAAACAAATTCGATTGGAAAAATTCTGAGGCAATTATAATTGTGTGTGTGTGTGTGTGTGTGTGTGTGTGTGTGTGTGTGTGTGTGTATTACTGCAGACTGAACATAGCACCTCCACACTAGGATACATCACCAGCCTTCTTTATTTCTCAATTTTGAGACCAAGTCTTACTAAATCACAGAGTTCCCCAGACTGGGCACAAAATTTCTGGTTCTTCCTTTCAGCTTCCTATAGTGCTGGGATCCCAGGTGTGTTCTCCTTCATGATACTATGCAGGTCCTGTGTTTGCTTTGCATTACTGGGCACCAGAAGTACACTTCATTTCCAAGTTTCTGCACAAGTGCTCAACAGATGGCGCTGCTACACTGTCTTTTAGTCAAAATTATAATTTCTGCTTATTTTAGTCAGACTGAAAAGAAAAACATAGTTCTTTTCACCTATTTCTAGTCAGGATACAACTAGAATTCTAAATCTCATTTTTTTCAAGCCCTAAAATTCTGCAGGGGAGTAAACACAAAATACTTTGAAAATAGAGCGTAAAAATTAGAAATAATACAAAATTTCACTGAGCAAAATGCTAAGAATTCAACAATGTTTGTTACATTTCATGTTATTGTTGTCAAATTGGTTGTTCAGAATCCCAGAGATAGGCTTGAAAAATTAGTCAAAATATTATAAAAAAATTAAAAAGGGAAAAATTAAACATTCACCGCTCTTTTCTTTTTTCTTTATTATTTATGTATTTAGTAAGGGTCTACAGAGTCTCACTACACAGATCAGACTCATAGCGATCCTCCTGTTTACAGCATCCCAAGAGCTGGGATTACAGGTGCACACTACCAAGCCCAGTCTCAATTGCTGTTTTAGTGCACCCCAGGGATTGGGCCAGCATGGCACACAGGGGACCAAACCCTGGTTCCTGTGTCTGCTTAAGCAGATGCTTTAATCCTCTGAGCTATCTGGCCTGCCCCAACTGCTCTTTTCAATAGAACAGCAGAAATCAACAGTACAGTTATCCAAGGTATCCTGTGTACATACATGTATATTTCTTTTTCCCTTATTTCTTCCTTTTATCTTTTCTCACATCCCAGTTGCTCTGTCCCTTTGAACAGTGTCTTTCCTTTTTACTGTTTTTATTGTACCTTTCAGACTTTTACTTTATCTTTCAGATTCTTACACTAGGTAGAAAATATGAAGTTTACACATGTAGATCTGATTTATTTCACTTCTAAGTATGGTCTCTAGGTGCATCCATTTACCTAAACGAATGCCAAGAAAATATATGAAAAAATGTTCAACATCATTAGTTGTTTGAGAAATGCAAATTAAAACAGTACTGAGATTCCATTTCATTCCAGAAAGAATGGCTATTATCAAGAAGTCAACAAATGCTGGAGAGGCTGTGGGGAAAAAGGAACCCTTCTCCACTGGTGGTGAAAGGGCAGACTTATGCAACCACTATGGAGATCACTGTGGAGATTCCTCAAAAAGCTAGAGTTTGAGTTCATATTCAAGCCAGATATTCCCCTCCTGGATATTTTTCCAGAAGAACTGAAAACATCATACCGCAGCAATATAACATATAAACATATGTCCTTGCTTATATAAGCACGATTTGTCATAGATAAATCTTTGAAACAACCCAAATATCCATCAACTGAAGAATGAATGGTGTTTTTATTTTTTATTTGCATTTACTTTATGTTTAATTTATTCCTGTGCCATAAGTTTTTGTTTCTTTCATTTCATCTGGGACATCTTTTTCTTCGGTGCAACTTCCTCCTCTGGTTTAGGAACAATTTGTTCCTCTTCAGTAAGAATCATCTCACTATGGCAGAGGGAACTCATGTATGGATTAATCTGGCCATGTGCTCTATAAGTACGGTTGTGCATCTTGGGTGCTTTGTTCACCTGTGTACGTTCAATAACCAGAGAATCTACATCTAAACCCTTAAGTTCAGCATTACTCACTGCATTTTTAAGCACGTGCAGCAAAAATTCGGCACTCTTTTTAGGCCACAGACCTTGTGTCCAGCCCTACTGTTTGGTGCAGGCACATCTACCAACTCCACCGTTGTAATGCTAGAGTGGCAGCACACATTGCTTCTTTAATGTTATATCCTTCAGATACTTGATGGCCTTTCAGATATGCATACTCTTGATTGCCTGGGCAGTTTCACACATGTTCTTAAAGTGAACACAAAGATTTGAGCCTCTTGATTTGCATAATTTTGTGAGTTTTCTGGGTTAAGAGAGTAGCCAACCATTTTCAAAGGTCATTTCAGGCTGCTTACTGGAAGAGGAAAAGCGATGGTTTCTGGGAGAATTCATCAATGTGATATTTTTATATAGTGGAGTATTACTTAGCTATCAAGAAAAATAAAATCAGAATATTAATCTTTAATTTTTTATGAATTTGGTACAGGATTTCACTGCACAATTTGGGCTCAGTGATCTTCCTGTTTTCAGCCTCCCCAGCACTGAGATTAGAGGCATGCACCACTACACCCAGTCTTGGTGGCAGGCTCAGAGCATCCAGGGGGTGGGGGCGATACAGCATGTGGAGCTGGAGCTCAAACACTGTCCCTGTGCTGGCCTAAGAGGTCACTTAGTATGCTGAGCTATCTCACCAGCACTCTTTAATATTTCTTTTCTGAAGATCTGAAGGTGTGCTGCTAATAACTTGCTTTAGGTCTTGTAATGTACATAGATAGGTCATTCCTGCCATAATATTCCATTATTCTACATAAAGTTATAAATTCTAGAAATGTACTACTCTTAATATTGAAATTTTACATACAGAAAACTCCCTTTAAAAATTACAGATGCTCTAAAAATACTCTATTTGGCAAATGACTGTGTGAGGAACTGGCTAGCAGATGCAGTGTGTCCCTTGTTCTTCCAGGGTCCACATCTGGGGCTGGATAGTGCACACTACCTTGTCCACTACATCCTCTATTTTGTTTCATTATTAATTTCAGGGATACAAAATAGATGAAAATTGGGGGCCTGCCCCGTAGCTCAGTTCTTTAAGTGGCTGCTTCAACAAAGCAGTCAGGCTCCAGTTGCTTTGGTTCGATCCCTACAACACAAGACAGCCAGTCATGCCTTGAAGGCATTCCGGAAAAAAAAAAACCACAAAATAGATGAAATTTGATAGAACAAACTGTATACATGATATGGTTTGTCTCTAGTTGTCCTCTCAAAGCCTCGTGTATTGCTGGGGCAGCTGGTTTCTTGAGATTGTGATTAATTCATGATCCAAAGCTAGGATATGGGTGTGAGTACCACATCCACCCTGGGGCACATAGCTTGAATGCAGCATAAGTAAGGGAGAGAGGCTTGCCTCTGTCTCTGTTACAGTCTTAGCTCCTCTCTTTTTACTCTTGCTGCTCTCTGCCACCATGAACTGCTGCCCTAGGCCATGTGCTACTCTGCCTTAGAACCAGCTGGAGTATGGACTAAAACCTCCAAAAACTGTGAGCTAAATAAACTTTTCCTTCCTTAATTCTAGGTGTTGGGTATTTTGTCCCAGCAATGAGATAAAAGCAACCAGGACAATACATCAACCTTTAGCTGAAGACCAAGGACAAGGGAACCTTTTAACAGCCTCAGTGTCAGTCACACTCGTGTTTATAGTACAGTGCATTTTTTCTTTGTGTCTTTGCTATCTTTTATACTGAAGTGTTTTTTTTTCCTTTTGCAACTTGATTTTTTGTTCATTATTACATTTTGGAAAATTACCCATGCTGATAATTTCCCAGTTTGTTCATTGTTACGTTTGCACAGCACAGTGGTCCCTTGTTATCCACCCAGCATGGCCCATGAACCTCAGCAATATCAGATACCCAAATCTGCAGATACTCAAGCCTCTCACATAAAGTGGTCTAGTACTTACATGTAACTTAATGTAACCTAGCCAACTAACACATTCAAGCACTTCTAGATTGCTTCTAATAGATAGTACAAAATGAAGGTGATGTAAATAGTTATTTTCCATTACTTAGGACATAAATAGCAAGGAACAAATGTCTAAACATGTTCATAATACATTTAATCTAAAAAAATGTTTTTCCCACATAGGGCCAGTTGAATACAGAGATTGGAAGGGATGACTGTTCCAGAGTGAAGGTTCCCAGTTTTGTTTAAACCGGCACTTCAGTTGATGCATATTTTATATTGTTTCCTAATATCCACTATTACGTGGAATGTACAATCTTGTTTATGTGTAGAATTCTTCTATAAACATACATAATTTTAAATGCCACAATTATCTCATATCATCAAAATGCCAAAAACATAGTCATTACCACCAGCTTATCTTCTCATTACTTCATGGAGTGTAGCTTCTTTATTTTCTTTTAAGAGTCAATGATTAAAAATTACATTAGACTGGGACTTTAAATAGCCATCTAGAGGATAAATGAACTTCTGAGAGGTTGATTTATCCTCTCAGAACCTTAGATGTCTAAAAACCTAGATGTGGAGTGACAGGCTCACTGGTATAAACATTCTTCTTTCCTTCAAGATGGCAAAGCTATTCAAAGTACAGTAGTGCCAACAATCTACTCCTGCCAGTGGCCAGGGGCATAAGATTTTGAATTTGTCACTGCCCTGCTTTTTATCAGACTTTCTTACTAAAAAATTTTGAATATATACAAAATTTAAAAAATTGAAATTAAAGCCTTTTAAGTTCTGTCAGTCAAACTAAGTATACATAGAGCTTCTGCAAAGATGAGTGGGATTGCAAGAGTGGGAATAGGTGTACTTTAGCAATCTAGATTCATAAGAAAGCAAGCAAGGGAGAAAATTTTAAAGACAGAGTGAGGGAGACTATATAAAATATTTTGAAACAGTGATCCTTAGCTATAGGGACCAATAACAAGGGAGCTGCCAATCCAACGTTAGTGATAGTTGTTGGGCAGATGTCTACTATGCACTATGTTTTGTTTACAGATTCTGTGGTCTTCATGCAAGCTTGTGTTCTGGCTGTCCCTTATTCCTTTTATCAGGCACATGTGCTTGAATCTCCTTCTTTTAACTTCCTAACTTATTTTTGGTGAGGGCTTGAAAAATATCACCCTATTGTGATTCTGACAACTTTCCTAGTTCCCATCACTGAATTGTAACCATTACTAATTCATGCCAATCTTAAGTCTTACCTTCTCATTCCCCTACATATTCTCCTCCTTCTGATTATTTGAAGCAAATCTGATCATTCCAGGATATCTCTGTAAAACATAAGGACTCTTTCCTTTAAACAGAACCACAATATCATGATTGCACTTTAAAAAGTCATTTCTTAACAATATAAAGTAACCAGTCAGGATTCAAATTTTTAAAATTTCACTGTAACAAGATTTTATTGGTTTGACACACAATCTAAAATAAGATCCAGCACACGGCTATAATCTCAGCTCTTTTGAGGCTGTAAACAGGTGGATCACTACAAGTCCGATCTAGTAGTGAGACTCTGGACAGGCTGTAGGTCCTTCCCATAAAAAAAATAAAAAATAAGTTCCAGATCAGGGAATATAACTCAGTGGCACAAGCACCCACCTGCCTGGCAAACGCAAGGTCCTGAGTTTGATTCCTTGTACAAAAAGAAAAGAAGCAAAGAACATTCTTACATTGTCATTGCTAATATGTCTCTTCATTAATACCTTTTAATTTGTGGGTTTTCTTCCTCATCTCTCTTTTTCTCTTGGTTTTTAGTATGCTAAAAACTTGAGTGAATTGCTCTGTAGAGGTTCTTATAGTCTGACTTTTACTGATTGTGCTCCACATTAATATACTCTTGTATATTGTAGTGTCAGGTTGTGATCAGATTTATTTTCATTTCCATTTTGGTACCATGCTTTGCAAAATACAAACTCTGGTGTACTCTTTCAGGGTCTTTTTCAGTTAAGGATCTGTGCTTCCTTGCCAGGATGAAATTTAAGTTTCAGAGAGAGGCACCATTCCCAGTTCAGCATGTGCATGTTCTGTGTGATTTTATACTTCTCTTTCAACCTACATTGATGATCTTCTTAGAAGGGAGTCTTCAGATCAAAAACTTTACTACATGTAAATAGTAATTTCTGAGCCAAAAACAACTCTCTTTGTGCTTTGGACCTGGAAGTTTTTGCTCTTTCTCTAGTTGGTGATCTAATTTTACCTTTTATTGCATCCAGTGCAATCAGTAATGGAGACAAGGAAACTTAAAATATTCTTTTCTATTGTTGTTTATAATTAATGAAAGATAAGATATTCTTCCATGTTTCCAGGCTATTTGTCTAAGTTGTGAAAAGGCAAAACATATAAAGTTTAATTGTTCCAAAATTACACCCTGAGGAAACTGACAGGACATTGTCTTACACTAGTTTTGATCCCTAAAATTTGGTCTTGGTGAACAATTTGTTACCAGAAAAAAAAGTATTTTTGTTCACTTTGCTCTTTCTTATTTGTAAATAGAATAAAATATAGTAAAATTAAAAATGTAAATATTACAGAATTTCACTAAACAAAACAGTAGTAATTCAACAGTGGTAGTTGTATCACACATCGTTATCTTCAAATTAGTTGTTCAGATTACCAGAGATAAGCATGCAAAATTGGTCAAAAAATTGAAAAGAAGAAGAAGAAGAAAGAAGAAGAAGAAGAAAAAGAAGAGAGAAGGAAGAAGAAGAAGAAGAAGAAGAAGAAGAAGAAGAAGAAGAAGAAGAAGAAGAAGAAGAAGAAGAAGAAGAAGAAGAAGAAGAAAAGCATTAACTGTTCTTTCAACAGAGCAGTAAAAATTAGCAGTGCAATTATCCAAGCTATCCTGTGTATATACATATATATTTCTTTCTTCTTTCTTTCTTTTCTCCTTTCCCTCATCCCAGTTGTTTCTTCACTTTGAATAGACTCTTTTCCTTTTTCAATTTCTATGGTGCATTTCAGAGTTTATTTTAGGTTCTCACACTAGGGAGACAATATGATGTTTACACTTGTGGGTCTGATTTATTTCATTTATGAGCATGGTCTCTAGTTGCATCCATTAATGATGTTAGAATTTAATTTCTTGCTTGTCTCCCTTTCTCTTTAAAATCTGGAGGGAAAACTGGCAAATGATGCAACTAACTGAATAACATAAAAGAGAAGAGAGGAGCCTTCTGATTTAACCTGATATAAAAATCTTAAGCCCAGAGTGGGATCTTGTATTTCCAATCACTTAACTGATTTCAAGTTGTGTCTGAAAACATAAATAGAAGAGGGAATTCTCTATCATGTTCCTGATCCTGGAGTTGATGTTTAAGGAATAATAATGACTATTAACTACTGGCTTCCTCCATGAGTTAGGTGTGGATGGGAGGGCAGGGTGTGTGTGTACCAGTGTCCTTCTTGCTCTTTCACCATACACAGAAAATTCCCAGATGTAATTATATTTTTTCTGGGGCCCATTACTTTTGGAAATAGCAAATGTGAACCTCTTATGACACTTTTTTCTAAAAAAATGATCTTTTCACTACTATTCACTGTTGTTTAAATTCAGTTCCACAAAACATCTTTACATGAACAATCTCTAAAGCAAATGATTAGATAATGCAATGATTAAATAATCTATTTTAGCTATGAGCCTGACAAATGAATGTGCAGACACACAGAAAGTATTTTATAGCTGGAGATGCTAATATTATTTATGACTGAACGTTGAGTTTTCTAAACTTACAAGGGCTGCCTTATGGGAGAGCACATCTGCCACAATTATGAGCCTTTCTGGAACATAGGGTCAATGGCTGATAAGCAATGTATATTCTCCACACCAGTAGGGATGTAAAGAACCAATTCTGTGGTATAGTCAACATAGCAGACCTCAGATATAAGAGACACAGGACTGTGTCAAGATAACTTTTTGCCATGTGTGGTGGTTTATGCCTGTGATTCCAGCATTCTGAAGGCTGAGGCAGGAGAGGATTGTCAAGAATTCAAGGCCAGTTTGACCTACATGGTGATCTCAAAGCCAGCCTGAATTACATAGTGAGTCTTTGTCTTAAAACATTAATTAATCAATCTTTTTTCTTTTGTGTCTTACTTTTTTTGGTAGCACAGTCAAAGACAAAGACCACTGTTAGGAGGATCATCTGTTAGAATAGAAATAAGCAAAACACACACACACACAAACACACACACACACACACACACACACTATGCTAATTCTCTCACTGTGTGGGTCAGTCCCTCAGTTGGCCCTCCTTCTCCTTCTTTATACACACTACACAAACATGAGTAAGTCTTTGTTTCTCAGAAGGATGGCTGCTTTCCTTCATCTGCATAGGTCTGGGCTGTTTTTAGACTCACAAGTGCCCTGCATTCTGGTCTTCCATGGCACTTCCAGAGCGGCAATTATTAATCCACTTTATTTTTATTACTACACATGCATAGTGATATAGGGGAATAAAACTCCCAACCTGAGAAGTTCCTGGGACAAGTTCCTGTTCTCTAAAACCAAAGAATATTTTTTAGGAACAAAAGAGATTAAAGGCAGAATGTACTGGGGAAAAAAAGCCTTCTGTCAGAGAGAGGAAAGAAGAGGGACCTGAGTAGGTTACCCCTGAATCTGTCTTTCTAGGGATTTTTATAGAGCAAAACCATTTCATGAGGCCAGTCTATGGTAGAAAACATGGGAACTTGCACTTGAGGTGGGACAAAACTATGGTCAACCAATAAGATTACAATCACAGTTACTCAAGTACAATTGATTAAATCTAGGACCAAATGTGGAAATAAGCCCTGTAGCAAGGGGGCATGGAAAAAGGATAGGGGTCTCTCCTGTAGGAGTTGGATTACTGACTCTTCCTGGCTTTCTCAAGATGGCTAAGGGTTTTTGTTGTTGTTGCTGTTTTGTATTTTAGGAAATGATCCACAGGGTGTTCAAGGTCTCACTACTAGATCAGACTCGTAGTGATCCACCTGTTTGCAGCCTTCCAAGAACTGGGATTACTACAGGTGCACTCCACCACGTCCAGTCTTTGGCTTTCTCAAGATGATCATCAATCCCTGGATGCTTATTCTTAGGATGCTATGCATTTGTTCAATCTTTTGTCTTGAAGTCTGGCCCACAGAGGTAGTGTCTACATCTCCACAGTGGCAAGGTATCCTGCTTTCTATGTGGGGTCCATTTGAGAGTCTAGCCCTATCTGACTACATATAAAATTTCCATCTAATTTAGCTGCCTATAAAAATAGGACATACTGATTACATTCATCATGAGCAGTTGATGCATGTATAGATCATATCTTAATTTCCCTTCCCTTCCCTTTCCCTCCTTCCATCTTTTGTACCCCTCCCTAGTTACAAGACCTACCTCTCCCTTTCCTTAAGTCAGCCCCTTATTTCTGCCTATGTGTTTATCCTGTTGAAGATCTTTCAAGAATGGTATTTTTCTACTGGGCCTCAGAGGCGGTTTTCAATGCCACTGTCTTGATTAATCATTTGTCACTTGGAACAGCCATAATTTATTTATGTGTCCCATTCTATACTACCACTTTCCTTTAAATGGGAGCCTTATCTACATCTGAAAAAGGTACCTGACAGCATGTTGCTGCCCAAGTGACCAGACACAACTGAGCTGCTTAGTTGTCCCAGCCTGTTGTCCTTCTGTCTGTTCTTGAGACAGAGCCTCACTACGTAGTCCAGGCTGGCCTCAAACTTCTTGTGATTCTGCTGTCATGTCCTTCTGAGTATCATCATACCTGGCCTGCACAATTTCACTTTAACAGACAAATGAGTTCCTTCACTTTCTTTCCACACCTCTGACTAACACAGTAGAGGGAAGCAGGACCCTCAATCGGTGCCTCTCTTTAGCCTTAAAGAAGCTCTAGAGTTGACTGTTGATTTAAACATAGGTCTGTCTGTCTATTTTAAAATTGAATCTCTTATTTGGCTGTGAGCAGAAAGAAAAAGGGGCTGAGGGTTTCCAGAGGCCTGGAGAGGAGTGAGCTAGTGGAGTGATCACAGTGAAGCTTCTGATGAAATACTTCAACTTCCACCCTCGGCAGTGCTGGCCTAGATTGCACCATCAGCTGTCCAACTCTGACAATTTTTGACACATAATCTATTTTGTCACCCCCACACACAAGAAAATTAACATACCTTGTTGATTTAAAAAGTCCTAGGTCAGTGATGGTGAACTTTTTAGAGCTTTTAATGACACAAATAGCCTGTATGCATGCCATAGGTTTACCACCACTGTTCTACTTCTTATAAGGTGGCATACATTTGCAATGCTAGCTACTTGGGAGGCTGAGGAAACAGGATCACATTTTGTAGTTAGTCTGGGCAAATTAGTGAGACCATATCTCAAAATATAAAAGGGTTGGGTGTCTAGCTCAGGAGTGGTGTGGTTGCCTCTCATGTGCACGGTCCTGGGTTCACATTGCCAATAACACACACACACACACACACACACACACACACACACACACAGATGGCAGCCCTTTTGTTACCTGGTAAAACACATACTTGGTCAAAAGAAATCCCAACAGTGGAAAAGGGTAAGCTGTTTTCAAAATATCTTGTTTTAATTTGTCCATTTTCTTTTGTTTTATTTTTCTTGTACCTCATTAATATGTTGTCCAAATTGTGAAATGAGTCAAATAAAAAATTGCCCTACAGCCATCATAGATTTGAATGCTTTCCCAATCAAGAGTTTTATAGTTGCCATTTAAAGTGTAGTTATGCAGTCACTTGTATTTATACATCGTCACAAGGCTGGGTAAATACAGCTTGCTGGTACATTTATCAAGATCAGCAGTGGACAGGTAGGTCACTGGGCAAATGTTATTGTGGTAGCTGAATCAGATGACTGCTGTGTGAATCAATTACAGAATCAAGGTAAATTGACACTCTCAGCGTGATTAAGTTTGCAAAGTTTTCCTTTTCATGTTTTCCTGGCAACTGGTATCCTGGATGTAAAAAGATCTAGAATTGAAAAGATGATCCCTCTGTTTTGTCAAACCTGGAGACTGCCTAGGCTCTTTGGAGTTGAAAAAAAAAGTTAGAGTTAGTCTGCCATCAGAATAAGCCCCAACTGGGGCCAGGGAGATGGTTCAGTGGAATAAGCACTTCCCTGGCAAGTGCAAGGGCCTGAGTTCAATCCCCAGTTCAAAAACAAAAACAAAAACAAAAACAAAAACAAAAAAGCCCCAACTGAGAAATCTTAGAATGAAAAACTTCAAGGAATATCAGTATTTCAAAGATGTACCATGAAGAGACTTTTATATCTTGGATTTGAATGTACATGATTATTTTGAATTTATTTCCCTTTAAGGACTTGCATTCTAAACATGGTGTTGATGATTGAAATATTTCTTAATATGGTCTCTATTGTATGATTTTTAACAAGTTGTTGAAATGGGAAAAAGAGTTCAGCTTAGAAGTATACTAAACTTCCAGGGAGAATCAAGGGTTGCAAAGCCATATGATTGAAATGAATAGACAGAAAAATATTTTGAGACACAAACCATGGGAAGCTTATGTATAAGATTTTGGAAATAAACCGATACTTTCACAGCATATTGGTTCAAATAGCTTCAGTCTAAGATAGCAGTGTTTTTCTTGCTACTCAAGAGATATTGTTGGTGATGAAAAGTTTATTATGGAGGAAAAAGGGAATTGTGTAGATGAAATAAATTGAAATTACAAGGAAACATGTCCAAATGTCTTAGTAACTTTTTTAAAAAATATATTTGGTTGTTGCAGAGCCACTATGCAGCTCGGGCTTGTGGTGCTCCTTCTGCTTTCAGCCTCCTCAGCACTGGGATTATAGGTATGCACAACTACACCCAGACTCTGGCTGGCTGAGCCTGCTCTGGGGCTGAGACTGGTGTAGCATTTGGTGCCTGGGATCAAACCAGGATCACTGAGCTTGCCTAAACTTGCCTAAGCTTTCCTAAGCAGGCTCTTTAGTCTTTTGAGCTCTCTTGCTGGCTCTGTCTTAGTAACTTCTGAGCAATGCAAAAAATATATTTAACAGGATAAAATCTTTTGTTTCTTATTTCTTTTTTATTAGTATATTTTGTAATACATAATAATTACATTCATCTTTGAGAATTCATACATGTACATACAGCATCTTAATAGGAAATTTTCTTTAAGAATACAAGAATTTTAAGCAAAGATCTGAGCTTATAATTAAGTTTTGCCTAAAATATTCCAAGTAGAAATAAACTTTTTTCATTAAAATTTTATTCATATTCAGTGTACAATGATTCATGTAAACCTTGTAAAAGCATGGGCTTCTG
>NW_004524796.1:108891-110989 GCF_000260255.1 Octodon degus
ATATATATATTCACTACAAAATGGTCCTTCATTTGTGTCCCCCTTTTTTGTCCTCATCTCTGCTTTTCCTTTTTAAATGAGTAAAATTTGTTGTAGGAGAGCTCAGAATGAGAAAAGTGATGACAATTTGAAAAATCTACCTTTACTATTTTAGAACTTTATTGCACTAGATTTCCTCATATGGCCAAACTCCAGGTTTTGAACCTCTCTCACCCTGCTCTACTTTCTGAGATTTTGTTTCAGATGAAAGCATCCAGAACAAAACTGACAGAGAACTGAGTCTGAATTCAGCTGTGGGGAAGAGTAGGGAGAAGCCTCCTTTCCTCAGGGCAAGAAAGGGAGCCTGGCCACAGGCAGATCACACAGAGGTTTGTTTTAGTTCCTGTCTCTGGGATTCACATCTTTTGTGTCCTCCCCAGAGCTCCTTGATTATCTTCACACAGACTATCTATCAGCTGGACGGAACTTCCAGTGAAAGGGCTCCTTGACCTGGGATGGGCTGCAGAATGGTGCAGTTCAATTTTGCAAGGGAGGGAGATGCATAAAGTCTTTAAATAGGTGATGGAGCATCCCTGAGAATTAGACCAGGCCCAAATTGAGGGACACAGCTCTCCTCCCCTTGGAGAGAGAAGCAAGCCTGAGAAAGCCAGGGTAGAATCAGAGACATGGAGGCAAAGCAAGAATGCAGTGTTTTTCTTCTTTTTGGTGTGGTAGCACTTGTGTTATGGGTAGGAAAAAATAAATAGGAAGGGAAAGGAATTGCACATCCTCAGCCCAAAGCAGGGCTAGTTGATACAGGATCTGGGATGTGATGGTTTCATTGCCATTTAATTCCTCATGTGGTTGGAAAGATGTTTCATTAATGGCACTTTATTGTGGTCAATGTCCTGGGAGCTATCTTGCATCATCGCAGTGAATAACCAAGGCTTTGCCATCATAATACTCATATAATATTTTGTATAATATGCATTCTATTCCAATAATGAGCCAGAAAATAACCAGGTAAATAAGCAGACTGCAATTTTAGCTAGTGATAAATACTGTAAAGCTAAAGTAGACTCAGGCATGATGTTGTGTGTGTATCCTGGATAAACAGTCTGCATACCCCCAAATAATAATTGGAAAATAAACCCTGGCATGATTTTTCATAGGATGCTTATAATAAAAGCAGTACCCCGAGACCAAGTCCTAGCCCAGGCCCGGTGAGTGTGGGAGAGCTTCTGGCTATGCTGCGCCAGTGGGATCTATTACTGGTCAAGCCAAGGCGCAGCTTGGGTGAGACCTTCTTCCACCCCTTTGGGATGCCCACCACCACTATGCAGTACCTTCCCCACCCCGCCTGCCCAGTAGGAATTTCTGCTGCTTTCATGGAACCACCAGAACCAGCCCTAGCCCAGGCCCTGTGAGTGTGTGGGACAGCTGCCTCTCCCACCTACTCCACCTAGGTACCTCCAGGCTCAGCTCAGGCCTGGCATACATGCTTGGGGTGTAACCATGCAGCTGCAATCCCTGCAGAGAGTGTAGAGGATAGAACCAACCAGCTAGTCCAGGAGCAGAAAATCTTGTGAGAGGGAAACAACAGGTTCACCCCCAAGGGCAGCAGCAGGAAGGAGCTGAGCACAGCAGCCACACCCAAGCCAGGCAAAGATGGGTAAATCCAAATTTTGCAGATCTGCATCTGAACTTCAGTACATGCTAAGGTTATAACTACAAGAAGATCTACAACAAAGGTCAGAAGACAGTGCTATGCAAATTGAAGAAAAGGAACAAAATGCAACCTCAGAACCCAGCCCACCCGTAACAAGTGCAGAGGATACTAACACAGAACAAATAGGGAATCACACAGCTGAAAGCAATGAATCAAAGGCTTCTAAAATAAAAAACAGCTGCAGAAAGGTATAGAGGAACTCAGATTGGAAATAAAGAATTCCCTGAATTAATAAAATCTGCAGTAAAGAATCATATGCAGAAACATATGGAGGAAACCAAATGCACACTCAGAACAAGTGAGGAGGACACTAGCTCGGCTCAAATGCATGACTTAATAGCGTCAATAGTAAATAAGCAACAGCAGAAAGATATAGAGGAACTCAGAGTG
>NW_004524796.1:117154-127874 GCF_000260255.1 Octodon degus
GACCCAATACTATTATGGGCTATTGGACTCTTTTAGAATATTTTACTGAGTTTACACATCTATAATATTCAAATAGTGGAACTTAACAAAAAAGGAGATACAGATGAATGTCCACTTTGTATCTGTGTATTCAAGATGGTTGGGATGTGTATATAGTTACATTCTCTTAATGAATAGAGGGATTTGTTCTCGTGTTGTTTGTAAGTAGGATGTCATGTCTGCATCTTGTCCAGCAATTAACCGATGGGAAAAATGTATGCAATGTGTGAATTATTGAAACTGTCCTACCAATTTGATTTGAAACTATCTCATTGCTATTTGTTTATCAATAAAATTATGGGAAAAATAAAAAATAGAGATTTTACAAGTCAAAAGAATACTAAGAGTTGGAAAGAGCAGGGAGGGAGAGGAGGTATAGGGGCTGGGAAAAAAGAAAAAAATTAAGATGTATTAGTACAATTATCAATTACTAATGATATGTACAATCATTTTATACTGCAAACATATACTAATAAAAAAAGCTGTACCCCTAAAGTAAGCTCTACTTAGGATTATCAGCTAGATGGATGATTTTGGTATATCCATTGCAACGCACAATGGACACATAGAATTTTAATGTAGTAATATTAATACATAATTAAATGTAAATAAATAATATTATTGACACTAATGCTTAAAATAAATGATAATTCCAAGGATGTATCTCAGTGGCACAATGCCTGCCTGGCAACCATGAGGTCATGATTTTGATTTCTGGTACTTATATAAATAAATAATATAAATTACATTTAAATATTTATAAATAGCCAACCAGATGCCTTTGGACAAGAGCTATAAATCTATGTAAACAGATAAGTTCCAGATTTACTGCTGAATGACCATTCAGAGTAAAGATATAATGCACCAATAACATGCACACTTGATAATGAATAGACATGGTTGTGTCTAATAACAACAGTCTTCAAAGTTCTGTACATCTTTGATTGTGGTGAATGTGCCTAATGCACTCATTGAATAAACCTTTCCTGAATTTTGATGCCTGTAATTTTCATCACTTTTATGTTGCCCATCATTTTTAATTGTTTTCATTTTGTTTCCACTTGTCTCATAAGTCCTCAATTAACAATTGATGTAAGAGAAACTTTGTGAAGCCCAACCTGTAGGAGGTCATTATGTAGGTGAAGAATTTATGGCATGAAATGCACTATAAGCAGGCTAAATAGACAAGAAATTCTCAGTTAGGTGAAGCTCTATTTGTGGACATGAGCGATTAAGATCAATGGTTCCACCGGAGATGAAGTCACAGAAACTCAGCTGCAGAGCACAGAGTTTAGAGACTTATGATATTCCAGAGGAAGATGACAATACTGTCTTTGCTTTTTCCATCCGTTGATTTATTTTTCACTTGGTACATTTTAAATATACCTAAAGATAGAATTTATCATAGTGAATTTGTATTTGCACATGATATATTTTGATTCTTTTTGTCCTTTCCCTTCAACTCCTTTCTCTTCATTATTTACAAAAGCGAGGTTCCCATTTTTTATTCTTTTTCTTTTTTTCTTGTCCCATCTGTCCTTCCTTTCCTCATCCCCCTCCTTTGTTCACCTTCCCATTTGAACCTTTTCTTACTATTTCCCAAAATGTAGATTGTTGTACATGATCAAGTATAGCTTGCTATACATGAAAAAAAAATACATCCCCTAAATATAATCCCTGTGTACCCTTTGGTGCAAAAATTAGTACAAGACCCAGTCTTATTTTGGGGGAAATAGAGTATGAGAAGCCAATATTTGCACAATGTTTCCTGAATGGTGTGTGTGTGTGTGTGTGTGTGTGTGTGTGTGTGTGTGTGTACCTCTTTGTGGAGACAGAACAGACTTTGTGAACTATTTGCCAGTAGAGCCAGGAAGTGTTTTCCTTTTCCTCCAGCTTGGCAAGTAGTACTGCATGTTTTATTTCCAGAATGTGAGACCTCAGCCCCACTTCCCACATCACAGAGAAATCAGTGACATTTTCTGTACCCTGAGGTAGGGGAGGGTAAGGGTCAGAGTCTAGGTAGGGCCTGGGAGATGGGGAGATGTGGATGTTGGGAGGCAAGAAAATCTCAGATCCCCATGGATCTGCTACCTAGGCTGCAAGCTGGGTGGGGAAAGAAGGAACACAGTTGACTCTGGAAGCATAGAGTTCAAATCCCAGTACTGCCACTCAAAAGTGGCAGTAGGTTAAGTTATTTATCAACTCTATGTGCCTTAGTTTTGTGGGAGTAATTAATGAGAATTGCTCTGTCACAGGGACTTTGTTAGTTAGTGGACCTAATAAGCTAATTAATATGTCAGGTTCTTAAGTCAATGCCTAGAACATGATAGTGTTTAAATATTTTGGCTTCATTAACATACACCCTATTGTAGAGCCCTGAGCTTGCCTCCCTACAATGATCCATAAGATTGCTTGAGTATCTTTTGTAATACATGTTGTTTATCTGGCTTCTTGGAGCCAGCGTCTTCAGGGCCCACCATAAGCTCCTGAAACTTTCCTGTTAAAAGTTAAACACAAGGGGCCAACTGTTTGGAGCTATAGGGCAATATGGTATCTTTAAGGAAGATCTCATGGCACCTCTCAATGCCTTTTCCTGGCTCTTATGGGGAATTTCTTCTGTAGACCTAGAAGCAGCCTTCTGGGCTCTATGAAGAGGTGAGCAAAATAAACAAAATCAAAATTCATCTTTCTTGAGAAATCTAGACAGCTTAAGGGTCTGTGTCTTTCATTTCTTATAAGGAGAACTGTATTCAATTGCTTGTAGGAAAACAAAAAATTAAGAGAGGAACATACTTCTTATTCAAAATTGCTGATCTGCTTTTGCTTCTGTTCTGTTGAAAATATTGAACATTAGAAATTTCCCTGGCTCCTTACTGCAGTCTGTACTCTGACAGGAGAATGTGGGCACTCATGTCTTACTTGCCTTCCAAGTTGTAGAACTCCAACTTTCATTGTTCTTCTTGGTCATTCCAGCTTCAAGGAACTTTCTATTTCTGCAGCCTGCCATGCTCTTTCTTATCCCCAGTTTTATTCTATGCTATTGCTACAACCTGGAGAATAGTCTTCTTTGCAACCAAGTTTCTAGCCTCTGCCAACCTTTCCCTGACTCTACTGCACCTTCCAAGACTTGGCTGGATCATTTCTTCTTAGAGGCCTTTCTGGGTCCTCCAAAGAAGGTTAAGTGACCTTTTAGGCTCTGTCTTCACAACTGCATGATTAGGATTCAAAATGCCCCTGAAGAGACTGTGCTGAAGGCTTGTTTGACAGCCAATTGATTTGGAGAAATGACTGGATCATGGAAACTCTAACTTATCAAGTGGATTAATCTACTTGATGAGTTCATTAACTTGTTGAACATATTAAAGTTTCAGTCTTAATTGCATAAAGCAGGCCACTGAGGGCATAGTTTTGAAGAGTCTATTTTAACTCTGCCCCTTCATCTCTGGCTTTTCCAGTCTCTGTCTGCCTGCCTCTTGGTTACTATGAGGTGAGTGCTTTGCTCCACCACTGTCTCCCCAACATGATGATCTGTCACCCTTGGACCCAGAAAAATGAAGCCAACTCCCCTCATGGGCTAAGACCTCTGAAACTGTGAGCCAAAATAAACTTTTCTTACTTTCAGTTGTTTTTCTTAGGTGGTTTGTCACAGTAACAGAAAGCTAACACTGAGCGAGTTACTTCCTTTGAATATTTCTCCACATGGAACCCATCACTGGTACCCTTGGTGGCTACCAAAGTTGTAAATGAGTTCCTTGAGTAAAAGCATATTCTTTGCCTTTAGGAGTTTATGATCTGCTTGATGAAAGAGCTAAAAATTATGATGAACACATGCAGAACTGTGTAAAGAACAGCATAATGAATTCCTCCCATGAGTGGATTACTGAGAAACTTTGGCCCAAATTTAGCTTCAGTCTAGATGATGGGGTAGGTGGTTGAGAGTAATGAGGTGGAGAAGCAAGTAGGAGCTGATTCTGAAGGCATTTATAAGCCTGATTAAAGAGTTCAGATATCTCTGGGGACAATAACGAGTCAACAAAGCTTTTTGAACAAGGGAAACTGGCCATCCTTAAACTAACCACGACGAAACAATGACACACATCTTCTCTGTAGAGTCATACAAACTTAATTAGCAACTATTCCTACAAAGCAATGGGAAGATTTATTCTGATTCATCATATCCCAATTCTGTCCTTTTATCAGCTGTGTGACATCTGCAAGTTAGTTAAGACTGCAAAACATTCAGGTCCCCATATGGCCAATGGGAATAAGAAGAGAACCTGCTTAATGGGGATTCATGAGAAGTAAAGGAGATCATTTAAGGTCACTATTTGCTGCAGTGAACAGGTGAGGACTACAAGGCACTGGTCAGTGGTAGCAATATTAAGAGGAGCAGTAATATGACAACCAAAAATAGCAGGGATAGAGATACTGTTTAAATGTAATAGCCTAAAAGGGTTCTTGTAACTCTGGCATTGTACAAAATCCCACTTATTTAGCACATGCCTTTTCCTGAGGGTTAGCCACTCCTTTTCCTCATTTCTCTTTCACTTGCACAAGATTTATCAGTGATCTCACAGAGCTGAAGGGCTTATAACAATCAGGATCTGGAGATAAACATGAAAGGAGAGAAAAGGCCAGAGGGCCAGAGAAGGTTCAGCAGAAGCAAGTCCAACAAGACTGAGACTCCTTTTCCTGAAATCAGTGGTTATCAACATTTGTGTCCAACATGGCTTGAACACAGACACACACTGAAATTTTATACATGTGTACATATGCAAACATAGTCTCACATATCATAAAAATATTGCAGGGAAAGAGGAGTTTTGTATGAAGTGGAAAATTTCATGACATCTCTCACTTTTTCTTTTGGGCTGTGGAGATGACTAAAACACGTTTGAAGTTCAGATCCAAGGACAATTTTATGCATTTTCCTGTGCTCTGTTTGAGTGGATTTGGGCTTCTGTGGCACTATTCCCTTCCCCCTCTTTTCAGCCTCTGGTAGGCACATTATGAAATTACTGTTGCTGTCATTGATTTGATGCAAATGGGGGGAACTTCCATTGAAGTTACGAGAGTTCTGGATTTCCTTGAGTGATCAAAGTATAGGCCAAATGTGTGAAAAATGGAAGTCAACTTGAGGTCAATCCTCCCTGGAAATATGTTTTAATACTTGAAAACAGTCTTATCTAGAGAACTATGAAGAAAGGTAGTCAACCTGTGTATTAAGCTGCCGCCTCTACCCTTTCTGCAGCCTCCCTCCCCCAGCCATACACCCCTACAAGGTCAGCAGGCTCTTCTTTCAAGGTCAGCAGGCTCTTCCTTCTGCTATTTAGATTTAAATCTCTTTTTAAAACAGATTGGCACACAGAAAGGTTATTGAAATAATTTCAGCTTTTATTTCTCCAGAGAGAATAGATTGTTACACTTACACACATTGTGCATTTCCAGTTTGGTGTGACTGTGCAGACTTCTGACTTGACACCCTTTAAAATCTGTTCCACATCTGGGAACAAGCAGGTCCCTCCCAGACACCAGAGAGACAGCCCTCCCCTCTTTCCAGATTCAAGGCCAGGACTTTCAATTTCTGGAGATGAACTGTGGATAGAGCAGTAAGTGAAACAAAATAGGGCAAAACATAGCCAGGTAAGACTATGTTGTGTGGCAAAAGAGGTAAAAATGAGAGTTGGTCTCACATCAAGGCTTTGTCAACGTCTCTTTAGTACAGTATAAGGGTAATGGTGCCATGGTTTTAAGAGACAAAGAGGCTTTAATAACAACCAAAACTAGACTATTATTATTATTATTATTATTATTATTATTATTATTATCTTTAGAATTAGTGCTTAGCTTCATATGAGGTTGGTAAAACATTTAGGTCCTGTTAGCCAAATTGACTGACTCTCCTTATAGAGGCTAAAGTGACTATGTGTTTGGATTATTCCATGTTGAAAATGCATTTACATGTTTGCTGAGAATCCAGTGATTATCAGGAAGTGGGCTGCTTACACCTATTCCAGTCAAAGAGGCTTGTCTGTGATAGTCAAGGGAAATAATACCTGATACTTAGAAGACAGAAGAAATTGAACCCTGGTCAATTTGCTTGCATTGAGAATGAGACAGAAATGGTGGTGGGGGTGGAGGGGAGACAGAGAGAGAGAGAGAAAGAGAGAGAGAGAGAGAGAGAGAGAGAGAGAGAGACAAAGAGAGAGACAAAGAGAGAGACAGAGAGAGAGACAGAGAGAGACAGAGAGAGAGACAGACAGAGAGAGAGAGACAGAGAGAGAGAGAGACAGAGAGAGACAGAGAGACAGAGAGAGACAGACAGAGACAGAGACAGAGACAGAGAGAGCCAAAAATGCAAGGACAGTCTCAACATGAAGCATTAAATCTGTACAGAAATGTGAGGAGTATGGCTTTCTTCACAATGTTGTTTCTTCCTATAAAGGAGCAGCAAAAATCTTTCCATCTTCTGAAATTCTCTAACAATCTCATTTTCTGAGTACTCTAATTTTCCTTGGAAAGATCTTTTACTTCTTTAGTTGTATGAATTCCAAGGTATTTCATTTTCTTGGGCATTATTGTAAAAGGTATTGTTTCTATTATTACACTCTCAATGTGTTTGATATCTGTGTAGAGGAATGCTATTGACTTTTGGGTATTGACTTTTTATGCTGCTATGCTACTGAATTTGTGTATTAATTCTAGTAACTTCGTGGATTTTTTTGGTTCTTCCAAGTAAAGTATCATGTCATTGCAAATAATGATAATTTAATTCTTTCTTTACCTATTCTTATTCCTTGTATTTCTGTCTTGACTAATGGCTCTAGCTAATGATTCCAGAACTATATTGAATAGGAGTGGTGATAGAGGACATCCTTATATGGTACCAGATCTCAGATTAAAGCATTTTACTTTTTTCCCATTTAGAATTATGTTAGCTCTTGGGTTATAATAAATGGCTTTTATCAGACTGAAGTAGAGGCCATCTATTCCAATTTTCTGTAGGACTTTAAACAAGAATGAATGTTGGACTTTGTCAAAAGCCTTTTTTGCACCAATTGTGATGATCACGTGGTTTTGTTTTTGCTCTATTGATATAGCATATTTATAGATTTTCACATATTGAACCATCCTTGCATACCTGGGATGAATCCTACCTGGTCATGGTGTATAATCTTCTTCATGACTTGCTGTATTCTATGTGCTAGGATTTTTGTGTCTATGTTGATGAGAGAGATTGGCCTGTAGTTCTCTTTTCAGTTGTGTCTTTACCTGATTTTGCTATGAGTATAATATTTGCCTCCAGGAATGATTTGGAAGTATTGTTTCCTTTTCAATTTAATTGAGGAGCTTGAGGAGTACAGGGATTATATCTGTTGTAAATTTCTTGTAGAATTTAGCTGTGAATCCATCAGGATGTGGACTTTTCTTTGTCGGTAGGTTTTGGTTTTTGTTTTTTATTCGTATTTCATTGGCTATTATTGGGTTACTGGTAACTGTTATATTGTCTTGATTCAATTTTGGTAATTTGTACCTTGCTAGGAATCTGTCCATTTCGTTTGTGTCTTCTATTCTGTGAGAGTAAAGATTCTCATAGAAGTTATTGATAATCTTCTGAATTTCCACTGGGTCTGAGGTGATTACACCCTTTCCATTCATTATTGCTTGTATTTGAATTTTTTCTTTTCTCTTTTTAATGAGGTTAGCTAGTAGTTTATTGATTTTATTTAATGTTTCAAAGAACCAGCTTTTTGATTTGTTAGATCTTTGAACTGTTTTCTTTGTCTGAATTGAATTAATTTCTGCTCTAATCTTTATGATTTATTCCTGTCTTTGGGCTTTTTGTTTGATTTGCTCTTCCTTTTCTAGTTGTTGGAGGTGCAACATGAGGGTGTTTATTTGTTCCCCTTCTGTTTTCCTAATGTGTGAGCTCATAGCTATAAATTTCCCTCTGAGAATTGCTTTGATCTCATCTCATAAATTCCGATAAGTTGTGTTTGAATTTTCATTGAATTGTAGATATTGTTCAATTACTTGCTTAAGTTCATCTGTGATCAATTGATTGCAGAGTAGGGTGTTGTTTAATTTCCATGTATTTAGCGGGGTTTTCTAGTTTCTTTTGTCGTTTCTCTCAAGTTTCATTGCACTGTGGTCAGATAATGTGCTTGGGATAATTTGTTTTCTTGCATATACTTAAGTATATGCTTAAGCATGACCTACAGACTAGTATGTGGTCTAGTTTAGAAAATGACCCATGTGCAGCTGTCAAAAATTTGTATCCATTTGTGTTTGGGTGGAATACTATGTATATGTGCATTAAGTCTATATGTTCTAAGCTCTGGTTCACTTCTACTTCTTTGCTAATTTTTGGTTTGCTTGGCATTGCTTTCTGGGATAAGGGGGTGTTAAGGTCTCCTTTTAAGATTATGGTATTAGATATTAGATTCTTATATAGTTGGGTGCTTCTGTGTTTTGTGCATACATATTTATGAGTGTTACCTCTTCCTATTGAATTTTTCCCCTAACCAGTGAATAGTGGCCTTCTTTCCTTGGTTTGATCATTCTTGGTTTGAAGTTGAGACTGTCTGAGAACACAATTGCTACCCCTGCTTTTTTCTAATGTGCTGGGGTGTGTAGTATTGTTTTCCATCCCTTGATTTTCAGCCTATGAATTTCTCTATGAGTTACATGTGTTTCTTGGATAAAGTATATTGTTGAATTGTGTTTCTTAATTCACTGTGCAAGTCTATTTCCTTTAATTGGTCAATTGAGTCCATTTACCTTGATGGTGTTAATTGAGATGTATTTACTTAAGATTGATAAGTTACTTTCCTGATGTTTTTTACTCCTTTTTTCTCCTGTGGTTATTTGTTTACCCTATTTTACCCTATTTAGTGACTTCCTTCTGTTCTCATTCATGGAGTTCTGATCATTTTTGTCCCTCTGTAGAACACCATTCAGTAGTATGTGCGATCAGCTTTGTCATCATGAAATTCTTTAGTTGTTCTTTGTCATGGAAGTATTTCACTTCTCCATCAAAGCTGAAAGAGAATTTTCCAAGGTATAGTAGTCTGGGCTGGAATTTGTTTTCATAGAGGATTTGAAGTACTCTGCTCCATAATCTCCTTGCCTTCATGGTTTGTGAAGAGAAGTCTGCCATTATTCTGATGGGTTTTCCTTTGAATGTGATCTGTTTCTTTTCTCTGATGGCTTTCAGTATTTTATCCTTCTGTTGGATTTCTGGGATCTTGACTATTATATGTGTCAGTGTGTTTTTAATTGTGTTTAAGTTATTTGGCTTTCTGTATGCTTCAGTTACCTGAATGTCATATTGTTTCCTCATATTGGGGAATTTTTCTTCTATTACTTTTGCTCACATTCTTTTTATATCATTTGCATTGACTCCTTCTCTCATTGATGCCTACTATTCCCACATTGTTCATCTTTGCATCATCTTGCAGGGGATGGATTATATTTTCCTGCATTCTAGTTGTTTTTAAGAGATCCTTTCTTACCTTTCCACTAGCTGTAGCAGTGTCTTAAAGATCTGAATCTTTACCTTTACTTTCACTCAAACAGTTTTTCAATCTTGTGATTGAGATTTTAAGTTCCTCTATATCTCTTTTACTCTGCTTCATGTGATCTATTTCTTTCCTGTATTGCTCATTCAATGAATCTGTCATTTTTCTAATCTCTTTTTTTCTCAATGTCTTCTTTAGAAGCAGTTATCAATTCTTTTACTACAGAAATTTTTTCAGATCGAGTTTTCCCCACATGTTTCTACATGTGAGTCTTTACTTCAGATGCTATTAATTCAGGGATTCCTTTTTTATTTCAGAGGTTATTTCTGATCTGAGTTCCTCTTTACCTTTCTGTAGTTGTTTCTTTATTTCAAACGCTATTGAGTCAGAGATTTCAGCTGTGTGATTCCCAATTTCTTCTGTGCTAATGTCCTCTATAATTGTTCTTTGTGGGCTTGGTTTCTCAGATTGCATTTTACTCCTTCTCTTTGTCATTTTGTATAGCACTGTCCTCTGACCTTTGTTGTAGAGCTTTGTTGCAGTTATGACCTTAGCACCCACTGATATTTGGGTGCTGATCTACAAAGTTTCATTTTATCCAGTTTTGCCTGACTTGAGCCTGGCTGCAGTGGTCAGCTTCTTCCTGCTGCAACCCTTGGGAGTGAACCTGTTGTGCCCCTCTGGCAGAATGTTCTACTCCTGGATTAGCTGGGTGGTTCTGTCCTTTACTCTCTCTGCAGGGATTGCAGCTGCAGAGTTTCACCCCAGGCCTGTATGTCAGGCCTGGGCTGGATCTGAGGGTAACAAGGGGGCACAGGGAGTGAGGAACCTCTCCCACACATTTGCAGTGCCTGGGCTTGGGCTGGGTCTGGGGGGTCCTGAGGGGGCAGCAGAAGTCCTCTCACTTGGCGGGGTTGGGGGTTGGGGGCTCTGAAGTGGTGGAGGAGTAGTGGCAGAGATTTTCACTCATGCAACATGCCTGGCTTTGGTCCGGAGAGGTCCCACAGCTGCAGGGTAGCTGGAAGCTCTCTTCTGTCCTTTTTCAAAAAATCCCAATTTTTATTTCCCATTGAACAAATACTTTGCCTAATATCATGCAATACAACAACCATTGTTGAATTCCTATTACTTTCTTTTTACTTTGATATCTTTCTAATACA
>NW_004524796.1:127974-128657 GCF_000260255.1 Octodon degus
TATTGAAAGCCACCAGAGAAAAGAAGCAGATCACATTCAAAGGAAAACCCATCAGAACTACAGCCGACTTCACTTCACAAACGATGAAGACAAGTAGAGCATGGAACAGAGTACTTCAAGTCCTCTATGAAAACAAATTCCAGCCCAGACTACTACACCTTGCAAAACTCTCAAGTTTGATGGAGAAGTGAAATACTTTCATGACAAAGAACAGCTAAAGAATTTCATTATGACAAACCAACACTACACAGGCTACTGAAAATAGTTCTAGAGAGGGACCAAAATGATCAGAAATCCACAAATGAGATCAGAAGCAACCAACTAAATAGGGCAAGCAATTAAACACAGGAGAAAAAGGAATAAATGACAACAAGTAAATAACATGTCAACTGAAGTCAATACATCTCAATTCTAAACATCAATGTAAATGGACTCAATTCACCCATTAAGAGAAATAGACTGGCACAGTGGATTAGGAAACAATATCCAAAAATATGCTGTATACAAGAAACACATTGAACTCATAAAGACATTTATAGGCTGAAAGTCAAAGGATGGAACAAAATACTACATACCCAGCACCTCAGAAAAAAGAAGGGGTACCAATCTTATTCTAAGACAGTCTCAACTTTAAACCAACAATGATCAAGTGAAACAAAGAAGGCCACTATATACTGGTTAGG
>NW_004524796.1:132974-136450 GCF_000260255.1 Octodon degus
GTCTGTACCTGGTAATATAACAGCTGCTTTGAAGATAACAATACTCGGTGTAATAGCCATTTTGATTTCCTATCATCTTGTTTAGAAATTCTACATCTAGCATTATTTTTTTTGTCTCTTTAGAATAAAAAATCTAGGTATAAAGTAATGAGGTTAATTGTCTTATGTGTGAGTGACTCTGAGAATACCATTCTGAAAATGTTTTATGCATAACAGTAATACTGAAATTGCTTCAGTTTTCTATCCAATACAATAAAGGAACCACTGGACATACTGCACCTCTGGGATAAATTAAAGATAAATTAAAAATGTATTTATTTTTCAGTACTAAGGAATGAACCTAGGACTTTTTCACTGGGCTCTATGTGTACTAGGCTATGTGTACCCATAGCCCTACACGTTATAAAAACAATATAGTGCACAAAATAAGTTTATGGACAGAGCAACTAGAGGGGCTTACAGCTTCCTTTTTGTCTAAGATTCTTCTATCAACCAAATTGGTTATTTGTGCTTCACCTGGCCACTGGCTAACTAGAAGATTTTCTCTTCTTTCTCTTCCCTAACTAAAAATTATGTCATTTCTTACTGGAAGATTACAGCAATGAAAGAGTTACTGTTCCGCTGTTTGACTTTTCTATGTTTGGGAAATATGTGAGACTTAGAACTTAGTGATAGAGAGAGGTGACAAACATCTGAGGAGGTGGCAGAAGGTCTGTTTCTAAAGGGCAATTCTCTGAGACTTTGATTATTTTATTTTCAAGAGTGTGACAATGATACTGTCCTCACAATAGTATTGAAGGCTGACAGGACAGTCTTGGAGAATGGCTACAGATAAGATACCCATAGCCCCCCACAAGCTGAAGCTTATTGATAAGCACTCAGTAAATACATGTATTAAGAACTTGCCCTCCCATTATATAGAAACAACCCCTTATATCAAAATGTAGAAATCAAGCAGAAATGATTCTAAACACTTTTCTTTTGCTCTGATCTCCTTGCAATGCCAAGACAATGACAACATCACCAAAATCTTTTCCTAGGTCTGCAAATCAGCTAAAGACTAAATACCAACTAAGACTAAATACCAACCCACTCCAAGTCACATAGCAGTGTCATGTTCAGATCATTAATCTCTGTCCTAGTCCTGGAAGACCCTTTGTTGGATGGTGTTACTTCCTGAGCTGGCTTCTCACTATCAGCAGGATTTAAGCCTCATTATTCACTTGAATAAATGAGTCCTCAAATTTCATGAGCTTTCTCTCCTTCCACAGGATAAGGAGGAAGAGGCCAACCCAATTCCCTTACTGGGTTGATTTTTCTTTTATGGTGTAAATGATCTATGCTCCTCACCTTCTTTGACTGTTACTATAATTGACGGTCTCCTAGATTTATTGCTTCAATTAAGACTTTATATGTCAACTGGTGGATTTGGTCTAGATTCTGAAGTATTAGCTAAGGTGGTGGAGTAAATCACCTATCCAAACACTGATCTGTTGAACAGAGCCTGTTAAAAGAAGCCCTAAGTGGTGCCTTCTTCACCATATATACTTATGGTATAGCAATTTTCATTGTTTCTGCTAAGTAAGGTATTAATATATAGCTAATTATTTTCCATGAGCTAGCTTTCAGGCTAAGTAAAATGTGAAGTAAGAGCAATAAACCATAACACCCCCCTTAAATAAATACCAGGCTAACCATATTCTTTGGGTCCTATGTCATAGACTATCTAACTTTTAGGAAACACTTAGGTTGGAAATGTAATTGATGAAAACATCAGAATAAATACCATGGTAGGCATGAGCTGAGATAATCAGTGTATGATTTTCTAATCTACTTCCCAAGAGAACACCAGCACATGGAGTTCCTTGGTGGTCATTGTGTGTCCTCTGCCATCCCAAGAGTGATATTTGCATGCAAAGTTCACTTTTTTGTCTATTCCAGCTTAAGGTAGGGGCTTGTGCTATTAGTGAGTAATAGCACAAGAAGATATCTGCTGGAAAAGTTTTGAGGAAGATTTTCTGCCTTCATAAAAATTTGATATGAATAACAATAGCCCTTTTATACCTCTGGACAAGTCTGAGAAGAACCGACTTTGGAGGCTAGTGCAGAGCACCATGCAACCATTGGAAAGAAATGGGATGAAGCTTCCAACAAGCTGAGGATAATTGAGGGGAAAGTGAGAAGAGATTCAGGCCCTTGAAGATATCAGTCAAATCCTGAGTGGTGTGGGAACTATCTGCTGTTGATTTCTAACAATAAAGCAAAATAAGCCTCTTACTGTTTAATGTATCTTTAATTGAGCTTCCCACAACTTACAGATGAGAAGCAATCCAAAGATACAAGCACAAATTCAGTGTAAGGTTACATGTGGAAGCACAAATTCACACAGCCCAACATCTGAGGAAAACTAATCTGTATGATCTGAAGTCCACTCAGAGAAAATAAATTGTGGGTTAAATATCAGAAACCGAGGGAAAGATTTAATTGACAGAGGGAAGCAAAGCTAGAAGATAAAGTGAGGGAAAACATGACCATGGGTTTCACTACCCAGACTGATAAAAGACATGTACAAGATGCTAAGTAAAGGAGGCTGGAAATAAAATGCCACATACTGGTCACCACCACTGTGGTGTATGAAATGGCCAAACTTGCCAAGTCCATAGAGAAGGAAAGCTAAGGAGTGCAGACAGGGTCCTGGCATGGGGTTGGGGAGTGGAAACAAGTGTTTAATGGGGAAGGAGTTTCCTCTAGGCATGAGAAAAGTGTTTTGGAACTAGAAAGAGGTGATGGTTGAACAACACTGGCAACATACAAAGTGCCACTGATTTGAATGCTTCAAGAGGCTAACTTATAAAGTTTGTGTGTATTTTACCACCATTTAAAATACCTGAAATAAAGCATAGCACAATACAACATAGAGAGAAACAATCCTTCTCAGGGACTCAATTCATCATTATGCTTTATTTTTTGTTTTCAATTTTAAAATTTCTTATTTTCTGCCAAACTTTAAGATAAATTCAATGATGGCTACTTAAAATATGTTGCAATTAATTGATTATGTTTTAAGGGCTGACCTAATAGCTCAGTGGATTAAAGCTCGTGCAAGCAGGCACAGGGGCTGGGGGTTCAATCCCCAGGCCTGCTGTGCCAGCCCCACCCCTGCAGCGTGCTTATACATTGGTTGAGGCTGGTCGTGGTGGCATGTGTCTGTAATCCCAGCTCTTGGGAGTCTGTAAACAGACAGATCACTGTGAGTCCGATCTAATAGTGAGAACCTGAACACCTCATAGACCTTCCCTAAAATTCAAAACAAACAAACAAATTGATTGTTTTAATTTTTAAATATTTTTACTGAAACAAAATTTCTAAAGTCAACAAAAATCATCAGCTGCCTTGGTAATTGCCTAGCTCTTGTTATATCCTGTGGGCTACCAAACAGTGTCAAATATTTACCCCCTGTCTCTGTCTCTGTCTCT
>NW_004524796.1:145436-150001 GCF_000260255.1 Octodon degus
GCAATTAACCACTAAGAAGAATATATGCAGTGTATTATTTGTTGAAACTGTACTTCCAATTTGATTTGAAACTGTCTCATTGCTATCTGTTTATCAATAAATCTTTGGAAAAAAAAATTTTCATGGTTATAAAACACAGAGAAACACAGAGTATAGTTTTGAGAGTCTGAGAATGGCTCTTGTGCCCCATTCTCATTTTTGTGCTCCTTTCTGAAGCTTTCTAGTTCAGTGGTGTGTGTGTGTGTGTGTGTGTGTGTGTGTGTGTGTGTGTGTGTGATTGTAAAGTACTTTCAACTCAGTGACTCATCTGTGATGTGGCCAGCTTGTGCTGTATGAACCTGGTCATGATGATGTCTTCGTCACTTAATCTGGGAATGGCTTATTAAGTGTGCAGTGGAGGTGGTTCATCCCAGGAGATGCAGCCCAGCTGGAGGAAGGAGCCTGCAAACACACTGTATAGGATTTAGAAGACTTCACTTGTAGGCATGGCTGTGCTATTCAGTTGTATGATTTTTAAATAAGACATTTTAACATTCCTGAGATGTTCCCATCACCTGTTGTATTGATCAGCTTTCCCACTGCTGGAACAAAATCCCTGACACCTACAATTTAAAGAGAAGAGGTTTAGTAAGGCACATCCTTTCAGAAGCTTTAGTCCACAGTCAGCTGGCTCCAAGGCAGAAACATCAATGAGAAAAGGCCCTGCAGAGCAAAGCTGTTTACTTCATGGTGGCTGGGAACAGATCACAGAGAACAGTGCCAGACAGCAAGGGGCCAGGAACCAAATAGAGTCCCAAAATCATATCGCTATGACCTTCACAGACACACTGTGTTTTACTAATTTTCTTGCTGGCTCCTCAGACAGCCAAGTTGACAAGATTAACTGTCCCACCTATGAAAGGAAATGCTGAGATGAGTTCTGCCTGCCTCCCAGAGTGTGTTGAGACTTCAGTGAGGTGATAGGTATAAAGGGGCTTTGTGAAGGCAAACACTCTATAATTCCAGTGTGTGGATTATTATCTAAAGTGGGTTGGAGCTAGTGTGGCCACATATAAATATGTGCCACTTGTGAACAACTTGGACTTTCCATTGTGTAATTTATAGTTTTATAATAGAAAAATTTTGTTTATATTATGACAGTGTGTGCTTTAAGATTCCTAAATGACCATTGTTTATAAATGCAGATTGGGAGATTTTTTTGGGGGGAGGGGTACCAGGGTAGAACCCAGGGCCTCATGCTGGGCAGGGAAAAAATGTTCTACTAAGCTACTACTATGGCTTGTGTCTAATTGTCCCCTCAAAGCCTCATGCAGGCATTGAGGCAGGCTTCTACGGTTTGTGAGTAATTCATGATACAATGCTGGGATTATGGGTGTGAGGGCTACACCTGCCCTGGGATGCATAATCTGTGTAAAACATGAAGAGAGAAGAGAGCCCTGCTAGCAACTACAGCTGCTGCTTCACACCTTTTGCTCTCTGCTATTTTCCACCTCCATGAACTGGTGCCCTCTGCCATGTGCCACTCTGCCTTTGAGCCAGCCCAATCTGGACTGAAACCCCCACAAACTGTGAGCTAAATAAACTTTTCCTTCCTGAATTTTGGTTGTTGGGTATTTTGTCCCAGCATCAAGAGAAAAGTAGCTGACAAAGCTACATTTCCAGCTCCTGGGAGATATTGATAAATATGTTGAGAATACTTAATTTACAAAGGATCTTTTAAAAGGGAAAATAGTTAAGGTAATCTGAACAAATAGTTTGAAGAGAACAATATGAAGGTCATTGTTATTTTCTATAATGTTTTTGAAATTATGTATCATTTTAATTTTTTTTATTTTTTATTCTCTTTGAAATAAAAAGAAATCCCAAAGATGAATATTGAGCTAATGATGAGCTCCGCATAATAACTGTAATGTGTTTGGGTTTCATTCCCGCTCTTCTTTTGCTTCTAGTCTGTAAGTATTCAAAACTTGTTTTCAATTTGTGCTACTTAATTTTTCTCCTGAATTATTTTTTTCTTAGAGTCAAAAGTTAATTAAGGAAGGGAAAAAATCATGTATGAATACACATGTGATAACTAAGATGGTTGTACTATCAATTTCTATCAGTGTTTTGAAGGAAGAAATTAATGCTTAGAATGTTTACTTTGACCAATTTTACACGCTTATATCTGGTAATGTGAGCAACTACACTGAAGACAATGTGCAATATAACAACCACAGCCAAATGGATACCTATCATCTTTTTCTAAAACATTGTGTGTCATTTCTAATGTCTTAGCCATTATTTTTCTATTCTCTTTAAAAAATAATTGATTAATTTTCAAATTGAAATATAAACTACATGCATAATACTAACCTGTTAAAGAAGACAATTGATTTTTTTTGTATGATCACAAATTTGTACACTAATCATCCCTATCAAACTGTAAAGCATTTTTCACCACCCCTAAAAGGCAATAATACCTATTAATGATTAATCAGCATTCAAAAATCTTCTATACCTGATCATTAACAGTTGGCTTTCTGGCTCAGTGGATGATTTCGTTAGTTTATTTTTAAACACTTCATAACCAGTGAAATCAAACTATGTGCCTTCTTTGCGTCTGACCTATTTTACTTATCACAATGTTTTCAATGTTAATCCATACCATGCTCTGAATCTGTGCTTCACTTTCAATTAATAAATAACTTTCCTTTACATGGTTACACTACATTTTTGTTTATCCACTTGTTACTTGATTGACATTTTTTCACTTTTAGCTATTACAAATAATGCCTGAGCAAGTATTAGTGTATAAGTTTTTTTTTTCTGTGAACATGTTTTCAGCTCATTTGGGTACATATATACGGGTGAAATTGCTGGATCAAATAGTAACTCCCTGGGTTTAGCTTTTGGAGAAGCTACCAAACTATTTTTTGCATAATGACAACACATTTTAATAACTCCAGTAGCAATGTTTGAAGGTTTCAACCTCTCTAAATTCTTGCCATCACTTTCTCTTTTCTTTCCTTTTGAGTATATGATATAATTATATTGTGGATGTGACAGGTACTGCATTGTGGGGTTGTCTGTATTGCTATGATACATAATAATGTCCTTCTCATTGTTCATTTGCCATTTGTATATCTTCTTTGAAAAAATATCTCTTCAAGCCTTTTGCTCACTCAATGAATTGTGCTGTCATTGGTTGATTTATTGGTGATTGTCATTCTTTCTGGAATGTGAGCTGAGGGGCGAAAGGAACCCTTCTCCACTGTTGGTGTGAGTGTAGACTGATGCATATGATGCACTGTGGAAATCAGTGTGAAGACTATTCAAAAAGCTAGCATTAGAAGCCACACTTAACCCAGTTGTTTCCCTTCTGAGTATTTTTCTACAAGAACTGAAAATATCATACCATACTGATATACATCCATATGTATAATGGCAAAATTAGTCATAGCTAAAACTTAGAAACAACCTAAGTGCCCATCAACTGAGGAATGGATAAAAAAGATATAGAATTTTTACATGGTAGAGTATTATACAGCTATACTGAAAGATAAAGTCAAGGCTTTTATAGTTAAATGGATGCAACTAAAGACCATATTCATAAATGAAATAAATCAGACCCACATATACAAACACCATATTGTCTACCTTGTGTAAAAGCCTGAAACATTATGTAGAAATCTCAAAGTTACAATAGATATTATGAAAGGAAAAAAAACACTCAAAGAAAAGAAACAATTGTGATAAAGGAAAGAAGGGAAAAATATATGTATATACAAAGATATGTGGGATAATTGTACTGCTGTTTCTACTGGTTTATTGAAAGGCACTGTTAATGTTTAAATTTTTTCTTTTTATTTTTCCACCAATTTTACATGCTTATATCTGGTAATCTGAACAACTACTTTGAAGACAACAATATACAATATAACCACTTTTGAATTCTTATCATCTTGTTTAGTGAAATTCTGTATCATTTCTAATGATTTTTCACTTTCTTTAAAAATGAAAAAACAATCCCGTAGAAAAGAAATTGTTTTGTCTTTTTATTCTTTTAAAATTACATTTATTGGTACAATTTATATGTATACAATAATCATATTCATCTCAGGGAATTTGTACATGTACATGTCATATCTCAAGTCCTTCATTCTCATTTCCCACCTTCAACTCTTTTTCCTCCCCTTACTTACAAAACTTTAGTTTAATTTTGTCCTTATGTTCTCTTTTTCCTTTGTTTCTTTCCCCTTCCTTTTCTTAATTTCCTTTTTCTTTGAACAATTTCTTTCTATCTACTACATATTTGATTCTTATTTACACATTCAGTTTCTCACACTAGAGAGGCAATGAGATATTTGTGCAAGTGTATCCAATTTATTTCATTTAAGAGTATGGCCACAGGTCCATAAGTTTAGCTATAAATGTTTCAAGTGTATCCTTTTTTATGGATGAGTATTACTCCATTATATTTACAAAAGAACAAATTGTCTTTTTTTTTTAAATTTTATTTATTTATTTGAGAGAGAGAGAGAGAGAGAGAGAGAGAGAGAGAGAGAGAGAGAGAGGCCAGCTCA
>NW_004524796.1:150101-151128 GCF_000260255.1 Octodon degus
GGTGCTGGGGGATTGAACCGCGGTCCCTGATGCTTTTGCTAAGCTTGTTCTAAGTAGGTGCTTTAGACCACTGAGCCATCTCTCCAGCCCAGAACAAATTGTCTTTATCTACTCATTTGTTGATGGGCATTGGGATTGTTTCTAAGATTTAGCTATTTCAAACTATGGTACTACAAACATGGGTGACCATCACTATGGTATGATGCTTTTAATTCTTTACGGAGATAATACAAAAGGGAATTACTCAGTCAAATTGGACCTGTTATTACTAGTTTTTTGAGGAATATCCAGATTGATTTCCATAGCGGTTGCACCAGTCTATACTCCCATAAACAGCAGAGAAGTTCCTTTCTTTACATCTCTACTAGCATTTGTTATTGGTTGATTTCCTGATGATAGCCATTTTGGGGGGAGTGAGATGGAATCTCAGTGTAGTTGTTTTTTAAGTAATTTTATTGAGAAAGAAGTAGCAATGAGACTGTTTCAAAACAGGTTAGTAGGACAGTTATAATAATACATTGCATATTGTCTTTGTAGTAGTTATTCATGGTACAAGATACAAACATGATATCTTATCTAATTACTACTAGTTCAAAACTTTCTTCTCATTTAACTAGGAGAAAGTGTCTGTATATCTATGATAACTATTTTGTGTATATATACTTTTTCACTAAAAAATGATCTTTCATTTATATACCCCTTTTTGTTTACTTTTGTCAAAGATGTGTATTCCATTGCCATTCATATTTGTACGGGCATGAATTCAGCAAAGTAATTTAATATAGTCCAGTAGTCTATAATAGTAGTGGGTTATCCGTAATTTGCATACTCAAATAGCCATTGAATTGAACATTTTTTCATATATTTACTTGCTGTTTGTTCTTCTTTATCTGAGAGGTACATATTCCTCTCCAATGACAGAATCTGGGAAGATTTTAAAATTAAGTGTGATGGGGCCAGGTAGGTGGCTCAGTAGAATAAGCCCTTCCTTGGCAAGTGCAAGGGCCTGAGTTTAATCCCCAGTTCT
>NW_004524796.1:151228-155279 GCF_000260255.1 Octodon degus
ATATTTCACTACAAAATAGTCCTTCATTTATATCCCCCTTTTTTGTTTAGTTTTGTTAGAGATGAGAACCTTGATCATGCTAAGCATTCACCTTACACTAAGCCATGCTTCTAGCCCCTACTTACTGTTTCTTTTAATTTCTCAGTTTCTGTTGAGTATTATTAATTTTCTTTCCCCAGAACTATTGTTTAGAACACAATCGAAAACTGACTAAAGTAGGTCAATGAGAAATAGACTGCTCTGAGAAGTTAGCCTTCCAAATTGAACTAGGAGAATGGGTAACTTTTATTTCATATCCTTAAATGCGTACTTAATTTGTAAACTGCATGTGGTGGCACACACCTATGATCCTAGCAGATGTGTGCTGAGGCCAGTGGACTGCAAGTGCAAGCTCAGCTTGGGCAATTTACTGATTTAATAAGACTGTCTCCAAACCAGAGCAAACCGAACTGATCTGGGGATATGGGTCAGTGTGAAGGCCCTAGACTCAATCTCTAGTAGGACAAAAAAAAAAAGTACTTGGTATTAAAAATGTCCTTTGCAGAAGACAGATATTATAACTTCTTGAATATGGATTAGTTTCAAGTGAATGTGTATCATCAATATTGAATTTTGGTGTGGGGGATATTATTCCCTTCAACAACAACAACAACAACAACAAAAAACTATAGGAAGGAAAATTCATGTTTTGCCTTAGAAGTAGACTATAGAAAACTGTTTTGATGCCTATTTTCCTGAAGTTGATTTGGTCTCTCAGCTCCTAAAAGTAAGGTGTTTGTGACTTACATCTCGAGGTGAGGTTCTTTTATAGAATGTTAGACTCCAGTAGAGAAATAAATACAAACTTGGAACTCTCAGTCGCTTTGGGAAAGATTATTTCTAAGTGATTTTTATTTCTATTTGCTTTGGTATAGAGGTGTGAGGAAGAAATCTTGTGCAGTTGAATTTCTGAATTTTTGTTTATCAAAAAGGAAGAAACAAACTTCAGAGCTGGAAATTCTCACCCAATGTTAGTACTTTTCCAGTAGGTGACACTATACTCTGGTCATAAATCTCAATTACAATGTTTCCTCCCCTCTTTTGGCAGCCAGCCTCTTTCACTCAGACCATTAGGAGGTGGGAAGCATCCTTAAATCTTCACTGTCCCTTTTTCCAAGTCACATGGTCTGCAAGAGCAAGCTGACAACGATATATGTTTTCTCTTGCGTAGGAGCAACCTCCCTTTGATCTCAACCCTTGACTTTATGGCAGCCAGCCACATCCCGGAAGGAAGGGGCTGATAGAATTAGGGCAGGTCGTGTTTATTCTAGAGGAAGCTGGAGGGGTAGGAGAATCTTCAACAGATGGAGCAGAATGGGCAGAAGCCTGGAAAATGTAAGACAAAAAGATGCTTGGAAGGTTTCCAAATGTGCAGGTACTGCCATTCAGAGGAACCTAAAAGAATGCACAACCTTTTAGCATGCCTTTTTTAAAGAATTTATTTATAGAACTGGGGATTGAACTCAGGGCCTTGCACTTGCAGGCAAGTGCTTATTCTATTGAGCCATCTCCCCGGCCCTTTTTAGCATGTCTTGTGACAGCCAAAGGAAAGGTGGCTCCATAGCGAAGGATTCACCTTCCTCACCAGCAGGGTTCCTCAGTCCCTAATTCCCTGCTTATAGTGTAACTAGATTCTTGTGAGATCCTTGAGTTACCAGCATCACACAATGTGTATTATGGAGTCCCTATAGATAGGCTTTCTCCAAAACAGCTGCTTTGTGTCTTGTTTTGAGAATATAACCTTATATAAAATATTGCAGGAAACGCTGCTGGTCTCCTGGAGAGAAGAGTAGTTCTGTAACTTCCTTTCCATAAAATGAAGCTGAACTCATCTGCCTGAGCCCTGGAGGACCCACCCTGGCTTTTATCTATCCCATACAGGATGCAGATTGATGAGTATTTTGATTTTAGATCAGGTTAGGTTACTGAGTTTGTTTTCTCTGTGACAAAGAAAGCAAACTACAAATAATGGATTGCAATTGAGCAGCTCTTTATTTGGAAAATACTTGCTCTCCTGCAGAGGTGTTGTGTAGTCTTTATGCATGCCATTCTTTGCCCCTGATTTAGAATTTAGAGACCCTTCAAACATCTTCAAAATATTTGCTGTTCTCTTCTCTGATCAAACTTGATTTCATGGTCCACTTGCTGTGTCTGGGCAGGTTGATTTAGGGTAGAACGAACTAAATCATTTTCCCATAAGTAACTCTGTCTTGAAGGAACAAGGTATGAGTTGTTGAACTCAAAGTAAGTTGGGCTTGGGTTGAAATTGAAAGGATCCTTCAATTATTAAGTGAACATTTCCTCTAAATGAAATTCCCAGAAGAGATTTGGGAGGATTATTGATGAACTTTTCTCATTCTGTTAAACATTTTAAAATACTCCCTATTAGTCAAATTTTCCTGACAGTGCATTTTTGTGTAACATAGAGAAATATCTTATAAAAGTGGATTTAATGTGTTCTTTAATGAAGGAATAACAATTCAATAGGCTATTGTATTTCGAGGTACCTCTCCCTCCAACCTTGGTAACTACTAAGATGGTTACCAAACCTAAGATGTTGCAAACCTAATACTCTGCATTTTTGTAGTAGACAACTTCTCTGCCTTCAGTAGGAGTATCTGGGCCGAAAATCAAAGTATATACTTGCTACATAGGAGTACTCAAATTTTGACATACTTCACATAATGTTATTTTATGAAGATCAATAGTAAGATTAAACTAATTTATTTTTACTACATTAATTATATATTCTGAGTGTAATCATATCTATTTAATGCTGAATAATAGAAAAACTAGAAAGTAAGAAAAGAATAAATGTCAGCAGTAATGTGAATTTATTGAGGTAAACATTGTAACATTTTGAGATACATGTATCATATCCCAAAATTTAGAACCTACTTTGTATCTAAATTGTACCAGACTAACACTCATTGAGCTTTCAATTTGATAATTTTATTTAATTTATGATGTCAAGAAACCATCTGACAGAAAACCCATGATGTACTAGTAAGTGAATTTGCACTTATTTCTACTGCTTTATTTAAAAAAATTCAAAGCCAAGTTGCGTTTTTAGTTGTTCTTTTATCAACTGTGCACACAGGTCTGAATATTTTCCTGCCTTTGCACTACCCTTTCATTTTCTCTGAGCTTCCTTTATCCGATGCTTTAAGAACCAGAAGCCCCAGCTCCCACCCGCAGTTCTCCAGTCCTTGGTGATCCTGAGTAGACCGTGGAGCCTTGCGAAGTGCGGCCATTGAGAACCTTCTCTATGCTTACAGAAAACCTGCCAGTCAGCCCCTGCACTTAATCTAAAAACAGTGTAGTATGTTGCACTTAATTCTGTCACTGGCACCTCACTCCATGAAGTATCACCCAGCTGGGAAAGATCATCTTTGCCTCTCGTCCTCTAAGAGCACAGCAAAAAGGAATCTGGGTGAAAAGCATTTGGCTGTTCTACTCTTTATTATCCTTCAGTGTTTTATAGTAAACATTTGAATATGTATCTTAATATATATACACATCACTGAAAATTCTATTTTACGTATGCAGATATATGTGTATACATGTTTTCGTTAGCACATGGGTATACGTGTACATACATGTGCACACTATGTATATATTATAGAATTTGTCTGAGAAAATAAATTTTCTTTCTGTATTGGCTTATTTTACATAAAGTTATGTTATCTGAATGAAAACTAAAAATTTATTCAGAAATATCAACTTAGAAATTTTAAAATGAACTTCCCAGAAATCTCAAGGTATTTTTGGAATTCAAAAGAATGTGGGGATTTTTCACACTTCTCCAGATGCACCATCACTGTCTTCATATACTTTTTCATTGGATCATTTTCTGAGGCTGTTTGGTTCTCAAAACATTTTCATGGAGACCCAGTCCTAGCCCAGGTCCAGTGAATGTGCGGAGAGCTTCCTGCTACCCTGCGCCAGCAGGACCAGTCCCAGCCCAGGCGCAGAGTGGGACGGACCCTCTCCCAGCCCCTTGGGCCACCCC
>NW_004524796.1:165561-172225 GCF_000260255.1 Octodon degus
GAGAAGAAGAAGAAGAAGAAGAAGAAGAAGAAGAAGAAGAAGAAGAAGAAGAAGAAGAAGAAGAAGAAGAAGAAGAAGAAAACTGATCATACCACTCTATGGCTTGAAAGCATGTACAATCTCATTATTTCTTGCATTGTTAAGTACATTATTGGAAGTGTAACAATCAGTCTCAAACATGGATGAGCCTGCTTAACACGACACAGTCAACACCCACGATTTGACCCAACAACCAAGGCCATTCCCCAGGTGAGGTCCATTTGTTTTTGTCCCTCTGCTTTTGCTCATGATGTGTCTTCAGACTGGGGACTTATTTGTCCTCTTCTGTTCTGGACAAAGTCACAAGAATATGCCAACTTCAAATGTGATCCCCAGTGTAACAACTTTCTGGCTCCCCTCAATATATCCTTTCCTTTTTTGAATCCCTGAATACTGTTCAAAAATGTGCCATTTATGTGATCATTTAATTAAAGTTTTATTTTGTGCATTTTCTTCTTCTCCTGACTCCTTATTCGATGGAACCTAAGGCCATTTTTATAATTTAGATCTAGAGTGTCTCCCAACAGTCTCAAGTTAAGAGGTGAAGCTTTTAGCAGATGATTGAATCATAGAGTGTTTGCTTATCAGTGAATTAGTCCTTTGATAAGTCCATGTACTGTTAGGAGGTATGGAATGGTTGGAGGGGTGGATCACTGGGAGTGTCCCTTTATCACTGCTTCCTCCTTCCTCTCTGCTTCCTCACTGCCATGGCTTGAACAGCTTACAATGCCATGACCTTCCACCACACCATTTATACTTTGGACCAGCCAATTACTGACTAAACCCTGAGCCCAAATAACCCTCTGATCCTTTAAGTTGTGACAGTTGGGTATTTTATCCCAGCAGCAGGAAAGCTGTCTAATATAGTCATGATCAATGATTTCCTTTTATTACCATCCTACGACAAATCTGGTAGAATCTTGTACTTAACAAGTGCTCAAAAATTACTTCTTAAATAAAATTATTTCCTTTTCCTTTGATATTCTGTTTAAAAAGTCAACATTCATGAAGACCTTCTCTTTTTCCCTACTGTCTTTTTTTTAAAGAAAATAACTTCCCTCAAGCAATTTTTATTTTTAAAAATAAGTTAAATTTAGCATCAAGTGTATTCACAAGAGGTGCTTTTGGGCTCCAGTTCCATTTTGTATAGCCTTGTCCTAAATCATTTGAAAAATAATCCAAAATCTGATATTGAAAGCAGATAAATCAAAAGATATGGAAAAGTAAAACTAAACAGTAATTCTATGAACTAGCAATAATTTTTCTTCATATAATTATAGTGCACTTATTTTCAAAAGGAATTGAGATTATACACAATTTGAGTTTGTGTCATGCCATCTGTATTTTTCAAAACATCACTTTTAGTTAGCATATTGTTTCCTTATTTTATTGGGTTGGATGCTCAATGCTGTACATATAGGTTTTCAAACAACTTTTATAAAATGTAATCATAAATATCACAATCATTACACATAAGCCTTTATTCAGTCACCATAGGTAGTGTCTTCTGTCTTCTCTCTGAGGCTAGCTAGAGTCCTAGAAAATAGACTCACTTGAATGTCTTTGTGCTCAAAGACAGTATGAAATAGACTCTTGGGTACTAAGTATTGAACTTAGGACCTTGTACTTGCCAGACAGGCATATATGCTACTGAGCTATCTTGCTGGCCAACAGACTCATTAGGTGTTTACAAATTGCTTTTCAGATGGAAATATTGGCTTCTTAATAGAATAGTAGTTTTGCCATTGTGTTAGGAACTAGTCATTACTCTCAAATATCCTATAATGATAGCCAGCAAGTTCTATGTTAATACCAGGTATGATATTTTAAGTTGTAGCTAATAGCTACATTTATTGAAACAGAAGCAAGAAGTAGAATTCCATATAAGATTTGAGAGTTAATTAATAAAGGGATGACTTATGGAATCTCAAAGTGTGCCCACCAAAATCTGTTCCATAAAAACGAATGAGTAACATATTATTATATTCAAAATGTCCTTAAGATGGCATATCTGTACTACTTCCAGTGGCAAGGTTTTGCAGGTTGCTGGCCCAGGAAGTGATGTGTATTTCTGAGTTTTAGCAAGACATTTGATGAGATCATTTATGATATCCTCATAGATGAAATGGAAGAATGTGAAGAAATGCAACGTAGTAAGAAATATATATTTTTCATACTGAATCTAAAGTTGAACAGAAGTCATAGAGAAGTTTATTTCAGTTTAACATTAAGATTATTCAGGGCCAGCCAAATAACTTAGCAGATTCAAACACTTGTAAGCAGATGTAAGGGCCAGGGGTTCGATCCCTGGGCCTGCCATGCTGGCCCCACACCCAGAACATGTTGAGATGGCAAATGAGAGTGGGCTTGGTGGTATGAGCCTGTCATCCCAGCTCTTGGGAGGCTGTAAACAGGCGGATCACTATGAGTCCAATCTAATAGTGAGACCCGGAACACCCTTTAGATCCTTCCCTAAAATACAAAAAAAAAAAAAAAAAAAAAAAAAAAAAAAAAAAAAATCATCAGTAGCAGTGACTTTCCAATAGGAAAGGGCTTTCCTTTGATCCAGTACAAGTTAACTGGACACTTGAAAGGCAAATTCTAGAGGGGCTATGAGTACTGAATTCATGTTGGAATTTAATGTCTTTTTGGGTTTTCAAAATTTAGGGCCTGTTATTTTTGCTATATTTAAGGCATAAGTTATGATATGTGCCCTGTTTTCAGAAATGGCATAATCCTCATAACCCAGCCATGTCTTTCTGGGATGTCACCATAGGTATTAAGAGAGTGCCAAAGAATGAAGAAAATTCTGCCCATCACAGAAATAGTTCAAACAAACATGTTTCTCTCTGTCAGTTATTCAAACTGTCATCATACTGGGGCCAGGATTGCTTGTGTGTTGTCAAAGTCACCCTGTGCTGGCCACAGGCTGGTCAGGAGGGGATAATAAGCAGAGTTTATGGAGGCTATAATGTAAAAGTTGTTTTAATCTAAGGTCCTAATACTGGGCTCAGAGACTGCATAAGATTCTTTTCCTGCTTACGAGTCCATGACACTGTGACTCAGTGACCCAGAAAAAATGTGGATATCCTATGAAGCCAGGACTCTGAGTCTCAGACTGACCACCCACTGTCCACTTCCTTGAGGAAAAAAAAAATCAAACATCCATCCTCTGTCTCCCAACCCTAGAAGCAGCGGCCCTGGCCCCTAGCCCCATAGCTTCTGTCTGGTGTTCTTCCAGTGCTCAAGGAGGAAACAGTTGCCCTGAACTTTGAATGTGGGTAATAGCATTCTCATGACTTTCACGCTCCCCACCTGCCCCTTAACCTCTTCTGATTAGAGCTGCAAGTTCAGAGTCTGGTTGGCTGGCTTCCTTCAAACAAGGCTGGGAGGCTGAGCTGCAGCCAGCAATTCTTGGAGGTCAGTAGGTCATTGTTCTCCTCTTTGTTTTCCTGTCCCCTGAAGCAGCATTTTAAACAAACAGCTCTTTCCTTTCATAAACCAAGACATGAAAAATACTTTTGGGGTTCTGCTTACTGCTTTGCTGAACCTATTTCTGGTGCTCTGTTCATATTTTCCTCTGATTTTTGTCTTTTGGGGGTGCATCATTATAACTAACATGAGAGGGGCAGATACGCCACAACATTAATACTCTTCCATTTTGGGCCTGGTCTTAGTTACAGGAATCTTTTCTGTGTTTGGAAAGATACTGTGTTTGCTTAAAGGTCTTTTCCTTGTAGCAATCAAGATTTTTTAAATGCCAAGAAGAAATTTTTCCATTCTTGGTCATGCTTGATATCATGCATCGCACGGAATTGGATGAACATAATTAAAACAAGCAGGAGACTCAAATGCATGCAGAAATATTAAGACTTCTCAGTGCTGATGCAGGAGTATCAAGTTGGCTTTGCTCATCAGAAATGCTTCTGTTATGTTTTTTCAGCTTTATTGACTATCATGGGCCACATACATCTCTGTAAAACCAAGAGAAGTGCAAGCATGACTCAAATATGAAGTTGCTAGCTACACGCAGATTCCCAGATTTTTGCTGCTGATGGTGGTGTTTTTAGGCCAAACAAACAAAATGCTTGGAGAAAAAAGTTCCTAAAACATAAATAATTTTTGAATAGCTGTCTGCCTGCTGCATGATTAAAAGTCATTCCATTCTATTGTCTTCTCTAAATTCATTTCTTAAAAACCACCGAACATGGGAATTTAGAATAAATTATCTACACTTTTAGCCTCCTCTTTAGGAGTACTAGATGGGATATGTTTTTTCCTATATGTATATGTGCAAAGATGGAAGAATCTATTATTGTTCATCAATTTCTGTCTAAGAATTTAAAAATTACATCTAAATTGTATTATTTTTTTCACATGATGTGGTTATATTTCTTATGATTTTTTAGTTTTGTAAGGTTGGTAGCATATTTTTCTTTACTTATTTATTTTAGTAACTTCTGTCTTTTCCCTTATTAAGTAAGAAAGGTGAAGTCTGAACAACTTTGCTAATCTTTAAAGATAAATTATATGTGATTTTCATTAACTTTATTGTTTATCTGTTTATATTTTCATTGCTCTCCTTTCTAGTTATTATCTCCTTTTTTTCTTTTTGGTCTGGGTTGTCTTTTTCTCTAGTTTTTAAATACTTTTTAAATCTTTTATTTCTTTATTTATTTGGTACAGGGTCTTACTACACAGCTTGGACTCCTAGTGATTTTTCCTGTCTCATCCGCCCCAGCACTGGGATTACAGGCATGCACCACTGCACCCAGTTTCTTGGTCTGACACATGTGGTACTGTGGGTGGAACCTGGGTCTTTGTGCTTGTCAGGCAAAACTCAGATGGCAGAGCTATCTCCTCAGTCTCTTTTCTCTAATTTTATAAAGTGAAATCTTAGGAAATAGAGCTGAGACTTCTTTCCTGAAACAGGCATCAAAGCTGCAAATTTCTCTTTACATAATGATTTAGTTGCATCTCATAAATTTTCTTGTTGTATTTACATTTTCATACAGTTCAAAACTCTTAAAAAATGTCCTTCTGTTTACTTTGCCCTGTGGTCCTTTAGAAGTGTGATGTTGAATTTCCAAATATTTGTTGATTTCCCAAATTTATTTCTCTTGTGCAACTCTCATTCTGTTGTGGTCAGAAAATATACATTGTATGAGCTTAATATTTTAAAATGTCTTGAGACTTACTTTACAGTTCACCATAATTCTATCCTGTGATGTGTATTTGATCAGATTAGTGATTTCTGCAATTATTGACAAGGAACTGTTCTATAACTGTCAATTTTGTGGATAATGTTTTCAGTTCTATATCCTTTCTGATGTATGTCTTTCTGCCTAGTGATCCTATCACTACGGATATTAAGAGAGGTATATGGAACTCTCCACTAAGTGTCCAAGCAGAACAAAGAGGAAAAGGTAGTGTAAATTCTCTCCCTTTTTCATTCTCCTGGAAGTGGTACCCTTAATCTTCTTTGGTCCTTGCACATTAGAGCTCTCTATCTTGGTCCTTCAGACTCCAAGACTTTTACCATGCTATCTTCCTACTTTTGTTACTCTGAGACCTTTAGGCTAAGATTTGTGTCAACAGCTTTGCTGGTTCTCAAGCCTTCAGACTTAGAGTGTAATATTATATTACTTTACTGGTTGTGGTAAAACCAGTTCACATGTGAGGTGGTGTGAGACTTCTCAGACTCCATAACCCCATGAGTCAATTCCCATAATAAAACTCATACTTTATGCCTTAGTCTCCCTCAGCCAAGGGGGATATGTTCCAAGACTCTCAGTAATGGCTGAAACCATGGACTGCATTGCACATTGCATTTTTCCTGTACCTATGATAAATTTTAGTTTTCAAATTAGACACAGTAAGGGGCCAGGGAGATGGCTCAGTAGAATAAGTGCTTCCCTGGCAAGCACAAGGATCTGAGTTCAATCCCCAGTTCCGCCAAAAATAAAATAAAATAAAAATTAGACAAAATAAGAGATTAACAACAAAAATACAGTCAAAATGGATCAAATATCTAAATAATAAAATTGAAACACTAAATTTTCTGGAGGAGAAAATAGGTAGAAATTTTAAAGATATAGGGGAAGGCAGAGTGTTCATGAAGTAAAACAAACTGCATGGGAAATACTTCAAAGAATCAACAATTGGGATCTCATGTCTTTGAAAATTTTTTGCATATAAAAAAGTCACCAACAGAGTAAAAATAAACCATATGAATTGGAAAAAAAGGTATAGCTAACTGTCCCACAGACAAAAGACTTCTATTTAGAACATGTTAAGAATTTAAAAACTCAGGCACCCAAATCAAAAGCTCAATCCAAAAATGAGCATTTGTGATTAATATACATTTCTCAGATGAAGAAATCCAAATGGCAAACAAATATATGAAAAAGCATTCAGCGTTATTGGGCATTCAAGACATGCAAATTAAAACAATGTAGGGATTCCATTTTACTCCAGAAAAATTGGCTATCATCAAAAAGTCAAATCAACAACAAATTCAGGGGCTGGTGAGATGGCTCAGTGGTCTAAAGCACCTACTTAGAACAGGCTTGGCAAAGCACAGGGACCACGGTTCAATCCCCCAGCACCACATGCCAGCCAGCCC
>NW_004524796.1:173925-196951 GCF_000260255.1 Octodon degus
TTTGTCAGTGTCAGCCATCTGGATGAGTCATGGCCATTGCTTGACCACTTCACTGTCTGCGAAAGCTTGAGAGAATGTTTTCTCTCCATGTGACTCTCCTTAGTCACACCCTACATCATCAATCACTTACCTCTGTAGCCCCATAATCACCTTGATCAGAAAATTTGGGACACCACTGAGTTACATGATGTTACAGTACAGGTTCGCTTATGTCCTGAGTCCCCACTCAACTTGAAAGGCTAGGGACAAAATGTTGGTTATCGTTGCAGCCTTTCTTTTTCCCTAATTTTTGGTCTGCAATCTTAGGTTATTAACATTGCAGAAGAGAAGAGTAACGGTATTACCTGAAAACATAGGCTGTTGAACTTAACATCAGTATCTGTCTGAATATCAAATGCCTTAGACATAAAATGGAACAGGTATTTTACATAAATATTTGATAGAATGAACTTGAAATCCACAGAATGTGAAAAAACATTAAAAAAATAAATAATTACAAATTTTTACACAGAAATTTAGAAATCTAGCTATGTACAACATTGTAGCAGGACAGTCCTATGACATTTTTCATTTTCTTTTGTCTTTATTTATTACCTTTTTTAAACAAATATTTACTTCAGAGAGAGTATAGCAGTAATTGTTATAGCATTAGAAGCAGTACACTTTTATAAGACCAGTATGACAGGGATTCCAAGCATGGCCTTAGTATTACACATTGCTAACTTCAGTGCAGTCATATACTTCACAGGTATCAGCATATATAGTTACTCAGGGTGAGAATCCTACTTATTAACTCCTAGTTTCAAAAACCTGATGGAGATTCTCAGGATCACTGCCTTAACCATCTTATGTATATAAATGTATGGTTTTTTCCCAGACATGTTTCCTAGCTTTTCTCCTTGCCCTCTCTTTATTGTTTAATCTTTAAGTTCTTGGTTTCCTTTAATTGTGTCATACATTTCAATTTTTATTTCTTCTTTTGAGTTCTTACACTAGGGAGACTATAAGATATTTACACATGTGTGTCTGGTTTATTTTGCTTATGAGTATATTTTCAAGTGGCATCTGCTTGTATATGAAGGCTTTGAGTTTATCATTTTGTCTAATTGAGTAACACTCCATTGTATAAAAATGCCACATCTTTTTCATTCATTCCTCAGGTGACGGGCATTTTAGTTGCTTCTAAGATTTGGCTATCACTAAATGTGCTGCTATAAACATAGGTGCACATATATCACTATGATAGGATATTTTTAGTTCTTCTGGGAAAATTTCCAGTAGGGTGATAGCTGGTTTGAATGGGATTTCCAGTACTAGTTTTATCTGGCATCTCCACAATGATGTCTGTAGTGGGTGCACCAGTCTACATTCGCACCAGCAGTGGAAAAAGTTTCCTTTTTCTCCACAGCCTCTCCAACATTTGTTGTTGGGTGATTTCTTTACGATAGCCATTCTTTCTGGGATAAGATGATTTGATTTTTGTTCATGAATTCTTTGCCTACCCTTATGTCTTTAAGAGTTCCTCCTACCTTTTCTTCCAGGAGATTTAGTGTTTCTGTTTTAATGTTTAGAGATTTTTAATCCATTTTGTCTTTAGTTTAGTGCATGGTGATAGACCTGGGTCAAGTTTTAGTTTTCAGCATGTAGAGAGCCGGTTTTTTGCTAAAGAGGTTATTTTTCTTCCAGTAAGCATGTTTGGCCACTTTGTTGAAGATAAGATGGCTGAGTGTTTTTGTAGTGGCTTCTGCATTTTCTAATCTATTCCCTTGATCCTCAGGTCTATTTTTTTTGCCAATACAATTCTGATTTTAGGGTTAGGGAATGAACCCTGGCCCCTGCACCTGCTTGCAGGCACTTTTATTTTCTGAGCTATTTGGCCAGCCCTAAATGTGGTAATTTATTCAACTAATTTGTAAATAACATTATGCAATACGAGAATCATTGTCAAATTCATATTATTTTGTTTGGTTATATTCTTCATTGTTCGTAATTACTTTTATCATGTTGTATTCTCCTTAAAAATAAAGACACAGCAGCAAAATTATAAAAATAAAACTATAATAAAATTATGTCAATGTGGTGTCTTGTAGGACTGTAGTTTCCTGTAGGTAAATGCAACATCAGAAGGTGAAACCACAGATAGAAGGACTATTCTTTCTCTCTAGCCATTAGTTCTTCTCTCTGGAAGCTCTAAGTAGTGCTACCTTTACTATTTAATCTTCTAGGAATCTTTTCCACATCTTCTTTGATCTTTCTCTACATAATTATTCATATTTTTGTTCAAATACCATTTCCTCAGAAAGGCCTGCATTGACCATTTTTTTCTGAAATATCTTCTTCTCTCTCTTCAGACTCTACTTATCTTGTGTTATTTTCTCCACAGAAATATCAATATCTTTTTATTAACTTAAAATTATCTTTTCCCTCAAATTTCAAATGGCATAGATTTTGTCATGTGGATTACTGTGACCCCTGCATCCAGAACAATCGATTCCTAGCATACAGGATACCTCAGTAAGCATCTGTTGGAAGAATGGCTTGGCAATGAAGGTAAACTTTGTCCTCTGAATATTTGTCTGTTCTCTATGCATGCCTGAAACTCATTTTTCTTTCTCTTGGTTTGAAAATATTTTCTTAGAGTGACTTTTCTTAAAATTGGAGACCTTTCAGGGAACTTTAAATATCTTCATAAACAATGGGACTATTTTATCTACTATGAGGCAATATGGATGGAAAATTTAAACAACAGTAGTAGTTGATAATAGGATGCAAGAGACCATTAATCCACTTGTGAAAGTTCTGGTATGATATCCTAGCAGCATGGTGGACAAACCTCCTTTTACTAGACTGACTGTACTCTTTTCTAATCTCCTTTTCCTCTTTCACAGCCCTTAGCTCTGGCGTGTAAATAAGTTCACATCTCACCAATCTTGGTTGTAATGGATTTTTGCTATAAAGGTAGGTTAAATAGTATGGACGATAAACAAAATCATCCAGGATACAAAAGAGAAGTTCAAGGAGTAGACTTAAAGGAAACATACTTAGATAATTTTTGAGGGGGTGGGAATTTACCTGTCACTTGTCTGAGGTTAAGCAAGGACAGAATAGGGGAGACTGAGGACAAAGTGCTACCACAGGAGAATAAGAAGGAGAACTAATGTGTGGAAAGGGACATTGCTGGGAGCAAGAAGCAATTTCCAAGGAAATCAGGTCTCATGCTGATTTAGGGCTCTGCTTGAGTTGGTGAGGAGTAAAGACAGGACATTTCATACATATTTAGCAGATAGTAGTGCAGAACAGACAATGCTGTTAGTAATCACCTGGTAACACTGGCCTTCACAGTTAGGTTTGTTTGGTTCAGTCTGATTGCTGTGTTAACTTTGATCACATAACAACAAAACATGAGGAGCAAGGTTCCTAGGTACACATGCAGTGAGTCAGCTTAAGATGAAAATATCCAAGGGCAACATTCTAAAAGGGCAACTCACAGGTATATATGAGTGATGATTACATTGACATTTTACAGTTTTGAAACTGTTTAATTGTTATTTTACCTTTTTTTCTCATTAAAATGAATAAAAAATTTTAAAGAAAGAACGAAACAAGAAATTCTCTAATTCACACCTTCTATGAAATCTCTATCAAGCATGAAGTTTCTGGATGACTTCTCTAACATTTCCTGCACAAATGGTATGCTTAGTGCTTTCAGTTTATTATGAAACTGCTAAACGTTCATTCAACTCAGTTCAATGACAATTTAGGGTCACAGTTGACTACTGATATAAGTAGTATGAATAGAAACATAGGGAAGTGGGTGAATAGCCCTCTGGTGAACTTTGATTACAGGAGGAATTATATTCTAGAAGACTCTAGAGTCATTGCAAAACCAGCCAGGCCATAGGCAGCTAGTGAATGTCAGGGAGACATTACTGCCGAGAATAGGTTAGTGATGGCTTTTACGAAGCTTTTAAAAATGGTTATTTTGTGTCTGTGCTAGTCATCTACTGTTAAACAATACTTACTGTCACTTTCTTAGTGTTTTAGAATTAGGAAGCCAGAGACAATAGTCTTTAAAAAAATCTTAAATTATGTTATTTTCTGTTACTTAGACTTATATTTTTAAAAATTTTGATTTAAAACTTTTTTTTTCTTTTTGTATTTTAGGGAAGGGTCTATAGGGTATTCAGGGTCTCACTTGTAGATCAGTCTCATAATGATCGGCCTGTTTACAGCCTCCCAAGAGCTGGAATTACACACATTTGCCACCACACTCAGTCTCAATTGCCACCTCTGATCTCATCAGATGAGGGCCCTTGTTAGCCCAGATCTGTTGCTTGAAGCCTTGTTTTCTGTCTTATTTTTTTTCATGTGAAACAACAAATTAAAAGATAAAACAACAAATAAACAAACAAAGATACATTTGCTCAGTCTGGTCCTGTCTTATACAAGCTTCCAAATTCAGTCTTGGAGAAAACATTCCTGATGTTTCCTCTCCTACAAATTTTTCTGAGGATTCTGCCTATACCAAAACTTACATAGTTTTGTGATGACTTCTGTTGTTCACTAATTGATTTCAAAACTTGGCTCTTCAATTTTAAAATGTTTTTAATGACAACTATTTGAGAACACACTTCTTCAGTGTGCTTAAGGTTCTTGTTTAATTAATTTTGACTTTTCTTGGACTAAAGGAGAACATTGTAGTGAGTTCAACAAAGGTATGGCATCATCTGTTCCCTTCCACAGTTACTGGAAGATAATTTAGCCATTTCTGAGGAACTGTGAATTTGTGCTTTACAGCACAGGATAAAGTGGCTTATGTTATCTGTTTTGGAAATTCAGGTAAAACAAGTTATAGTCACTCTTATCATTACCATTCCTTTGTTCTCTCTAAATGTCACTGAAATGTTCCCTTAACCATCTCTCTTTTCCAGTGAGTGCTAAGATCTATTCTTTGTAAGAATTTACACCTAGTATGATACTACATTTACTCGATTCTTCCCCAAAGTTACTGCCATCAAAACATGTAATTTGAGCCATTCAAGCCAGATATTCCCCTCTTGTGTATTTTCTCAGAGGAACTGAAAACATCATATCACAGTGATATATGTGCACCTATGTTTAGGTGCACTTCAGTGCAATTTGTCATAGCTAAATCCTTGAAACAACACGGATGCCCATCAACTGAAGAATGAACAAAGAAGATGTGGAATTTTTACACAACAAATTATTATTCAGCTATAAAAGAGGATGAATTTGAGTCCTTTGTCCTGGTAAATGGATGCAACTAGATATCATATTCTTAAGTAAATTAAATCAGACCGGCATGCGCAAACATTGTATTGTCTCTTCAGTCTGAGAACCTGAAAGAGTAAAATGAAATCTGAAGGATACATTAGATACTTTGGAAAGGGAATGAACTCATTCAAAAGGAAAAAGTTGCTATTACTGAGTTAAGCAGGACAGGAAAGGGTGTAGGTGAAAGAGTTATCTATGTATGAAAGCAGAATGGTTTGGACAGCTGTACTGTGCATTTCTGCTGGCCTATGGAAAGATACTTCTTAGTGCTCTAATTTGTTTTGTCTCCTTTTTTCCAATTATTTGTACTTTTTCTCTTCTTAATTTTTTTACAGTTATTTGTTTTTTCTTTCTTCTTCCAATTTTACATACATATATCTGGTAATATGAATAATTGATTGGTAGACAACACTATGTATTATAATAAGTACTATAAAATTCATATTACTTTGCTAAGTGAAATTCTGTATCACTTGTAATTCTTTTCTGTTTTATTTGCACTCTCTTTAAAAAAGGAAAACAAAAAGAAACAACTGTTCCTTTTTCTTTCCCATAGCCTTTGTGCACTGATATGTCTACATCAATACACATACATCTCTGACTCTGAAACATTACAGCATTTGGGTATCATATGGCCTATCACCCTTGAGATAGAAGAGGTATTGATTGGTCCCAGTATCTGTATCAACAAAAACAGCCCAAATGAATTTCTATTATCCTGAAGTCACAAAAATAGCTTTTCTGTTGTACAGAATTGTAAGTAAAAATTATTTGACTTGTAAGGAGTAGGAGAAAAAAAATTATTTAAAACATTTTTACAAATTCTGAAAGAAAGGTGGTCTTTAATTTTTCCATTACACAGCAAGAATGCACTAAAGATTTCTTCACAATCCCTTAAATTTCTTTCCTTTCCTAGGATCTCATCTGTACATAGAGGTCTTCAGTAGGATAATTTTATGTAGGATATAGAACTTTTTCTGGGTTAAAATGCCACATTTTTTTAAATTCTATTTTATTTCTCTGTGGCTTTCCCTCAGTTTAGTTTGTATTCTCCTCTTACCAGCTTCCAAACCAATAATAAAGATTCACAGTGGTTGGAATGGAGAGACAGCTCAGTGGTCTAAGTGCCTGCCTAGCAAGAGCAAGGACCTGGGTTGGATCCACCATATACCACCAACGCTGAAACTCAGGCACACCTTGCCAACCACTGAAACCAGGCATGGTACACACCTGTAATCCTAGCTCTGGGGAGGTTGTGACAGGAGGATCACTATGAGTCCAAGCTGCATAATGAGACCATGTACCAAATAAAGAAATAAATAAAAGATTTTTAAAAAATTACAGTGGTTAATTCTGACACCTTCTTCAAAGAAACTTAATCTTGATTTATATCACCAAACCAATTTCTTAAAAAATTATGTGATATACTTTTTCATTTTAATTTAATTAATTTTTATTTCATTTTATTTTATTTTTTGGTGGAACCGGGGATTGAACTCAGGCCCTGCGCTTGCCAGGGAAGCGCTTATTCCACTGAGCCATCTCCCCGGCCCCCATTTTAATTTAATTAAAATTAAAACTAAATGATCAAATTATTGATATACTATTTTCATGTTATCCTAGAGATATGTTTTGGACCTCTTCATTTCATTCTGGACCTCTTCATAGTGTCTGGGTTTATGAATTTAGCTTCATGTGGTTTCTCAGGGATGTATGTAGCTATTAGTTCACATGCAAAGCAGTGCTCCATTTTTGAAATATTCTCTAGAGATTTAACTGAGTGAGATAAAGAACCTAAGAGATTGCTTTTGGGAAGGAGTGTCCATAATATAGTATATCTGATGTGTTCAAAATTCTCAAACTCAGTTGCAGTAGGAATATCTCATTGCTCTTCCAACATTTAGGAATTTTTCTAGTTCCAAATGCTTTGGTATGTTTCATTATTATTTTAGTTACTAATTTGAGGACTGTTTCTTCCACCTCACTTACCACTGGATTTCTTCCATTTTAGGAGATTTGCAATTGAGTTTAGATTTAGAAAGACTTTTGGATGGAAGGGATTGCATCTACACCAATAAGAATACAATTCCTTAGCTCTTAGTAAGGCTGTTTATAACCCAGGATTAAACTTGATGAACAGCAAGTGTTGAAATTTCAGACTCAGTGTACTAAGAAAACCCCAACTCTTGTCTGAATGGTGTATGAGGAATGCAGATATCAGAAAGAGATTTATATTTAGAAAGTGGATATTTGTGTGTGTGGGTTGCTACTGACCACCTCTCAGTAGAGCAGGAAATGAGGTGATGTGTGTTGTTGAAACATTCATGGGTGACAGGAGGAACTGAGGAGAGTTCAGCAGGTCAGAGAGCAGCTCCTCCATCCCCCACACATACCTCCTGCCTGCTGCTGAAAACAAATAGCTATGTCCTCCTTGCCATCTCTATCTGAGACTGTGTTTTGGTTGTATGGGTGTTTATTTTGGAAAGGTTACAATACATAACTGAAGAAAGGATATTAGAGACGACCTCCTGGGAAAAGCTGCACATTTTGGGGGGATATCAAGCCCCATGCATGTGGCCTCTGATAAGAGGAAATCGCTATAGATAATATTTGCTTTTTCTATGCTCCCTGTGGACAATAAAATGCAAACAGGAATAAGCAATAGAAAAACTCTTATTTGTTTGCTTAGGAAATCTGTCTATTTTAGTCATTTTTGTTAAACAAGGGAGTAAGGACACTGATCCCAAGCTGGCTTGGTGCCCTGAGGGGCACTGGTCAGATCCACAGGAAAGTCAAGGGGTTACACAGTCCTGTCCATAGGAGTGAGGCCCACTCTCACTACTGCGCAACTGTTCCAGCTCTTTGGGGGAACTTGTTAGGGTTCTCCTGCATGGATTTCATCTCTGGCCTCTCTTGTCTGCCACAACCTGAGACTTTCTGATACACAGTGTATTTGGAGACAGGTTTACTGTTTTAGATAAGGGTGGGGGATTGAGGGCAAAATTCCAAGTACCTCTCCCACAGTGGAGCAATCTTATTTGTGCACATGCAGGGCTCTCGCCTTCCTAATCTCTTTGAGCATCATTCTATAAGGGTATTGGCTCAGTCACAAAACCACCTCAAGAATCCATGAACTGGAGCCAAATCTTACATCACCATTAAGTTGAAACAATCCCCGTGCAAGACCTGCAGCCACATGCCCACTGCTCACGGGAGAAGGGAGTGCTGCCTGCAGCTAGGGCCATGACCCTCCCTAAGACTCCTGCCCCTCACCAGGAGGAGGAAATGTCCCCTAAGGAGTCCCTCAGTTATTCAGAGTGCATCAAAGAAAAAACTCTCCTTCCCCTGGAGAGCTGTTTTGTTTTCTTCCTAATTACCAAAGCATAAGGGTATCTTTTCTGAAATGGTGATTTAGAGATTCTGAGTTTAGATATTTGAAGCTGCCTTCATTTAGCTTGAAAAAGTTTCAGATCCTAAGCAGCTCAGCAGGAAGTCTTGGATTCCAATGTCCTTTCCAAGGAAGAGGTGGGCAGGAGGGTCAGTAAATGCTGAATCACTATTAAAGTGGACAAAGACCAACTAATTTCCATGAAAAGAGACAGAGGCCATTGCATTAAAATTAGAGAACTTAAGCAAGAAGAGGTCCCCTAGCTGTCCAAAAGAGGGTCATACTGGGATGAAAGGGATTAATTATACTTTAAATCTCAGAGGAAGCTTCCTGCCATGTTGTAGATGACAGAAATGAAAAATGAATTTTATTATTTCAGCTGAAGTAGGGAGTTGGAAGTCACTGAAGAGAGACACATGCCTGATAGGAAGAAACCAGCACCAGTTTAACAGGGAAATTGCCAATTTCATTGTTTAGGAGGAAGGATATCTAAAAGCAATAGAGTTCTACCCTGTCTGGCCTGCAGTGAATACATTTTTTAAAGGAAGCAAACTGTCAAGAAATAAAGTACTTGCCAGGTGTCCAGGCCTATCCCAAAGTCTGGAAAATCTCAATATTTCTAGTCACAGGTGCACTTGATGGAAATACCAACATGCTGGGTTCATCTGGCTCCTCAGGCAAGTAGGTGTCAAGATAATATTGATATGTAAACATTTGTATAGGGGAAACACTTTTTTGTATGAAAGAACAGGCACCAGGGGCAAGGACTGGCTGAAAGCCATCTCACCACTATTCAAGTACACCTGGAGTGAGTTCCAGGGATGGAAGACTGGAGAGAAATGTCCAAGACTGCTGTGCACTTCATGGGAAGTTCAGTGTGAGCACTGGGATCCTAGAGCCAAAGAAGGTCTAGGACCTTCTTTGTATTGCCGAGAATTGTTACATCTTTTCATATGCTCTGTCAGACTCTACCATTGGCTGATGAAGGGTGAGCTTGATTCAGCATTAATAATTTGGCTCAGGGCATGAAGCTGGGCTGCTAGATCAGCCACCCTCCTGTAGCTGGAGGTTTGCATGTTGTGCTCCTATTGGCCCTTAAAGAATTTATTTTAATCTTCTATGTTAGAGATTTCAATCACTTCTTCTTTATAATTCATTCATAAAAAATTTACTCCATTCTTGGTTGCTCTCATTATTGTATGATATCGTCTTTTGGCCCAGATAGTGGTCTATAGATTGACAAATGTCTAAATTGGACCATCAGTAACCTTATCTGTAAGTGAGAAAAAGAGAAGGAATTTGTTACACACAGGTACTGAAGTCCAATGATAATGCAGACTGAAGTGATTATGCTTCATTTTGGGCCATGTAAAATTAATTAAGCAGGGGTTTCTGGGGTGAAAATGAAAGGATGTGGAGAAGATGGAGGGAAATGGAAAGGCAACGCCCTTTGTGAGCATGACCATAGTTAGTATACACAGAAAGGCATTTAGGTTCTTGGTCATGGGAATCTGTAAGCCCCCCTGTTAGGCTTCAGAAACTGAACAGAGTATTAACTTTCATGTTGCTGGACACAATGTCCAACATCTACAATTTAAGGAATGCTAGGTTTAGTTTGGTTGATGGTTTCAGAGAATTCAGTACATGCTCAGTTGGCTTCAAAGCACAACTGTCACAGGAAAACGGTGTGGCAGGACCAAACTTCTTAGTTCTTAGTGGCCAGGATGCAGAGCAGGCGATGATTTCCAGAGAAGGAGGGGCAGGGACCACATGTAGTGCCCAAGATCAAGCCTTAAAGACCCACCCAGAACACCTGGAAGTGTGCTTTACTAATCATCTCAGAGATTTCCAAGCCAATCAGTTTGACAGAATGAAGTTCAACCTCTGTAGGTACCTTGTCTGTCCAATGCACATGCAGACCTGCTGCTCTTCTGGAATAACTGGTGGCAGTGGCTACAGCTGTGTGGTGCTCAGTGCAGGGGAGAAATCAGTGGGATGCACAGGTGAGCCAGTCATTCTTCCTCTGTAAGAGCCTTTCAGTCCTGGCATAAGAGGGGCCAGCCTTTGGTGCCACTTCAAAAGAAGGAAGAATGGGATCTGGAATTTGGATTAAATTGTCTCAGAGGTTAGAAGAGGCCAGACATATGTGATTATTTTAGAGCTGCTCAGGAAAGGAGACTGTCCTGCCCCTTTCAAATAATGTTGTTTTCTAAGTTCTGTCCCCTTCTTTTCTTGTTTGTGAAACTTAGTGGTGACTGATCCATGGAAGCTTTGTGCCTAAAGCAGGAAAGCCAGTAGCTTCTGCCAGCATGTCAGGAATGGTATGTAGACAGCACTAGGTCTTACTGGATTCCACCTAGCCATTGATATTCTGTGCTTTCACCAGCCCATCACCGTCTTCTCATGCCCTTCACAAAGGTACACAGAAAGTGCCTCTTGTGATAAGCCATGCTAAGAGGCTGGGAAAAACTCAGGCAAACCACAGCCAAGGGATCATTTCCTCCCAACCACAACCCATCAGAGGACAGAGAGGAGGAAAGTCCTCATGTTCACCTCATTGTTTCTGCAAATGATTTCATCAATGGCACCATGGGAGGCACTGTCCTGATCCTAGCCAGGGGCAGAAGCTCATGCTCTGAGCCTGAGAAACAGCAGCATTAAGACTGTGGCCATTGTTGGTAGATATTCCGCCACTACATGAAGAGGTCAGAATCTCTCCATAGGAATAACTAGAATAATTGCAAATAGACCTTTCAAAACTAAATGGTAGGTTTTGGATGCTATCTTCAATTACTTGGACACACTGGAAAAATTGGGCGGAGCTGTCTATGTACTTGTTGCACTCATTTCAAAAATTATCTTTTAAAATCTCGATAATTATTTATAATTTATTCTAAATGTCTGGCACAATTTCTGACAGGAGACCAAAAAGTCATTTAGTGTTTTCAGAAAATCAGAGTTAAAAATTAAGCCCATTTTCTGTTGAGCTGTTAGAGGACTTGACAAAATCTTCAGCTATGATGAAAGTTGTATCTCTAAATGGCATTCTCTGTTGAGAATACTACTTGGGTTAAATTCCAGATTATCCATTCCAATGATACATGAGCTATTTTAATTCTCTACACATACCTTTGATTCTCTGTCAAGCCCAAGCAGCTCTTTTGCTTTTTCAAGTATGAGGAGGATCCATAGATTAATGTATAGGTTGTAGTAATTCCAATGGTGTTGATTTTTTTTTACCTGCCAAAGGATAGAATCAAATAACTTCTGCCTCTATGGTTTTTATTATTTAAGACTAAATTAGAATAGTCAACTCTGAAAATAAAGATCAGATGGAAGAAAGGCAAAATTCTTACATGAAATACCACTAATAAAAAATGAGGGAATGTTATAGCATACCAAGACCAGTGTGAAATGATGAAGACAGCCTGAGACGGAAAATTGTTACATTTTATTTATTTTTTTTCAACAAATAATACACTGCATATATTCTTCTTAGTGGTTAATTGCTGTACAAGATGCGAACTTGTGATCCTATTTACAAACACCATTTTAACTATGCATCAGGATCATGTTAATCATAGGGAGTTTGCTCTTGTACCTGATATATGTTCATTCTTCTTTTTTCCCAATCTCCTGTTTTCCCTTCGATCCCTCTTCCCTTCCCTATTACAAGTTTTGTTTTCATTTTATCTTTTTCTTAATTTTTTTCCTTTTCCCTTTCTTCCTTTCTCTTTTCACCACTTTAATTCCCCTTCCATTTTGAACAATTTCTTCCTATTTCACTGTATCTATTGATTATAACAGCACAGTTAGTAATAGCCAAATCTTGGAAACAACACAAATATCTACCAACTGAGGAATGGATAACATAAAAGATGTACATTTTTTCTTTTTCTTCTCTTGTTTGCCTTTGTAATTTGCTTGTTATTTAATGTAATGGTATGATATATCTCTATCTATCTATCTATCTATCTATCTATCTATCTATCTATCTATCTATCTATCTATCTATCTCCTTTCCTCTTACTTATTTTCTCCCTTCCCCTATTGCAGTTTCTATTCCTTTTTGAACATTTCACAATATCGCTTTGGCATAGTAGGGCCTCCGAGAAGAGAGGCCTGCAAGAGAGGAGAGTAAATCTTTCAATTCATACTGCATCACTAAAATAACCGTGAAGTTCAGGAACTTAACATTTTTCTCTTTGTTGTGCTTTGTAATCAACATCCCATTTGTCTAAACCCTATAAATAGCTTAGTGGACTCCTTACATTTCTAACATTCTAGTCATGACTTCTAGATTTCCAGATTATTTTGGCTACCATGAGTGAATCTTTACATGTCTCACATGGCAGTTTTTGAACAAACCCCTTGTAAAAGATGGAGAAGAGAGTTCCCTCCATCCCTACTCCACACTTCCACTAGAGAAGCCAAGAATCACTTAGCATGGTCCATCTACTTTTTGACCTGGTGTTCCCTTGGCTTCTGTATTTGTGATACAGTGCATCTGTTCAACATGCATCACAATGACCATGAAGCATCTCTTATTTATCTACTGACTAGGGTCAGTCAGCACTTATCTGCTTGACCTCCCCATTCAGGTTTCCTCCATGAGGTTCTGGGGATAAGAAATGTGTCAATTTTGATTCCATATTGCAAGTAAATCAGAGAAAGTTTGAAGGATGGTAGTGAGACAGAGGTAGGTAGCCTGTAAAGGGTGGTAATTTCCTCTACTGGTTTATTTGACCCCAGAATGCAAGGATGGTGTCTTTTTATCACATCATCATGTGTCCAGTGGAAAATATATTGGCTGAGTAAGTGACTCAGTGAATTGAGTCTGAGTATTTTTTTCCTGGTCTCTCTGTTTCCTTTTCTCATATTTCTATGCATCTCTCTCAGGCTGTCAGTAGATTTTAGTTGTACTACTGGGTTTTAAAAATTCACCATATTAAAATGTGGTATTATTTTAATGCTGACATTCATATTTGAACTTAAAACCAAATGAAACTCAAATCTCTACCCAAATAAAGCCAGCATATGATAGCTATTATTTCTATAAATCATTAAAATATGATTTTAAATGATTAAAATATGATTTTAAATGATGAGAAACTTGACTATGGACAAGATATCAGCAAGTTATTAATAATATTCTTAGTTATAATTATGATTATGTAGGAAAATATTTTTAGGAGATGTATGATCATATATTTAGTAGTAAGGAGTCAAGATGTTACTTGTCAGGAATTTTCAGTGTCTATTATCTATTATCCACCTGTCTATCATCTAAATTAAACACATATGGTGAAGTATTGACCACTTTTGGTTTTAGATATTGGGTCCATATATGGTCTTTAGGCTTTTCTTAGATGTCTAAGAAATCTTCATGAAAGCATTGAAACAATGATAAATCAGATGTTTCTGAACTTGGGGACAAATATGACCTAAAATAATTATATTGTTCAGGCTTACTCCCCCTTTCCTCAAATCACACTTGAACAGGAGTGTCAAGGAATAATCTTTCCTTCCAGGGACCATCCTGACATTTTTTGGGCAGTCTCTTCTGTCTTTTCATTATCTTTTCTATCAAGAAATTCCTTCTTACATCTATTTCAAATGATAACCAAAATTTGGGGAGCTCTCAACTATTTTGATCTCTCCTTATTTCAACACAAGTGGTAGATTGGAGAAAATACTATATTTTCACTTCTTTTGAAGATTCAAAATACCATTGGCACTCTGGAGGGGCTGGTGAGACAGACTTCTCTCCAGTGTGGTCTGATGCTTATCTGGAAAAATTGAAAGCAAATGGAATTGAGTACTGTGATGCTTAAGCAGGCAGCCACATGTCCCCTCTCCTAGTTTGTTTATGATCCTGCCCTGGTGACATCTCTACTGTGAGGCCATTTCTCTCCTGTCTGCCTTATCTAAAATAGCACTCCATTACTCTCTCCCTGTTTCCGTAATTTACTTTAAAAGTAATGTTGATCATTTCCTGACATTATATTGCACATTTTAAATTTAATTTTTGCCTACTTCTTCCAATAGAATTTTCACCCTGAGGATGGGACCTTTGTCTATGTCAACGGCTCTTCTATTTAACTTTTTCAAGATAGGCTTCACAATGTTACCCAGGCTAGATTTAAACTCCTGTTTTAGTGTCACATTAAGTGGAGACAGTGCAACCATTAATTTAGCAGAGTATGCTAGGTAAAGTGATTATATTGCTTCCACTTCCCAAGTAGCCAGGACTATAGGTGCATACCACTGGGCCTAGCATGATTCTCCAATTTTACTATGTATCAAAATTTCTGGGAGGGCTTGTTACAAAACACATAGCTGAGGCCCCACCCTCAGGGTTTATGGATCAGTGGGCTTGTGGTGGAACTGAGAAATATGCATTACTAGCAAGACCTTAGATGGTATTGATGTTTCTCTTCCACACCCCACATTTCGAGAGTCATCCATGTAGTTTTCATCCATGTACAGCAGCAAGCAGAGTAGAGGGTGTTCCACAATATTGAGTGGATAAATGAACAATGACTGAATGGGTGAAAGCTGCTTTGCTGATGTTGTTATTGGCTAAGAAAGAATTTTGAAAACCAAATAATAAGCAAATGAGGAAAGAAATATGATACCCATTCTGAAGGTCTTGCAGCCTACATGCTTTTATATGAAAAGTTTGGGCAACAGTCATTACCTTCAGTCATTGTCAATAGCAATCCTCAGCAAGAATTCGAAGATTGATTAGGAATATTTTTAGGGTTTGAGGACTGTTATAAATTAGATAAATGGTATCTAAAATTAGATAAATGATATCTAATTTTCTGTATTACTGCATTTATTCAAGTACACTATAGAAGGAAGTAGATCCAATGATCTGACTCTGCAGGACATTGCTTTATTGGGTTTAGTGTCTTCACAGGATGTTTATCCTTCATTTAGCATTTTGCCTTCTAGTCAGTTCCATTCTGAAGAAAGCACCATTATAAGAGGTACTTTATTCAAAGTTACATAGTTGGGAATACCTGAATGACCACTAAGAGATTTGTCTCCAGTTGTTTTAATCTCTAGAATCTCACAGAAACAGAAGAGGCACTTAGACTAGCTAAGTTCTTCAAATTCTTTTCCTCAAGCTATATTTGTTTTCCTCTGATATAAACAAAACATGTTGTTCATCCTGTACAGAACTGAGTTATTGAACTAAGTGCCAGAGAATAAGAACAGAACAATCTTAGGTATTATTAGTAATGTGTTGTATTTGTGTAAAGTGATAGTTTCCAAATGACACAAATGATCTCACTTTTCTTGGAATTATTCTGTAGTGGACATTTTAGTGTTTAAGGAACTTTGGGCAAGTCAAGTAATTTATGTTTTCAGATGTACACTTGTCAGTCAAGACTACGTGTGCACATACACTATGGAACAGGTAAGTTTTAGTCTGAAAATGCATCCACATTTAATGCACTCCCACTTGTGCACACACACAAATGCACGCACATATACACAGAGATAATAGCTGAATACATATATCTGAATGCTGGAATCCGGGCTAAAGAAGCCCCACTGCCTTAGTGTGCTCCAAGGATAGGGGAGTGGGGTCTGGTATATTTTCAAGGTTCTGCTTTGGTGTCAGATTGAGTGGAGATAGAGCTGCCATTAATTTAGTGGAGCATCTGGGATCTTTAAAGCCAGAAAGAGCCATACAATTTATCAGTCTTAATTTGCTCACACTGCAGTTAGACAGAGAAGAGCTCTGGAAAACTGTGACAGGACCCAGATGCTGTCTGTTCGCCTGCTGTCACACACATTAGCAGAGGCTGCACTCACCCACCTCCAGTTTCCTCAGCCTCCATTATGCCTTTTACCTTGGATTTGGGCTTGGACAGTACATATTGGCCGAAACATATCCAGTGGGCAACTCTCCTTGCAGTAAGCCCATAGAATTGGAGAATGGGGAGGAAATTTTCAATTAAATGAGCATTAAGTTCCTTAATTAGAAGATTGAGAGGGACTTGGCTAACACACTCAGCATCCAGGATAGTCTCAGAGCTCCAGCATGCTATCCTGAGTCAGCTAGGTTTGAGAGCCAATGGAAAGTTCTTCTTTCATTGCATTATCTTAAATTTTTTGAAGACAGGAATTGAATCTTATGTGTCTTTTATTTTCCTCAGGTTTTCCTATGCTTCATTACATAGCAATATATTCAGATCATGTGTATGGCTGAATAGGATCACTGGATTTCACATACTTATCTATTTTCGCAGGTTCCTTTTCTCCTTGACATTGAGGTTAGCTGCACAGGATTAGCATGCACACGCACACACACACACACATGCATATTCTTTCAGCTGTTTATTTCCTGTTATTGGTGCCCCATCTGGATCAGGTTCTGAGCTAATGGGAGATATGACAGACACCATTTTTTATTTCACAACATTTAAATTCTGGTAGTTAGGATGAAGGAGTGAAGAGCAGATGCATTCTAAGTTCTATAACGAAAGATTGGGTTTGGTGAACAGGGATATTGACTTTTTATTCTAACCTAGGAAGTCAGAAAGGAGGATGCAGCATTTGTTTTGATTTCCAATGCATAAGAAAGAGTGAGACAGCTATATTCTGGGTGATTTCTTAGTACAGAGTTTACAAAAGAGTTGAGCAAGGTAATTTGTTCTTCCTGCAGCTGGTTAGATGGTGTAGAGAGCGGGAACAATTTTTTCTTACTTTGCTGATGGTGACCCTCAGCAGGGAAATAGTAATTTCTTTCCTGTTACATGTAGGCAAAAACTTCTTGGCATTCTCAGAGGCCATTTCAACTAAGGCCTCAGTAAAAGTATCAATGATCAGGGCCTCAGGAGAAGTAGTAGAAAATCCATTATCCATTCAAATGAATTAAGTTATTACTTTATGTTTTCTGTTCATTACTCCTGGCCTTGGGGATATGAGCCCTGAAACCAAGAGGAGTTTTAAAGACAGGAGTGAATTTCAGAGGTAGGAATCCAAATAAGAGATGGTAAGGGCTTGAGGGTCCCCAAGTATGTACTGGTTAGCATGATTTGAATCTGGCACTGCTTTGTCTAAATTTTACTCCTCTCGAAGTGTCCCTGACCCATCAGCTTATGGAGCACAGCTTTAAAGAAAATGAAGCTTTATTTATAAGAGAACTTTTTGGAACCACTGTTATGCAGTGGTGCATAGTGATGGTTGGACAGATATAATGTTAAACATTTCCTAAGTATATTGACTGTGCAACCCCTTTTTTGGTAAAGAACTTTTTGGAACTAGTGTCCAAGGCCACAGGCTTTTAGAAGTACCAGTTTCTTCTATGGAATTGTTGGGAAAGGGGAACTTTGTTGTGTTGCTGCACTGGCCAAAGTATTACATGGTAGAGGGTGTCAGGTTGAGTCATTTTCATCAACAAACAGCCTTATGTCTTGCATAAATATTTGTTTGTGCCTGACCTACTAAAGAGTTAGGAATATTTTAGTTTTATAAACATCCTTCCTTAATTTATTTATTTTTTCTGAGATTAAAGTTTTATAACATGCTCCCTAAAGGAAGGTAAACCTGTAGGGTGTCTGTGATCTCATCGGATTTCTATCCAGCAAAATGTGCTAATTGCATCTATAAAGTGCCATGCAATTCATCTTGTCCACTTGATCTCCTTTATCTTGTTTATTTTATCAGTTCATTTTAGAAACATAGTTTCACCAAACTGACCATTAGTATTTATATGCCCTTGGAAGATATTCCGTTAGAAAATACTCTCAAAATGTTCTCAGTACAGCAAGGGACTGGTAATAGGAGCCCACCAGTTCATCATGATGTTTTCCTTAAGATAGTTTCCTGGGGCATTATCAGCCAGTTAAAGATTAAGAAAATGTACTGCAGACATTCCAAAAGGTCCTTCTAACTCTTCTCTTTTCTTCTGGAGGAAGAAACATTTATGTGCTTAAAGCTGAGAATGCAAAAGCTAAGGGAAAAAAAGGAAATTATTTAGTTTCTTTCAACTCTTTAGATAACTGCCACACACAAGAAGCTCAGATAGGTATTGCAGAAAATATAGACAAAATTGCAATGCCACCATAGGGCTCTTGCCATGGGGAGGTTGAAAAAGGAGGAAAATACAGCTGTCTGTGCAACTGCTTTGTTATCAGGAGGATAGAGGCAAGTAAGAGATAACAGAAGGCTCTAAAAATTTCCAGTGAAGGCTTCATGAGGGAGGTGGCTTTTGAGCTAGGTGGCATTTGCACAGGAGAGTTTCATCTTGAAGATAATTAGGGATGATAAGAGGGAGAGAAATATAGAAGCAAGGGATGAGGAGCTAAGTTGTCTTCAGGGGACACTAGGCAGTTGTTTTTTCATATCATCAGTAGACCTCCATTCTATGATGTCAGACTGCAATCGGTATCATTTGACTGCTCTTCAACCTTCTCCATACTATGATCAACAAGTCCTCAACTTTTGCACATTTTATCTCCTGAATATCTTTCAGTCCAATCATTGATTCCCAATTCCTATTTTCTAGGCCACTCTGACTGTTTCCCTTCTCAGAATCTCTTGATTCTACCAAGGAGGATACCTCTGATCCATTTACCACCAGAGAAAACTTCCCAAACAGCAAATCTAAGATGCACAAGCCTACTGTAGGCATGGTAATCAGGATAGAGCCAAGTTTCTTATTCTGGCCAGAGATTCATAATTCAATGGACCTGGGTTTGATTATTCCTTACAAGTCATGTGAACAGCTGAGTTAACTTTACCCATGAAATGGGTGTGATTTGTAAGCCACCATTAATATGAGTATCAGTATTGCTTTTCTGAAGCTTCCCTGCCCCAGTAATTTGTCTGTAATTGTATAATGTTCTCTCTTGCCTTACCACCATCCTGTGTCTTTTTCTTTCTTTTCACCTGTCTCTTGAAAGTCAACTTCAGAATTCTCTTCTCTTGCAATCATCCAGAATCCTTTGCCTTAGTACTTAGTCCCCAGAGTCTATGGAGCATATGTACTTCCATCCCACTCTCCATACTTTATAAGCTGAAGTGACTTAATCTTTTCCTATTTGGATGTTTCATTAGGATAGAGTTTCAGAAGTGAAACTGCTCGTCAAAGGACAGGAATAGTTTGAATTCAGATATCCAGTACCAGGTTTCCCTCTAAATAGGGGTATCACTTTCCACTCCTAAAAACAGCAAATAAAAGGGTCTTATTTTCCTTCACCTTGATGACCTATGGTAGTATCATTCTTCTTAGACTTTACCAATCTGATAGGTGAAATATGATATACCATTGTGTTATATTGGTTTCTTTGGTTTCTAACAACAGTTTATGGTGTCTGTATTTCTATCATTGTGAATCACCTCTGTTTATTACCCATTTTTCATGGGAATGTCTTTTGTTCCGTATTGATTCACAAGATTCTTATATGTATAAGAATATAAAAAGGTGTATTGGAAATATTTTCCCTAACATGTTAGTTATGTTTAAACTTACAGTATGTTACATGTTGTATGTCTTTTTTATAGGGAATTTAATGGTTTCTTTTGTTGTTGTTAAAGCATCTTTTCCTATCCATTTTTTCCTTTGTAAAATTAGAACATTTTCATGGACACAAAAAATGGGTTGTTGTTTATTCATACTCTGAATTTCTTTTAATATTTTGATGGTAAAAAGGAAAGAGACTTTGCCCTGTTCCTCCTATGGTTCCCAATGTTCCCTGTCTTGGAGAGAGAGCACTTAGGTTCACCATGCCTTCATTCATATACTCACATTTCTAACCACTGAAGCTGCCTAGTTATCTTAACTGAATCCAGCCCCACATAATACCATCTGCCAGAAACAGATCAGGCAAAGAAGCAATCCAGGTTTGGAATAAGCCAGGGATGAGGAGGGGGAATGGTGATACAGTTCAAACTCTGCGAGGCAAGACTTGGGCTAAATCTTCCATGCTCTGTGCTTTCCTGGTGATCAGTGGATTTCCTCTAATAGGTTATCCCTTGAGGCACAACCATCTATTGTTATTGTACATTTTTGTGGTATCCAAATTTAACTTATAAATAGAACTTTCATGACTGTGTCCTTCTGGGAATGATGAGCAAATTAACCTTAGGCTCAGCTTCATAGGTGACTTGTCAGATTATGGGCAGTGTACAGCTTTTCCTTCCTGAAGAGATGATATTTTTGAATGAGAGTGTCACCAAAAACTATAATACATGAAATTTTCCTAAGTGCTATGACAATGTCAGCTTTAGGCAGCTGACTTCTGCTCTGAGTTTACAAAATGAAACCCAGATTTTCCTCCTAGAGATGTAAATAGAATTACTCCCATGTAATGGCATGACCAGGCGAGTAAAATGAGTACTTCATTAGCTTCCAATTGTGTCTTATTATTTTTTGTGCCTGCATTCTTGAATACAATCAGTTCTCTGGGAAAAGCAAAATAAATCTTTTGGTTTAATTCTTCTAGTATGGGAAAAGATCTCATTTAGCCATACTAGCCCAGAATGATCAAACTTTCCAAATCAGAAAGAGACACGAGTACAAAACAAACAAACAAACAAAACAACAACAACAACAACAATAACAACAACAACAACAACAACAGATCAACACATACCTGGTGTTCTAAGAATGTGGGACAGATAAAGGCCAGCACTGGCTAAGTCACAGACATGTGTTAAGTAACCAGGGTCTGGGGATACTGGGTTCTTCTTGTAAGGGGTAATATAGGTGGTCAGTGGACAGTGTTAGTGTTGTAAGTCATTATCCCAAGGGTGGTGCTCAGATTCTGAGAAGTGGTCAGAGGAGTTGGGGTTTAAAGGCTCATAATACATCATCAGATTTGTACTTTGTAGTGAGTGTTCTGGCAAAAGGATGAGAAATCAAAGTAATGAGATTGAAGATAGTGTCTCAGTTACTCTTTTCTCTTTGCCAGCACAAATAGCTACACTCAAAATGAAGGAAAGAAAGGTTTAGTTAACTCACAGTCACTGGAGGTTTCAGTCCATACGCATCTGACTCCAAGGCAGACTGGCACATGGCAGAGGGTAGCTGTTAATACTGTTGGAAGGCAGCAATATAAAAAGAGCAAAAGGAGGAGAACAGTAACAATGACAACAGAAAGGAAGTCTATCTCCCTTAAATTGCATTCAGGCTATATGCCCCAGGCTGGATGTAGTACTCACATCAATAATCCCAGCAGTACTAACACCCATAATGCCAGAATTGATCATGAATTAATCTCAAACTCTAAATGTCCCTGCCTCATAATTGCATGAGGCTTTGGGGGGACAAGAAGACACAAACCATAACAGAGAGTGACAGCAATTACTAACTTGCTGTAGTATTGAATGTGGAAAATACAACAGGCCTGGACTAGGCTAGCAATGTAAAGGACATGTAAAATACTTCTGATTTGACAGGTGCTTTGGGATGTAGGGTGGATAGAGAGGAGTCTAGAACATTCAGATGCTCAGACAAGAGAACTCAGGACCATTTACCAAGATGGAGGGCAGAAAAGTAGTGGTAGGATAGAGGGGTCAGCAGAGGAAGGCTGAGGCTGTGTCCAAGCTGGATGTGAACACCCTCCACCATTCCCTGGGAACTACTTCTTCATCTAAGGTCTCTATTACTTTGATGACTTCAGATCTTTCAAATTGGTGTAATCATATAACATTTGTCCTTTTGTTTCTGGATTCTTTTACTTACCCTAATATCTTCAGGATTCATCCACAAGTCCAAATTTCCTTCCTTTATAAGATTGATTATCATTCCACTTTATGGATAGACTACATTCTGTTTGTCAATTCTTTTGGTGATGAGTGCTTGGAAAGGGTTGTACCTTTCAGCTGTTGTGACTAATACTGCCATGAACAATGGTAGGAGAGGATATGTTTAATTTTTTTGCTTTTCAATTCTTTTGGGTACATACCAAGGGATAGCATTTCTCTGACCTATAAAATATTGCTAAAACTTTGATCAATAAATTTTTTGACTAATCAAGCAATAGAAATGAAGTTGTATTAATAAAACAGGTGCAACTAGAAAGTTTTAGGTAGGAAGAGAACATTTCTATTTTAGACACTGTCAGCAATCTTGTCAAAAGTCTATGAGTAAAAAGGAAACATATTGAATAAAATCTATAGTTGATAACACTCATATTTTAATTTCAAGAGAAAGTTGACCAGTTATTTCAGCAATTACTCTAAAGTGTTCATTAAGACTTAAAATTTATGATCTTTTTTTGTAGCACAAAATTATTTCCTACCTTGAATACTTGTATTATTTCTGATGGGGGAAGAAGAAATTATACCACAAAATGAAGGAGTATGCAGTGCTTCTGA
>NW_004524796.1:203181-210352 GCF_000260255.1 Octodon degus
TTCAGGGATTTCTTTTTTCATTTCCAATCTGAGGTCTTTATATCTTTCTGCAGCTGTTTTATTTCAGAAGCTGTTGATTCATTGCTTTCAGCTGTGTGATTTCCAATTTGTTCTGTGTTAGTGTCCTCTGCACTTGTTATGGGTGGGCTTGGGTTCTGAGGTTGCAGTTTGTTCCTTCTCGTCATTTTGTGCAGCACTGTCTTCTGCCCTTTGTTGTAGATCTTTGCTGTAGTTATAACCTTCACATGTACTTAAGTTCAGGTGGAGCTCTACAGAGTTTGGACTTATCCAGCTGCGTCTGGTTTAGGTCTGGCTGATGTGCTCAGCTCCTTCCCGCTGTGGAACTGGGCTAGGACTGTGTCTGGGGGTTCCCGGAACTCGGCAGAAATTCCTACTCGGCGGGAGGGTTGGGCAGGTAAGGCAGAGTGGTGGGGGGCTGCCCGAGGGGTGGGAGAGGGTCCGACCCACTCTGCGCCTGGGCTGCGACTGGTCCCACCGGCGCAGGGTAGCAGGAAGCTCTCCACACACTCACCGGACCTGGGCTAGGACTGGGTCTCGACAACACATAATTAAAAGGATTTTTTCCAAGGTCATATATTTAGGGACATGTGGTTATGTGACAAAAAGGATGAAATGTGGCTTGAGCTATAGAAACACTGAAAGAATTTTCAGGGCTTGCAGACAAAGCCCTTTGACCTGTGTCCTAAGACTTGTCCTATGCCTTAAATTCATTTAAAAATAACCTCATCTATATCTGTAAGAGGATTGCCAAATATTTATCAACCTGGTACAAAGGAGGTCATATGACACAGTCATATCACAATGATAAAGTTCAAAGATGGAATTAAATATTTGATGCTCTTCCTCTACACAGATAACAAACTCACTGAGAGGGAAGTTAGAGAAACAATACCTTTTACAATGGCACCACAGAAAATGAAATGCCTTGGATTTAATCTAACTAAAGAAATCAAAGATTTTTTTCAAAGAAAATTACACTACTCTGAAAAAAGAGATCATAGAGGATTTCAGAAAATGGAAAGATATTTCATGCTCCTGGATAGAAGAACCAACATTGTGAAGGTGGCCATACTCCCCCAATTGCTGTACAGATTCCATGCAATCCCTATCAAACTACCACCAACATACCTCACAGACCTAGAGAACTCATTCCTAAAATTTATTGGCAACCAGAAAAGACCTAGAATAGCAAAGGTAATCCTGGGCAACAAAGACAAAGCAGGAGGCATTACAATTCCTGACTTGAAATTATACCATAAAGCTACTGTGATAAAATCAGCATGGTACTGGCAAAAAAAAAAATAGACCAGAGAATCAAGGGAATAGATTACAAGGTTCAGAGGCCTCTACAAACACACTCAATCAACTGATCATTGAAAAAGGGGCCAAAATGCTTACTGGAATAAAGATGGCCTCTTTAACAGATGGTGATGGAAAAACTAGCTCTCTACATGCCGAAAACCAAAACTTGATCGAGGTCTATCCCCATGCACTAAGCTAACGTCAAAATGGTTTAAAGATCCAAACATTAAAACAAAAACAATCTCTTGAAAGTGCAAGTAGGAGGAACTCTTGAAGACATAGGGGTAGGCAAAGAGTTCATGAACAAAAATCAAATTGCACAGGTAATAATTGAAAGAATTAGCAACTGGGACCTGCTCTTGTTGAGAAGTTTTTGCATGTCAAAAGAAATTACCAACAAAGTGAAAAGACAACCCACAAATTTTGAAAAAATCTTAACTAATAAGCACTCAGACAAAAGTCTGCTCTCTAGAATTTATAAAAAACTAAAAACCATTAGGGCCCCAAAATTTAGAGACTCAATCTACAAATGGGCATCTGAGATGAACACACATTTCTTGTAGAATGAAATTAAAGAAGCGAATAAATATATGCAAAAATGTTTCACATCACTAGCCATCCCTGAAACGTAAATTAGAACAACACTGATATACCATCTCATCTGAGAAAGAATGGTTATCATAAACCAATCAACTAACAAGAAATGTTAGAGAGGCTATGGGGAAAAAGGAACACTTCTCCACTGCTGGTGGGAATGTACACTGGTGCAACCATTATGAAAATCAGTGTGGAGACTCCTTAAAAAACTAGGACTGGGAATCTCATTAAGTCAGCTATCCCCCTACTGGAAATTTTCCCAGAGGAACTGAAAACGTCATATCATAGTGATATATGTGTACCTATGTTTATAGCAGCACAATTTGTGATAGCCAAATCTTGGAAACAACCAAGATGCCTGTCAGTTGAAGAATGGATGTAAAAGATGTGGTATTTTTATAGAATGGACTATTACTCAACTATAAAGTATGATAAACTTGAAGCATTTATATTTAAGTGGATACCGCTTGAAGATATATTCATAAGTGAAATAAACCAGACACACATGTGTAAATATTCTATAGTCTCTCTAGTATAAGAACTCAAAAGAAGAAACAGAAATAGAAAGGTATAACACAATTCAAAGGAAAGTGAGAACCTGAGGATTAGACAATGAAGAGAAAGCAAGGAAAAAAGCTAAGAAATATGACAGGGGCAAAGCCATACATTTATATGCATAGTATGGGTAAGGCAATGATCCTGAGAAACATCACCAGGTTTTTGAAATTAGAAGTTAATTGGTAGGATTCTCACCCTGACTAACTATATATGTTGATGCTTGTGAACTAAGCAACTGCACTGAAGATAGCAATGTGTAATAGTAGGGTCATGCTTGGAATGCCTGTCATTCTGGTCTCTAAATACATACTGCTTGTCATGACATACCAATTACTGCCATACTGTCTCACAAGTAAATGTTTGTTTTTTTAAAAAGGGGTAATAAATGAAAAATTCGAGACAAGAAAAAAATGTCACAGGACTGTCCTGCTACAATGCTGTATATGGCTAGATTTCTAAATTTCTGTGTAAAACTATGCAATTGTTTATTCCTATTTTTTAAGTTTTTCAAATTTTTTTCTTCATATTCTATAGGAACTTAAAGTTTAACATATCAAAACTTGATGGAAAATACCTTTTCCATCTTATGCCTAAGATGTTTGATGCTCAGACAGATAGCTAGGTTAAACACAAGTGCATTTTTTGTAACTTAATAAAAAGCTTCTCTTCTGGAGGGTTAAAAACCTAAGTTTGCAGACCAAAAGTTAGGGAAAAAGAAGGGCTGCAATTACAGCCAACATTTTGGCCCTATCCTTTCAAGGTCAGTGAAGACTCAGCACATAAGAGAATGCAATATCGTGTAACTCAGTTGGGTCCCAAATTTTCTGATCAAGGAGATTATGGGGCCATAGAGGAATGTGATAGATGATGTAGAGTGTGCCTAGATAGAAAAGTTACATTTCTTGTTATATAGGTTTTGCTTTATCTTGGTCTTAACCATCCAGCAGAAAGGTATGAAAACGGGGTGTGATGGGTGAAGCCATGTTGGTATTGTTGGTATGCTTGGCTGTAAAGGGCTCAGGTCAACAACTTCTGACATTGCCAGTCCTGTGAATGACCTACTACTATTATGGACTACTGGACTATATTGGAATATTTTGCTCAATTCCCACACCTACAATATTTAAATGACAATGGAATACCCTTCTCTGAAAAAACTAAACAAAAACAGGGGATACAAATGAATGACTATTTTGTATGTGTATGTTCAAAATGTTAGGATGGATATACATCTACATTCTCTTAATTCAATGAATAAAACTTCTTCTAATAGTGTTTGTGGATATGACTTCGTGTCTGTATCTTGTGCAATGAATCAGCACTTAGGCAGCAATGTGCAATGTATTTATTATTGAAACTGTCTTGCTGATCGGTTTTGAAACTGCCTCATTGCCATTTGTTTCTCAATAAAATTATTAAAATAAATAAATAAATATATATATGATGCACCATATCTAATGGTGTATTAGTTATAGACAAATATTATGTACAGTGAGAATCTACCTTAACTATGTCTGTCATTTTGTTATTTATGCAGTTGCTTCTGAAAACTGCTTTTTCTCCTCTCTAATTTATTCTGAGTTTTTCTACTTTGTACTAATTTAACCATCATGATGTCAGAGAGAAGGTGGCTAAAATGTAAAATAGTCTTGCAGTTCTTCTGTGGAAGTGGGTGTGGAGTATGTCAGTGGAGAAGCGTTGTAAGTGGCAGATATACCTGGAGGGTCCTGGTCACCTGTATCTGCTGGCCTTCTTGCAAGATATATCAGTGTTTATCCAGTATATTTTTGTGAAGGCCATCTCCTTCCTTCTGACCACCCTGGAGCAATTCAGACCAAGTTCAATTAGAAATAAAGAGAACAATAGAATTTCCACGACAGAGCTAATATTTTTGTAAGCTAGTTTGAAGAAAATAATAAGCTTCAATAGAAATATACAATCAATAACTATTTAAATATTATTTATTCATTATTTTATTTATGGTATGGTCATCACTCCATAAGAGGAGAGAATATCTTGCTTACCCTTATACACTCAGTGCCTCATGGGGCTTGGCCTATGGTACTTACTAAGTAGTTATTTATCAAATAAATGAATAGATTGATGAACACAAAAAAACCTGAAGAACAAGGACATTCTGAATATAGTATAGGGTTGGTTATATTACCTTGAGATCAGAGAAGACAATCTTATTCAGACTTTTGGGTAGGCAAAGCAATAGCCTCTCAAAGACATATGCCTTACTATATGTCGAGGGAGAATTAAGGCTGAAGAGGGAACTAAATTTGCTGATTAGCTGATCTTAGAGTAAAGAGATTATTTTTGTCTTGATAGGCCCAGTGTTATCAGGAGAGGCCTTTAAAGTGACAGATGGAGTTGGAAGATGAGATCAGAGAGAAATGGGAAGATTCTCTGATGCTGGCTTTGCAAAAGAAGAAGGGGTCAAGACCTTGCGGATCCTGAATGTCACATGGAAACTAAATGGCAAGAAATCAGACTATCCCCTAAAACTAGAAGGAACATTGTCCTATTAATTTCTTGGTTCTAGGACAATGAGACCCATTTTAGATTTCAGGTCTATGGAACTGGAAATAAATTTGTATTGCCTTCAGGCACTCATAATTAGTTAGAGCATGAACAATAATTTCCCAGTTGAATTTCACCTATTTATTACTAACACTGCCACGATCTTCTTTGGGGAACACCCATTGCTTTGGGTGTTAAGGTTAACTTTCTCCTTCATATTGAACATAGGTGTATAAGTCAGACATGCCATTGTAGCATTGCATTTGCCTGATCTCAATGACTAGTTAACAGTTGGACACTGATCACCCAATGTAAGGATTTTTCTTGTCGAGGGCATTCAAGAGCAAGGCCTGAAGGCTTGAATCTTGGAGATGTGGGAGATATCTCACTACATCAAGTGCCAGAAACTAAAGGCATCAAGGTGTACAGAGCCAAAAGCAGGAAACAGCTTGGGTTCCTGCATCTCGCTGTTCCTGAATTATTATATGACTCCAAATCACTTATTTTTGTATAAGCCATTTAAATTTTGGTTTGTAGCTCACCTTTTCTTTTCCTTTGTTTTTCGTGGTGTGGAGATAAATCCCAGGGCAATATGTCTGGTAGGCAAGTGCTTTGCCACTGAACTTATAGCCTATTTACATTTTAGTTTGAGGCTGTCTTGCCTAGGTTGTCCTCAAACTTGTGATATGCATGACTCCGCCTTCCAAGTAGCTGGGATTACACAAGCAGATACCACAGACTTGGTTTGTTTTTCCATTTCTATCACCAAATTTCCAGAAAGGATGTATGGGAAGGTGACTGAAACCACATTGTTTTTCATAGTTCATTTGTACTCATGTATATGTGTTTATAAACATTATATATGTGATATTTATTTATATCAGACACTGCATATATTCTCATCATAGAAAATCTGTCGTTAATTTTTCATCTTTATGAAGATCTTAGTTAAATGTTCCCTAACCCCAACACTACCAATACAGAAGATTGACAGCTTGAACCTGCCTATTAGCATTAAAACTGTCTCTCTGTTGTAGACAGTTTTGGTGACAAGTCTTTCTTACATTTTTGTGTGTTCTCTAGTATAATTATTGTACACCTTAGCTATTAAGTTTCATTTTACCTTCCTTTCTTCTTTCCTTTCTTCTTCCTTTTTTTCTTCTTACTTCCTTTTCTGTAGATGGCATCTTCCTGTGTTGCCTGTGTTGTTCCTGGATTTGTGAGCTTAGAGGATTCTCCCAAGCTGCTAGGACTTCAGATGAATGCCACTACACCTAACAAAAGTTTTAATTGTTACCAGGAGGCTTTTTAAAAAGTGCAATACTTGCTCTAATGTTTTCTCATTGCTAAATAGTTTCAAGTGGTTGTCTTGTGGTTTCTCCATATTTTACTAATTTATTTCATAAAAACTAACCAGCTTGCTTTTTTAAAAATGTTATTAATGAGGCATATCTTGTCATTGAATTATTTAGCATCAAGGAGTGAAGTTTCCTCTTTGATAGTATAGAAGCCTCTTTCATGAGGCTTCATCTTAGAAGTTAGCCTTTCTTTTCAAGAGCTGCCCTCACCAATTTGAGAACTTACAATGACTAGAACATAATGAAAAAAGTGTGCTGTGTGGTGATTGTGGTTAATCAAAACATCCAAAGATAACCTGCCACTAAGCACCAGTGCTATAAAATGCAGAAGAACTCAGTTCCTGATGTGGGTCTCTCAAATTTTCAAAGAGGCCAAAATTTGTGTGTATGTGTGAATCTCCAAAGCATCACATGTAGGATTCAAATAATACATGGACTCAGTTCTGCACCAGCAGATAGAAGCTTTGTTTGTCGGTCAAGCTTTCAGGCATTTGTGGACATTATTAACCTTGGCACAATCATCTGGTGCAGAAGTGATGACACTAGTGAAAACAACAGTGACAAAAGGCATACATTTATTATGGAGGGATATTATAAGGAACATACCCACATGGAAGTGGAGAGGCCAAAAGTTGCCTCTGTAGGGTGGATGAGCTACTGGGGGAGTTGGCATGATTCTGAAAATGAAGATATTCCTACAACATGGAAAAGTCCATGTCCATGCTATTTACAAAAAGAAAAAGAAGAAGAAGAAGAAGAAGAAGAAGAAGAAGAAGAAGAAGAAGAAGAAGAAGAAGAAGAAGAAGAAG
>NW_004524796.1:210541-211826 GCF_000260255.1 Octodon degus
GAGGAGGAGGAGGAGGAGGAGGAGGAGGAAGAAGAAGAAGAAGAAGAAGAAGAAGAAGAAGAAGAAGAAGAAGAAGAAGAAGAAGAAGAAGAAGAAGAAGAAGAAGAAGAATTGACAAAATATCGAAGTTCTGGAGAACAATTTAGCATTAAAATAAATGTATATTGACCTAATAGTCAGGAAAAGTCTAAGAATTTTCTGGAAGAAATTAAAGTTTTTGACACTTTTAAAGTAGTACTGGTAAAATTCTTGTGGGAGGTCAAGGTCAAAGTTGATGATGAGATGCTGAAAATATAAATGTTATAGTTAATAAGCAAATGTCTGTAACATTTATGGATGTCATCAGTGAGGAGAGTTAGGTGCTTCAACTACTTTTTAGTTCCAATGAAGGTTTTTATTGTAGTAAGAATAATCAACACACAAGGTACCATTTTGTGTATATAGCTTATTAGAACTAAATGCATTCAAATTATTTGCAACTGTAAACACCTCCAAATTATTATGTGACCATCTCTCTCCTTTTCATCATCCTCAAATGAAACTGTCTCTTTGAAACCCAACCTCCCTATTTCTTCAGCCCCTGGTAGTCATTATTCTATTTTTCTATCCCTATTAATTTGACTATTCAAGCTACCTCATGCAATATCAGTCATATAATATTTGTTTTTTGAAGCTATTAGTTCTCACAAAAATATTTACTTACTATGTTAACAGATAGTTTTTGTACTCCTAGTACATTCAAACAATGATTAATTGTTGAAGAAATAGTTATAAAAATTGTGGACATGGCCCTTGCTGTTGGGTAGGGAATGGGGCAGGGGAGGTCAATGAAGAGAGAAACATGAAATGAACAAGGCAATTTCATATTGTACTTTGAATATGAAAAGGCTGAGATTCCCACTAGGTATTTAAATAGAGTGGTTGACATCAACTAGTCTTCTGGGTGTATTGAAGGAAGAGGATTGGTTATGTTAGAGAGATGGTATATGAATTCAAGGTCCAGAGGGGAAAGAAAGATGCCAAAGGAGAGATGCTATACTCCTGAGCCCCGTGTTTAGAAATGGACCATGGAAAAGTAGACACAACAAGAGAAGAACAGTGACTAGAAAACAGGAGACTGATGGTGAGAGAATAGAAGACAGGTTATTCCTAGCAACAGGGAATTGAACAGTGTAGGTTTTTTTTTCTTTATCTTTTATTTTTCTTTTCTGAGATGCAACAATTTAAAAAACTTGGAGACCAACTACATGACCGGAAAATATTGAAAAAATCCTATGAATGCATT
>NW_004524796.1:211926-225468 GCF_000260255.1 Octodon degus
TCCTTTGTAAAAAGTTAAAATTTATCAAATTTGTTATCCAAACATGCCATTTGCTGTCCAGAGAAATAGAAATAAATATAAAAATTCAATATTAGATCATAGGTGCATACAGTTAATTTCATAGTCTCTTATTTTTGCTCTTGACTCCTAGCCAGAAAGTTAACCCTATGTTGTTCAAGGCTCAGCTTATATTTCCAAGAAGACAGGAAGTCCAGCTGGGCTGAATACATTTGCCCATGGAGGGAGAAGAGCAGCAGATGGCTGCTAACTTTGACTTAAGGCCACCAGTGGCCTGGATCAGGCTGTTCCAAGGCAGTATGGGGAACAGAGATGGTAACTGTAAACAGTGGCACAGATTAAGTTGCAAATGAAATACATGGAATTACAGATAAATCTTTAAAAAGAACAGATAAATTCCAATAAAGTGCAGTTAGCCCTCAATACCTGTAGGATCTAAAAGAGTAGATTAAATCAATCTTAGATCAAAAACATTTGAGAAAATGTTGCATCTGTATTAGACACAAACATTTTTAACCTCAAAATATCCTAAAATATTCAGTATAACAACCATGCGAACTTTTTAACACTGTATTAGGAATTATAAGTAATATAGTGGTGATTAAAAATATATGGGAGGATTTACATAGGCCATGTACAAAATCTGCACTGCTTAACCTAATGAGCTTGAGCACACATAGATTTTGTTATCATCAGGGGTATTGGAGCCAGTCTCAGGAACATCATGAAGCAGCATTTCTCAGCAAGGGAGAGGAGTTCATGACCAGCTTTCCAGATTCAGAGAGCTGACTCACTCTTCTTTTAGAAGAAATGCCACAGGCATCACTGTCTTTGAACTTATAAACTCACATATAAACTACTTCTCAGAAACTTACTTATTTGTAAATAGAAGAACTCTCTCATCAAACTTAAAGAAAGGCAGAAAACATTTTGGAAATTTCTGCCCTTCGTTGAGCAATTTAGGGCAGTGATTTGGATGGTATGTTGGTCATGTTGTAGCATAGGTAAAATGTTCTTTTATACTCAGATGCAAACTTTTGTATTTCAAAATGATTTGCTGTGCTAGAATTGTTCTTTTTCATTAATTACATAGTGCAGGAAGCCAGACAAGAGGGGATGAAAAAGGATCATAAGTTTCCAGATGATTCCACTAAGGGTGCGGAATCTCCAGGACATTGTCCATGGTAGCACTAGAGAACATTGATCACCATCTCATATGGCTTAAAGCCTGGATTATCAGAGCAGGTATCAAACAGGAATTTAGATATGTGAATAATTTACATTCTCAAGTAATTTAACATAAATACTCCAAAAAATCTCATCAAAATCTCTACTTACAACCAATAATCAGTTGCTATGCAAAGTATAGAGTTTTTCAAAGACCTCACAATTTTATTTGACAGTACCTTCTTGAATACTTTAAAGGCAAAAAGTGGTTTAACAACATAAACTAACTGCTTAATTCCCTCTGTGAAAACACACTATATATTTCCCCTTCCAAAAAAAATCCTACATTAGAAAACACATATTTTCAAGCTAATACAAAATGACTGTGCTAGTGAAGACACCACATTATTCTCCTCTCAGCTGCATCTCCAGCCACAGAACTTAACTCTCACCAGATGTAAACCTTCACTCCTTCTCCCTCCTCGTAATTTTTTTCTTGAGTGAAATAACTAAAACAAACTTTTTTTTCTCTGATGTGAAATAAAAAGGAAGAAATCCTGAATTGCAACTCCAGTGGTGAAACTTTGTAGAGGCAATTTATCTCCTGCCTCTTGGTTGTACCTGTTAGGACAATGATGTGAGAGACAAAGAAATCTTAACAGAGATGGTCTAAGGATTAGACTTTAAAAAAACCATGCTTACTCCAGTGGACAGGCCTGGCATGTGGGACCCTGCAGCAGAACTTCCTGAAGAGAGGTTACAGGCAAAATCCAGTCAGTTAATCTAGGAGTAGAACATCGTGCCAGTGTGGCAGAGCAGGTTCATTTCTACTGCTGCAGCAGGAAGAAGCCAAGCACAGCCAGCAGACCCAAAACAGGCCCAGCTGGACAACTTTGAACTTGGAAGATCTGTACCAAGTAAGCTGAGGCACACTGCTAGACCTAGAACTGCAGGAGCATCCTCTCTCTCACTCTTGATTGAAAGAGAGGGTAATAGGTAACCATGGAGAACTAGACCATCTGGAAGACTCCAGGTACATCAAAGGGATGTGATCACACAGAATTTAGGGGAACCAATTTAAATAAAAATTCATCATTTAATGTTTGCTTAGCTATACAGTCATAATATTTGCTCCTATGGCTTAAATACAACCCATTTGTTACAAAACTTTGCCAATTGCTAGACATCACTACCCATTATTAGTGTTGCTAATTATAGTACTATAGATAAAAAACTGTAACTGCCTTAATCATGTAATATCATTTGTGTAATAATATCAGTAGGTGGTTAGGTAATAACTGCACCAAAGCTCTACACCAAAATTCAGAGGACGGTGCTATGCAAAATGACAAAGAGAAGGGCCAAAATGTATTCTCAGGCAACAAGCCAACCAGAACAAAAGCAGGAGACAATAACATAGAAGAAATTAGAAGTTAAACACCTGAAATCTCTGAAATAATAGCAACTGAAGTAAAGAAACAACTGTGGAAAGGTATAGATGAAATCAGATCAGAAATAATCTCTGAAGTAAAAAAAATAATAACTATAGTGAATAAATTACTAAGTGTTTGTAAACAAGATACTGATAAATAATAGAGAATAGAAAAATGATGGAATCTTTGAGTGATCAATACACAAAAGAAATACAATGCATGAAGCAGACTCATAGAAATATACAGGAAGTTCAAAACTCAATCACAAGCTTTCAAAACTATTTGAATGAAAGTGAAGATAGCTCAGAACCCCTCCAGACACAGCCCAAGTCCAGGCCCAGTCAGTGTGTGGGAAAGCTTCCATGCTCCCCTGAGTCCCAGACACCTCCAGACCCAGCCAAGGCCCTACATATGAGTTAGAACTTCTGTTAATCTTGGGACCGCTCCAGACCCAGAGGAAGCCCAGGCCCAGAAAGTGTGTGGGAGAGCTTCCACACTCCCCTTTGCCTGCTGGATTCCTCCGGACCCAGCCCAGGGCCAATAGTGAGTGAGTCCACCTGTCCTGCTCTCTGGATGTCTCCAGACCCAGCCTAAGCCTGGCATACAGGCCTGGGGTGAAACTGTGCAGCTGAAGTTCCTTCACAGAGGCTAGGGGCCAGAACTACCCAGCTAATCCTGGAGCAGAACATCTTGAAAGAGGGGCACAACAGGTTCACTCCCAAGGGCTGCAGCAGGAAAAAGCTAAACACAGCAGTGAGACCCAAGCCAGGCACAACTGGCTGAGTTCAAACTTCTGAGATCTGCACCTAAATTTTAGTAGATACAAAGGTTATAAGTTCACCAAAGCTCTACACAAAAGACCAGAGAACAGTGCTATAGAAAACTACAAAGAGAAGGAGCAAAATGCAATCTCAGGCCCCGAGCCCATCCAGAACAAATGCAGAAGACACTAACACAGAACAAATTGGGAATCACACAGCGGAAATGTCTGAATTAAAAGTGTTTGAAGTAAAGAAACAACTGTAGAAAGATATAGAGGAACTCAGATCAGAAATAACCTCTGAAATAAAAAAGAAATATCTGAATTAATATCACCTGAAGCAAAAAAATCAAATGCAGAAATACATAGAGGAAATCAGATAAGAAATAATCTCTGAAGTAAAAAAGAAAGGTTAAATATAATGACAGAATTAATAACTGTTACTCAAGAAGACACTGATAAAAAAGAGATTAGAAAATGATGAAATCCTTGAATGAGAAATATAGGAAAGAAAAAGATTTCATGAAGAAGAGTCAAAGAGTTATAGAGGAACTTAAAATCTCAATCGCAAGTTTTCAAAACCATATGAGTGAAAATGAAACTAGAATTTCAGATCTTGAAGATGCCACTGTAGCTATTGAAAAGGTAAGAAAAGATCTAAAAACAACTAGGATGCAAGAAAAAATAATTGATCTGCAAGACAATGCAAAGATGAACAATGTCAGACTAATAGGCATCAATGAGAAAGAAGGAGTCAATACAAATGCTATAAAAAGAATATGGGCAGAAGAAATAGCAGAAAACTTCCCAAATATGAGGAAACAATCTGACATTCAGCTAACTGAAGCATATAGAACTCCAAACAATATCAATCCAATTAAAAACACACTGAGACATATGAGAGTCCAGATCCCAGAAATGCAGCACAAGAACAGTATACTAAAAGCCACTAGAGAAAAGAAGTAAATCACATTTAAAGAAAAACCCATCAGAAAAATGGCAGACTGCTATTCACAAACCATGAAAGCAAGAAGATCACAGAGCAGAGAACTTCAAGTCCTCTATGAAAACAAATTCCAACCAAGACTACTAAACCCTGAAAAACTCTTTCAAGTTTGATGGAGAAGAGAAATACTTCCATGACAAAGAACAACTAAAGATTTTGATGACGATAAAGCCAACCTCACGCAGACTAATAAAAGATGTTATAGAGAAGGACCAAATTGATCAGAATGCAATGAACAAGAAGAAAAGGAACTTACTAAATAGGTCAAACAATTAAACACAGGAGAAAAAGGAAAAACAAGAGAAAGCAGATCACATGTCAATCATGAGGCAATATATCTCAAGTATAACCATCAGTGTAAATGGACTCAATTCACAATTAAAAGAAATAGATTGGCACAGTGGATTAGGAAACAAAATCCAATGATATGCTGCATACAAGAAATACATTTAGCTCACAAAAAATTTGTACACTGAAAGTCAAAGGCCAGGATACAATGCTACAGCCCCAGCACCTCAAAAAAAGAGCAGGGGTATCAATCCTGTTTTCAGAGAGTCTAAACTTCAAATCAAGAATGATCAAATGAAATAAAGAAGGCCACTATATATAATAGTCAGGGGAAAAACTTAGGAGGAAGAAGTAACACTCCTAAATATTTACACACCAAACATGAGAGCACTCAACTGTATAACACAAATCTTAATGGACATGAAAAATCTAATATCCAATAACACAATCTTAACAGGAGACCTTAACACCCCCTTATCCCAAAAGCTTGGTCAACCAGACAAAAAATTAGCAAAGAAGTAGCAGATTTGAACCAGAGCTTGGGATGAATGGATGTAATGGACATATACAGAGTGTTCCACCCAACCTCAGCTGAATACACATTTTTTTCAGCTACATATGGGTCATTTTCTAAAATAGACTTCATACTAGTCAATAGGTCATCTTTAAGTATATGCAAGAAAACAGAAATTATCCCATGCATATTATCTGACCACAGTGCAATGAAACTGGAAATAAATGACAAAAGAATACAGAAAAAACCCATAAATACATGGAAATTAGATAACATCTTACTTAGCACCCAATGGGTCACAGATAAAATTAAACAAGAAATGGAACAATATTTTTAATTCAATGAAAATTCAAACACAACATATCAAACTTTATTGGATGCTATGAAAGCAGTTCTTAGAGGGAAATTTTTGGCTGTTAATTCATACAAAACGGGAACCAATAAAAACCTAATGCTGCACCTCAAACATCTGGACACACTTAGCACATAAAGAAATTCATAGGCTGAAAGTCAAAGAGTGGAAGATGCTTCAGGACAGCAGAAAAAAGTAAGAGTAGCAATCTTGTTCACAGACAATCTGAACTTCAAACCAAGAATGATCAAATGAAATAATGAAGGCCACTGATACTGGTTAGGGGAAAAATACAACAGGAAGAAGTAACAGTTGCAAATATGCACCAAATCATGGTACCACCCAACTATATAAGACAAATCTTAATTGATGTGAAGAATCTAATATCCAATACCAATATCTTAACAGGAAACCCTAACACCTCCTTATGCCAAAAAGATAGGTCAAGCACACAAAACATTAGCAAAGAGGAAGCAAAACTAAACCAATTCTTTGAATGAATGGACTTGGTGGACATATACAAAGTGTTTTCCCTAAAGAACACTCATGAAAATTCATAAAAATTAAATAATACTCTCTTCAGCAATGAATGGGCTACAGATGAAATTAAACAAGAAATAAAATAATAAAAATGAAATTAAACAATATTTATAATTAAATGAAAACACACGCACAATTTATTGGAATTTGTGTGATGCAGTGAAAGCAGTTCTTAGAGGGAATTTTACAGTTGTGACCTTATACATTAGAAAAACAAAATGGGAACAAATAAATACCCTAATGCTGCACCTCAAGCTTCTAGAAAAAGAAGACAAATGAAGCCCAAAACCCAAAGAAGGGAGCAAATTATAAAGATTAGATCAGAAATTAATGCAATTGAGACAAAGAAAGCAATACAAGAATTAACAAATCAGGTAACTGACTGTTTAAAAGGTTAAAACAAATTGATAAACCCCTAGCCAACCTCATCAAAACAAGAAAGTAAAAACTTCAAATTTAAGTACTAAGGAATGAAATGGACAAAATTATCACAGACCCGGTGGAAATTCAGAACATCATCGATAGCTACTTTGAAAATCTTTACACAGAGTAGAAGACACAGAAGAAATAGACAGATTCCTAGAAAGGTACAAATTACCAAAAATGAATCAAGAATTTATAAAAACTCTCAACAACCCACTAACAGCCAATAAAATACAAAATGTAAGAAAAAAAAACCCTACCTACAGTAAAAGTCAAGGTCCTGATGGATTCATCACTGAATTCCACAAGAAATTTACAGAAGGTTTAACCCCAATACTCCTCAAACTCTTCAGTGAAATTGAAAAGGAAGCAATACTCCCAAAATCATTCCTGGATGCAAGTATTATACTGATACTGAAACCAGAAAAGGATTCAATGAAAAAGAGAACCATAGGCCAATCTCCTTCATGAACATAAATGCAAAAGTCCTCAAAATCTTAGCAAATAGAATACAGCAAATCATGGAGAAGATTATACACCATGGCCAGGTAGGATTCATTTCAAGTATACAAACATGTTTCAACATATTCAAATCTATAAATGTTTATACTATGCCAATAGAGCCAAAATGAAAAACCACATGACCATGTAAATTGATTTTGAAGTCTTTTGACAAAATCCAACAGTCATTCATGATCAAAGCCTACAGAAATTTGGAATAGATGGCCTTTACCTCAATCTGCTAGAATCCATCTATGACATCCAAACTGAACATAATCTTAAATGGGAAATAACTGAAATATTTTGCTTTCATATCAGGTACAAGACAAGGATGTCATCTGTCACAGTCCGATTCGATATAGTTCTTGGAATAAGGCAGAGCCATTAGACAAGAGAGAGAAATAAAAGGAATAAGAATAGGTAAAGAAGAAGAAAAACTATAATTATTTGTGGATGATATTATACTCTATTTGGAAGATCCAAGAAGATCATAGAATTAATAAACAAATTCCATAGCACAGGAGGTTATAAAGTCAAATACCCAATAGTCAATAGCATTTTTCTACACAGATAACAAAAACACTGAGAGAAAAATTAGAGAAACAATATTCTTTACAATAGAACCCAAAAAGAAATGCCTGGGAATTAATCTAATTAAATAAGTAAAAGATTTACTCAATAAAAATTACAGTTCTCTGAAAAAAGAGATCATAGATGATTTCAGAAAATGGAAAGATAGTCCCTGCTCCTGGATAGGAAGAACCAACACTGTGAAGATGGTCATACTTCCAAAATTGTTATACATATAAATGCAATCTCTATCTAACTACCACCAAAGTACCTCACAGATCTACAGATCAGTCCTAAAATTTATTTGGAACCAGAAAAACCTAGAATAGCAAAGGTAATCCTGGGTGACAAAAGCAAGGCAGGAAGCATTATAATTTCTGACTTGAAATTATACTACGAAGCCACTGTGATAAAATCAGCATGGTATTGGCAACAAAATAACCTGAGGATCAATGGAATAGATTGGAAGATGCAGACACTAGTACAAACACACTCATCTTACCTTTGACAAAGGGGCCAAACATGTGCACTAGAAGAAAGCCTTTTTAACAAATGGTGCTGGAAAAACTTGCTGTGTGCATGCAAAAACTATAACTAAACCCAGATCCATCACCATGCACTAAACTAAAGTCAAAATGGATTGAAGATTTAAACATTAAAACAGATACACTAAGTCTCCCAGAAGAAAAAGTAGGTGGAAATCTTGTAGACATAAGGGTAGGCAAGCAGTTCATGAAAAAAATCAAACTGCACAGGAAATACTTCAATGAGTCAACAATTGGGACTTGCTCTTATTGCGAAGTTCATGTACATCAAAAGAAATCATCAATAGAGTAAAGAGACAACCCACAGATTTGGAAGAAATCTTAACTAATAATCACTCAGACAAAGGTCTTCTATCTAGATCATGTAAAGAACTAAAAACTATTAAGGCCCCCAAATTTAAAGACCAATCCAAAAATGGACATGTGAGATGAATACATACTTCTCAGATGAAGAAATACAAGTGACAAATACATGAAGAAATGCCCCACATTACTGTCCATTCAAGAAATGCAAATTAAAACACCATTGAGATACCATCTCATCCCAGAAAGAATGGCTATCATAAGGAAATCAACCAACAACAAATGCTCAAGATGCTGAAGGAAAAAGGAATTTAACATTAAGAGAAACTCACTTTGTCCTCAAAGACCTCTGCTTTGGGTTCATCTTATGTCAAGGTACTTCATGATTCCACAGCAGAGCACTTAGGGCAACAGAATGGTCTTAGGATGCTTTTGGGAACGTTTTGACTCTTCACTGTGACACATACACATCCTTCCCAACTTCCAAGGATAAATATTCATTTGTAAAGGCCATCCATGGTCTAAACATATGAAAATAAAGAAAAGGTGTATTTCACATTTCCTTCTTTTTCTACTTACACAAAAGGAGACCTTTCATATGGTTCCATGTTGCAACAATAGGCAATACAATGTCATTGTCATTCTCTGACCTAGAGGCCAAGCCAGAAAGAATCATCATCTTCTTTCCTCTGTCCTAAGGGAAGTGAGTTAGAAGACATTGCTTCAGTTATATGTATAGCATCTTAACTTAAAAATGGGTGGTGTTTCCATGTTACCTGGATTACTCATAAAAGTAGATTGATATTGATGTAGTTAGCTGTTAGATTGGAATTTATAGGTCATGGTTAATCCTTCATTATTTCTAGTTTCCAAAAGATGAAATTAAATATTAGATTAACTTTCCAGGCAGTAATGTCATTAGAAAGTTTCTTAAAATGAAACAGATAAAGTCATTTTTTGATAAATTGTTTATTTTGTGATTTAGACTTTTAATGACTGTCTTTTTGGGAGAAGAAAAGTGATGCAAAATACATTGTTTATAAGCCCAGAAATTCCTGCGGTTTTTGAGGGTTAATTCCAACCATTACAAATGATAGAAAGCATGAGTTTCTCTATCCAGATGTCTTGAAAGTTAAAATACCCTCTGCTGAATTTGTAGGTGGCAAAGGAATTGGAAATGGTGAATCATGAATCATGGATCATGGATGTGAGTCTAAGTAGAATTGTGTAAATTGAAGAGGACAAAAATTCTGTAATCCTGGTATCCAGTGTTCCTGGTTTCTGGAATTAGGTTGTTCTGGATCTGAATGTCTGCTATGCCTCTTATTATAGTATAGCTACTCACTCTTCCGTGATTTATCTACAAACAGAGATCATTTTAGTATTGAAAAAGCTGCTCTCCCGGATTAGACTTCAGTCAGGCACCTCTGAGCTACACTTGGGCTTTAATTTCTATAATTGCAGAGTCCAATTTTCAGAAGAATCTTTTTAAGTCACTCTAAAAGGATTCTTCCTTTTTCCCCAAATCTCCATATCTGATCAAATTCATCCTCCACCATTGCCTAGGTGATAGCTAGTAATCTTAGCTGGCCCTTGGACAGACTCCTTCATTACTCCTGAGTTTTTCTCTGAGTAACTTTCCATCTTATTGTCCTCCATCTTATTTCTTCACTATAAATTCCTGCATTTTCTTACTTTATTTGCAGTTGATCCCATTCTCTCTACCCTACCACAAAACCCCACACTTAATATAAAGGTCTTGAATAGTGTGCCTTACCTTCTAAGAAATATCAGAATAATCTGTTTTCTTCTACATTGCCTTATTCATGTGGTTATGGTGAGGATTAAATGCAAAATATATGTAAAACACTGAACATAGTATGGTAGACACTGAGAGTGTAATGCAATTTTGTCTTTACTACTATCATTATTACTTGCATTATTTTCATCCTCTATTCCATTCTACTTTACTTCCTCTTTCTCATAACAGATTTTTCTATGCTTGTGTTATTTTCCCAAAACATTCCTTTCTCTGGGTTGAACAACATCAAGTCTCTCCATAGGTCTTCATATAGCGTATGGTGTGGTGCCATGGTTTATATAGATCACTAGTTAGTGGTGCTATTGGGAGATAGTAGAAGCTGTAGGCCATGCAGAGAGGGAGCAGGCCATTGAGGGTGTGTCCTTGAAGGTATTATTGTACTCCAGCCCCTTTTTCCTTCTCTCTGCTTCCTGGGTGCCAGGAAATGAGCAGCTCTGCTTCCGACATGCTCCTTACCATGATGTGCTCATTATTATGTCAAAAGCAGTGGAGCCAGGTGATCAAGGAATGAAACTTCTGAAAGAAACTGTGAATGAAATTCCTCCTTTAACTTGTTTTTCTTAGATATTTTTCTACAGTGATGGAAAGCAGATGAATAGAGGGTAATTCCTATTCTTATTTCTTTACCTTCAGAAATGAAATGCAATCAGTGTAGTGAGAGAGAAGAGAGAGAGGAGAGGGTAATTTGCCACTGATTTCAATATCACCAAGGAAATCATGGTTTTACTCAGCTTCTAAGTAAGGCTAAGGTTTCAATGTTTTAGGCTTTGCATTCTAAAGAAATCAATATTTTAATGTAATCAGAGTTCTGTGAAGGAAAACTTGTTATATTTGTGACAAGAACATTAGACCTTAGAGTGCCACTATCTTAGCATTCATGAATATCAAAGCAATGTCTTCATGCTTTTGCTCTTTGAAGTGGCACCAGAATGCTCCTTCATGGGGCTAATATGCAAGGGTACTAAAGGAACTTATTTCATTTTGCTCACCTAGCACCACGAACCTCAATGTTGAGAAAGTAAATATTGATACAGGTAAGTGTTTACATGTAAATGGTTGTAAATGGCAAAGATATTGACAGTATTTGTTTAGAAGGCTGATCTGCCACCCTGTATGTACAACTATAAAGCATTTATTTCCATGGAAGACAAGTAAGAGTTTCTCTCCTTCTGCACCACAGGGAATTCAGACTTTAACAGGTCTGACCCAGGAAGATTCCTTTGTGCACTCCAGGCAAGCTTAGCCTAAGCAGTCTAGCTTTGTTGGGTTGGTTACTTCAACTTTGACATTCAGCACTAATTTCTCTAAATATTAGATTTTATTTTGCCTATTTTCCTCACGGATACTCAAACACTTCTAGACCACCTCCAGATCTTGGTTTTGAAGTAAAAATTGTATAAAATATAAGGAAAAGGACTCAAATTTAGCTTCTTCTTCATAGATTCATGAATGCCAGATAAAGAAGTGGCAAGTATTTACATATCTTATAAGATAGGACAAGGACGGTTTGTATTGAGCGGCTGATAAATATTAAAACTTAAAATGAAATGTGTACTTTAAATTTCCTGAATTCTAATGAAATATAAGTTAAAAGAAAATAACACTTGAAAACAACTACCGGTTTCTGGCTACCCTGCACCAGCGGGACCAACTCCGGGTCACAGCCCAGGCACAGCGTGGGTCAGACCCTCTTCAACCCACTTGGGATGCCCTCTACCACTCCTCAGCACCTCCCCCACCCTGAACAACGAGTAGGAATTTCTGCTGCGCTCTGGGAACACCCAGAACCAGTCCTAGCCCAGACACACTGAGTATGTGGGAGAGCTGCCTCTACCCCTACTCCACCTTGTCCCCTACAGGCTCAGCTCAGGCCAGGCATACAGGCCTGGGGTGTGACCTTGCAGCTGCAATCCCTACAGAGAAGGTAGAGGATAGAACCACTCAGCTAGTCCAGGAGCAGAACATCTTGCCACAAGGGCACAACAGGTTCACCCTTAAGGGCAGCAGCAGGAAGGAGCTGAGCATATCAGCCAGACCCAAGCCAGGCACAGCTGGATAAATCCAGACTTTGTAGATCTGCACCTGAACTTCAGTACCTACTAAGGTTATAACTACAACGAAGATCTACAACAAATGTCAGAAGACAGTGCTACACAAAATGATGAGAAGGAACAAAATGAAACCTCAGAACCCAACACCAACTGTAAAAAGTGCAGAGGACACTCACACAGAACAAAATGGGAAACATACAGCTGAAAAGTAATGAATCAGCGGCTTCTGAAATAAAGAAACAGCTGCAGAAAGGTATAGAGGAACTCAGATTGGAAATAAAAGAAATCCCTGAATTAATAACATCTACAGAAAAGAATCAGTTGCAGAAACATATGGAGGAAACCCATACCGACCCAGAACAAGTGCAGAGGACACGAGCTCGGCTCAAATGCATGAATTTACAGCGTTGATAGTAAATAAGCAACAGCAGAAAGATATAGAGGAAATCAGAGCACAATTCTTTTCTGAAATAAAAAACAATTCTCAGAACTCATAGCATCTGAAGTAAAGAAGCAACTACAGAAACATAGGGAAGAAACTCAATCTGAAAAAAACACTGCACTAAAAGAATTTCTAACTGCTTCTAAAGAAGACATTGAGAAAACAATAGAGGAGACTAGAAAAATGATGGATTCCTTGAATGAGCAATTCAGGAAAGAAATAGATCGCAAGACCGAGTCAAAGAGATATAGAGGAAATGAAAACCTCAATCACAAGCTTGCAAAACCGTTTAAGTGAAAATGAAGACAGAGTGTCAGACCTTGAAGAAGATGGTGCAGCTAGTAAAAAGTAAGAAAGGATCTCTTAAAAACAACGAGGATGCAGGAAAGAATAATCCATCACCTGCAAGATGATGCAAAGAAGAACAATGTGAGACTAATAGGCAACAATGAGAAAGAAGGAGTCAATACAAATGACATTAAAAAAATATGGGGAGAAGTAATAGCAGAAAACTTCCCAAGTATGAGGAAACAATCTGACATTCAGGTAACTGAACCATACAGAATGCCTAGTAATCTCAATCCAATGAAAAACACACCGAGACATATAATAGTCAAGATCCCAGAAATTCAGCACAAGAAGAATATATTGAAAGCCACTAGAGAAAAGAAGCAGATCACATACAAAGGAAAACCCATCAGAATTACGGCCGACTTCTCTCCACAAACCATGGAGGCAAGAAGAGCATGGAGCAGAGTGCTTCGGGTCCTCTATGAAAACAAATACCAGCCAAGACTACTATACCCT
>NW_004524796.1:230477-252858 GCF_000260255.1 Octodon degus
TCAGTTTACACACCTATAATATTCAAATAACGGAACTTAACAAAAAAGGGTATACCGATGAATGTCCATTTTGTATCTGTGTATTCAAAATCGTTGGGATAGATATATAGTTACATTCTGTTAATGAATAGAATTATTTGTTCTAGTGGTGTTTATAAATAGGATATCAAGTTCGCATCTTGTGCAGCAATTAACCACTAAGAAGAATGTATGCGGTGTGTTAATTATTGAAACTGTCCTACCAATTTGATTTGAAACTGCATCATTGCTATTTGTTTATCCATATAACTATGGAAAAAAAAAAAAGAAAACAACTACCAAACCACTTATATAATGCTGCCAATATTGTGAAGGAAAGAACACATTTAGGTTGATGCAAATATATTTAATTCTTTTAAGAGACACACATTAGTATCAAGAACAACAATCATCTTTATGTGTTTTGACCAGGAGGTCTCATTTTTGCAAAATTTTCTTACAGAAGTAAACATAAGGAAACCCTACACAGGAACATATTCAGCATAATGGTATTCTTTAAAGAAGCTGGGAATAGTTATTCCCAATGAGAGAGATGATTGAGTAATAAGTAATACCTGTTGCCAAATTCTGAAATTAATATTTTGGATTTTGGATTAATTTGAAGTTCAAAATATTTGTACACGATAAAGTATCTTAGGGAGGGCACCCAGGTATAAAACCGAATTTCACTCTCGTTCCATATACACTTTTCACACAGAGCCTTTTATACAATATTTTATGTGATTTTATGCAATAATTTAGTGTGTCTGTGTTTTGACTGATTCTTCACAAAGTCAAATGTGAAATTTTCTACTTTTTACATGGTATTGGTGCTCAAAACATTTTGTAATTTGGAGCTTTTCAGATTTTGGACTTTTTGACTAGGGATGCCAAACCTATAATAATGTGAGCATTATATATAGGCGGAGATAAAGATATTTGTATATACTCTGGTGTTTAGTAATCCAAGTGGATTATAAAAGTACATGTTAACTAGGATTATTGCTATGCACACATGTATAAATGTATATTAATTTATTTCATTCTAGAATTTGAGTGGGACATTGGCCTTAACTATATATCAAGTGTGGTCATTAGGTGTGAGATATACTGCTGAGAAGGTATGCTTCCTGCTCTCATTAGAGAGGCAAAATAGCCATATAAAGAGATGGAGAAGTGTAGAAATTTACAAAATGTTATTGTAAGACAGGAGAAGTCTGGACAATGGGTAAAGGTAGAAGAGAAGGGTTCATAAAGGAGTGAAGAAGTAAGCATAGACAATTTTAAAAGACAATGTTGACAATCAGTTGTAAAAGGTTAGAGTATTAGAAGTAACCCATTAACCTCTTTGTTCAGATATGATTCTCATGCCATAAACTTTCCTGTGCAAGCTACACAACTCAACAGTTTTCAGTATTCTCAAAGAGTGGTGAGACTGTGATACCACAATCTAAGTGCAGAACATTTTCATCATTCCAAGAAGTATCCTAATTTTGCACACTCAAATATATTCCAGTGCTAAATGTTTTCATAATAAAAACCAAGGTGTGAGGGTGGCAATCTTTGATGCTTGATCATTAGGTAAAAGCTTTATGTTGCACATAAAATAAATCATAAAAATGCAATCTAGCCTTTAAATTTAAATTTTATTAGTGACAAGGTAAATAGTGACATGAAAATCTTCACAGATATCTACACATGTATTTAAATAAAACAAGAGTTAATTTCTAAAAGTAGAGTTTCAGTGATGACTAGCACATGTTACGCATTTACTGTATAAAAATGTCTGAGTTTATAGAATGAATTACCCATTTTCCTGTGTCCTAAAAATCAGCTGTAAGGATTGGAAAAGAAAATTACCTGAAGAGAATACAGATAGGCACAATGAGGAGCTCAGCACACTATGATTTAGAAAAGAAATGGATAATGCTGTTTGCATTGTGCCCTCAGTGCGATGTCTGTTTGCTTCGTGTGGAGGGGACATGGCAGACTCATCACTGGAGGGCTCACTGAACCTGTTTTCACCCTCCCTCCATTTGGTTCCATGTTCTATGGGTGCCTGCCTATGTATGATGGTCTCCTCTAATCCCTGTAGGTAGCAGTGTCCTTGAGCAAGGATTCTCTCTTGGTTGAGACGGGGAAGATATGGTTTGCTTTTGAAGCCCCTATGCTCTGGTTTGCAGAGTTCCTCTGGTATCTCTAGTTTCCTCTGGGTGACTGTAGCATCTTTCTCCTCATATCTCCATGACTAGCTCTGGGACTTCTCAGTTGCTTCACAAATACTATCTTAGAGGCAAAGTGTATATTCTCCTCTAGGGGATCTTTTATGATCAAAGATCCCAAGAAGCTAATCATTCTTGGTCAAAACACCCCATGACAAAAATTAGGACATGTCTACAGACGACACAGATATCTGGCATTTCTCAAATAATATCGCATAGAGCTTCACCTCTCTGTAAAGTTGTGTCTACCTAGAGGACTTATAAAGGACTCCCCAGGAGCTGGTTTGTGACCCTTGAATACTTTGAGGCAAGGGCTATGCTCATCATCATTGGACCTGCAAAGTGGGATTAAGAATTCAACTGACAGGTACCAGACAGCTACCATGGCAGTAGTTAATTCACAAGCAGTAAGAAGATAAACTGCAAATGTGTGATTTTCCATGTGCCTTTGGCTTACTTTCCAGCGACGTTCCATGGCTGAAGCCAAATGGCTCCTATCCAGGCTAAGGCACATAAAATTTAGTGTCTGTGAGTTTGGTTTATCTTTCAAATAAAGTGTGATCATTGAAACTGGGACACAGACTTTTGCAACTGCTTTGTAAACTTAAGGATAATGGTCAGCTTGTTTTATCATACTTGATATTCATGATACTCATTTAAAAATAATGCCAGTGTAAACATTCCTTAGATACATAGTTCTATAAAATATTGCACATAAAAATTTGTTTAGCATTTCTTCATAGTAAATTTTCATTGTTAGAAAAAGGATACAGAATTGTGCAGACTACCTATGGATTTGGCTGGTCAGTTGTTCTTCAAAATAATAACATTACACATGTTTATGGATTATTTACAAGGGTTTTAAACAACATGTTTTAATGATGGTTAAATTAAAATGAATGAAAAAATAGCTTAAATAGGTTATTGCCCAAAGTTCAGTACTGTAAAGATTAGCAATAAAAATGAGTAATAAAGTTGGAAAAGGCAATTTTAAATAAAAATCCATAGGACTCACTTGTATAGGTTTGTCTCACATCTGTAGAACTTTATGTTTCCATTCTATTTATGTTCCATATGTTTTCTCTGTGCATCTAAGTACGAGGTGTAGCAGGGAAAATAAGTATTTAATTCCAAGCTAAGTATTGGTGTTGCTTGTTATAGCTATTAAAATAATATTTACCTATAGTTTTACACTTCTCATTAATGGACTCTAGACATTTTGCTATTACCTTTAAATACCACACAGAATGCTAAGTACCTTGAAATTCATATTTTAACTAAATCAGTGAAAATATTTTTACATATATAAAAGGAAATATAAATGTAACATCTTATTAAGCTAAATTGAGCAGATGTGGGTGCCTGAATGGTGTGAGTAAGACTAATTCCAGGTAGAAGGAGGCAAGGCATTAAGCAAACTGATTCCTAATACCAATTTGCTTTTCCTTAATGTCGTGTAAATTTTACAAAAGTTCTATTAAATGAGTTACCTGAACAAAGTGGTTATCATTGGAAGAAATGAAGTGATTTGGAATACTAGCTCAGCAAATCTTAATTTCCAAATCCTCTAGATAAACAAAATCTTAACCCAGAGAAATGGAACATAAATAAATAAAATTTTATCCTTACTTACAAAATTATTTTGTCATGTCAAGTGCTTTACAGTACCAACATCATATTGCTTGTCTCCCTGAGCCATGACACCATTAGAAACATTTGTTTTCCATAGGGAGGTGTTGAATGTTCTGTTGGATACAGTAGTGTTGAACAGTTCAGTCTTAATTTACCTTCTAAATTCCGTAGTAATTCAGGTATTTCATCTTTGCAACTTGAGCTGGATCTACTTGTACAGCAACCAACATTTCCATGCCCATTTCAGTATGTCCACCCAATTTGGAATAATGAAAGCAAAAGAAATCTTCCAAGACTGCAGATTGTTTCTAGTGTTGCTGTTTCCTTTTTCGAGAGGGTCCTCTGGGCTCCATGGAAACTTCTTTCCCCAAAAGGTAGCATAGATGAGGTGATAAACTTAAGGCCCTTCCATTTCCTTGGTCACTGTCAGGCACTGGGAAGTTGTTGTTATTTTGCCCCCTTGTCTTTTCTTTTCTTTGAACATGGTCTTTGTTTCTCCTTGTCATGACTCTGGAATCTTGTCACTGGTCAGCTGTTCTCTGTCAGCCATGTCATCCTGAGGAGGTCTAGCTCTGTCAAAGAATCCACACTGCGAAAAATAAAAATAGATTACATGACTCAATGAAACCTCTTAGTCAAAGAATGTTCATTTTATATATTTTTGAGGAACTTGGAGCTCTGTGACTGTAATATGTTCAATTCTCCAAATTAAGAGATGCAAGTAATGTGTTTATTAGTGGCCATGATGTGGTAGTAGTAAAATGTCTCTAGACTGTTTGTTTGTATGTGTGGTACTGGGGATTGAACACAGGGCCTTCTTACTGAGCTACATCTCCAGTCACCCTCACTCTATTTTTTGAAATAGGATCTTACTAAGTTGCCTGGGCTGAACACAAACTTGCAAGTTCCCTAGAGTACTGGGGTTACAGCTACATGTCACTACACGAGGAGAGTTGAAAGTCCCTTTTATATACACCACTCACAGATCTTGGATTTTTCCCTGGGACTCCAGCAATGTGTCCTAGGGTTCCCTCTCTGATCTCTGCAAATTTTCTGAGTAGCACTAGAAACTAGTTACCAGTCTCCTGCTGTAGACTCTAGGTAACCTAGGAAAGAAGTGAGGAGACCATTGCTTGCTGCTCTGCACTTGGTGGGACATAAAGTATAAGAGGAAGACTGGACCTGTCCTTTATCTCAGTGACAGGGCTAGGTAGGCATAAACACTCCAGTGACCTTCCACAGATTAACCACCATTGTGGGAAGAAAAGTTTCCAGGATTTCCTCTCTTTTGAATTCTGCCAAGGAGGATGTGCCTTTTCCTAGATCCCTGGACCTCAATTCTTATTTTGTGTTTCTCCTGTTAGGAACCCAATATGGGCTCTTCTCCAAGCCTAGTAGAATATTCTGTCAATTGTAATATATGATTGTAACTTATGTTCACTGGAGATATAGTTACTATATACAAAGAATAATACAGGAGACATTGCTAAATGTCCCTCTCTTATTATATGGGCTCATAGTAGCGGAAAAGAGCTGATAACAATTAGAATACTAATACTAGTTTTTACCATAAAATCAAGGTTTTCTCAGTTTATAGGTCTACTGTATATTGTTTCAAAATAAAAATATTCTATGATTTTAGAGAACCATGGCAATAATGGTTAACTAATATATGACCAGATCAATTCCTTTCATAGACATGTAATTGTAACACTGCATCTAGAATAGAAGGCCCTGTGCAGCCTGGCAGTTTTGTAGTTTGTTAAGCTAGATATTAGTTTTTATTGTGTTTTTTCATAATAAACCTTGGTAGAATAAATCAAAGACTAAGTTAATGCTTCCTAATAAACACAGACTAAGTGGGGTATGATGGTGCATGTAATTCCAGAACTCTGGGAGGCTGAGGAAGGAGGATCACAAGCTGAAGACCAGTCCAGGAAATTTAACAACTTAGTAAGTCCTTGTCTCCAAATAAAAAAATAATAAAATTAAAAGGGCTGGCATGTAGCTTAATATGAAGACACTGAGTTGAATAAAAAAATAAAAAGACAGACTAATAGGCAAGATTAAAACCCAAGTTTAACCATTTTATAGCATGAATGATCTATTTGATCTCATTAATAGTCAAAATAAAATATGTGATTAATCATATCAGTGAAGTGCTTATAAAGCAAAATCTCAAAGGATTAATGGTAGGATGATAGGAAATCTTAAAACCTTGGCTAATTAAAGAAGAAAGAGAAATGTTTAAATTAAATTATTATTCCAAATAATTTAGAAAGATTGCAAGTCTTAGTCAACAGAGCTTAGTCCTATTCAATAGTCTTAGTCCTAGTCAATAGTCTTAGTCCTATTCTTTTTTGCCTATTCTTTATAAGAAATCTCAACATTAAAACATTATTCAACACTGATTGCAATCTTAACCTTAGCTACATGTACATATTAATTGTGACAGAGCAAACAAGATACATTTTACTTTATGTTTTTCAGACCTTTCAATACCTCTAAATTATGTCTTTATCGTTATCTTTTAACATCCCCAACGATATCCTAGTAAATCCCCTCAGTGGCCACTGAAGTGCAAAATGAAAAAGAAAGGAAGAGAACTTACCTTCCACAAAGCTAAGGTCAATAAGGCCAGAACCAACAATCCAAGAAGTATTGCCAATATTATGACCCATAATGGGATTGAGAAGGAAACATTTGGAGTTGCCCAAATAACTGATGTTTTAATCTGAAATGAAAATAAAGCAAAAGAGTTTGAATTTGAAAGCTATTTGGCAAAACAGTATTAATTGCCAGTATAATACTGTGGATTATCCTAAAAGAATATCATTCTCCCCATGTGGGCAAAACAAGCACTTCTGCTGCATGTATGTTGAGAACTTGTGCAAGAAAGAAGCAGACTCCATGCAAAATCAAGGTGAGTCCCTGCCATGTTCCTAAAAATCTGTTGTCAAACACAAGAGTAAAAAATCTAATTTTGGACTCAAACATTACTAGCTTAACAGAGTATAAAGCATTGTTTCCATTGCATTGATCTATGTGCTTCTAGTTTTAAGTGTGATTAAAACAATCTACTTTCAATCCTGGAACATGCTCAAGAACTTTAGGCCATAATTCTAAAGACACCCCTTCAGGATAGAATGCAATCATGACTAATGTTGCTCCCTCTGAAACTTATCCTAGCAGGAAATCACCTACACTCTGGTGTTGGGCTTTAAGCATCTTCTCCCATTACCTCTCTTCTGCCTTCCTAGCTAGATTGGATTACTCTGCTGATGTTCTTTTGGGCTTGCCCTGGTTTTTCTTACCTCTCACCCTATCTTAGTTAACTTCCTCTATGTAGCACAACATTCACTAGATTCTCCAGCTACAACTATCATATCCATGTAGACAATGGGATCCACAGAACAGGAATCCTGGTGGTCAATCCAGCATGGCAAGAAGGCCTGAGTTTAACCTCCTCACCATGAAAATTTCTCCTTTTGCCTTCATTATTTTCTTTGCCAACATTAACTCTATTTCATCTGAAATATCAGTAAGAAGTGTGACACTCCCATCATGGAATTACACAGCTTGCCACAGTTGCATGTTGTGAGACACATTGTTCACATACTGAAGAATTTTATTTTAAGGACTCAAAATAGTCACAATGCTATCAGGATTCTACTGACTAAGTATTTTGTTCTAAATGATCCTTTGCATGTCTATGACTACATCAGCAAATTAGGATCTAATTATTTATCTGTGTATTTGGTTCACTTAATTACATTTCACTACATCACTGCACTACCCTAACATTCTAACTAATCAGAGAAGAGGTAGGAAGTAGTATTTCAAAATAAACCTAACTGTTCTGTAAACAGACTGATGGTTTTGGTAATGAAAATTTCAGAACTTTGTAACTGAAAGAGACAATAGCGATCACTTACTTACAGGGCAGATATAACGACCCAGGAGAGAGAAATCTGTAGTCATGGAAAATTTGAGTTATTTTAATGAAAAGCTTCCTTCTCTTCTAAGTCTACCAGAGAAACCACACACTTTTAATCTATATTCTGTGCCTGTGTTAGCTTGTTATATTTATCTAATAAGAAATTCAGGTAAGATAAGCAACAGATACTTCTGAACCTTTACTCTCCTGATTTACCTGATGCAACTCTTAAGACCTGTCCTATTATTTCATTTTAAACTATGAAATAATCCTGATTTTGTGAATTAAAACAATGCTAAAGGAGATGAAATAAGGGGAACAGATCCCTCTGGTGCTGCTAGTTTAATACAAAGGAAGTGGAATGGAATGAGAAGGTGCCCACTGAGTCCTCTGCCTGGTAGATTTGCCATATGCTTGCTGCAGTTTGATGTATTGTGTATAGAACTGGTCTATCTGTAGAAACAAACCAAGAAGACCACTTACAAAGAGCTAATAACAATAGTGGGAAGGTTTTTGAAAATAATGATGAAAATGTACAATTAATTAAAACATGGAATTGCCAGCATATTCCTATAAGGTCCCTTAAAGCAAGGATTGACTTTATAGAGACAGTTCAAAACCTACTTGGTTTTTGTTTATATTTGCTGCCAGAGATTTTGGCAATGAGGCCATAAAATGGTCTGTGAGGAGATGGTTACAATGCAGTGATCCAAAAATTCTGAAATTCTTTTTCAGTGCCAAGATTCTGAAATTCTCATTATCAAAACAGTTGCCAGCCTGCTTTGGTTAACATTAGAGTCATTTTTAAAAAACACCATATACTTCCCTGCAGACTTTACAGTGTTAAGATCACACATGCCATACAGAGTTCTTGTAAGTCAGCCTATGGAACTCCCCAGGGGGCAGGGATGCTTATCTTCAAAGTTACACACAACTCAGCATGTCTCTCCCTTGTGCTTGGTTAGGATTTCCTGATCTCCACCTTCGGGACACTTGTGTGGTGCCGAGTCAGCCTGTGTGCTGCAATTTCAGTCCAAAATGGGTTCAACTGCAGAGAACCTCTTTTGCTCTGGTGTCTCCCTATAGTTATTTAGGCGTTTTGTTACTAGAGTAATAGTAAAGATGCTAACTAATTTAACACCAAACAGCAATTGTTATCTATTAATTATAAGCATTACTTTGGTCGGTAATTTATATAAAATACTTATAATTTGCTACAAAATTTGTAAAGGTTTTTATATATCGTTTTACTATCTCTAGATTTCAGTGTATATTTTGAATTGGCAACATATATTTGCTAAAATTTCAATGGAAAAAATGAAATGGTCTAGAAAAGCAATAAGGCTATGCTTAATAGAATATTTTATATACTTCAGTATTTCAATTTTCATTTCAATGAGTTAAAGTAAAATGAAACTCTAAGTTCAGGTCTTTAGATCCTTCAGAACTGAAATGTCTACATATGCCTAGCAGGTATCATAGTGGACTGCACAGCTCCATAACATTTTGTATAATTTCACATAATAGGGATATTAGTGGAAGTACTAAATTCATCATTATAAAAATTTTTCATCACAGAAGTGCCTCAAGGCAGAAGATGGAATGTATATAATACTGAAGGTTTCTCTGCAAAACAAGAGCTTGTGACTCAATATTTCAACTTCTTTAAAAGAAAAGAGTAAATTTCAGTAACTGAAGCACTTAAAACTTAGGGGAAAATGAATTTCCATGTCAATTAGTCAAAAATCTGTTTTAATGCAATTTTTGTTTAGCAGAAATTTGTACCTATTGAAGCAGATAGCATAAATTTTGAATAAATCAGTTATTATCGCGATGTACAATCTCAGGGAGTGAAATTCTTAAATTGTAAACAGTTTAGATTTTCTTAAAGTGGTCTTAATCAGGGAACATTTAATCTTACCTTCACTGTGCCATAAATCTTGTTATTCTTTATTATGGCTGAAAGACCATAAATAAACTTTTAATGTACCTACATTTTATCATTGACATTTATGACATGTTTTTGTATATTTTGACAAAAAATACCAAGGTAGAGGGAAAATGCTTCCTTGTCTTTGCAATTGTAATTAATGTTGACATCTTTATTTATGTATCATAAAATCTTCTGTAAACATACTTCGGTGAGGTCAGAAGAATGTTTAAATAATTGTACAAAGACATCCTACCTGTAGTGCCATTTGAACAAAATAGTAACACACAGTGGATTAACTGAATACACATTTAGTAACATTTAAAGAGTTCTTCTGAGATAAGTAGTCCCTCCAGTAAATTTGTATTCCAATCAATTGCTTCATATAAGAATTCCATTTTCAGGAATCAAAATGTTGTTACAATTCTGTAAATCAAATAGATTTACAGTTTACATATGGCTTCTTAAATAAGGATCTCCATGAAGTATTTTATGAGAACCACCTTTGGAATTATACTAGGCAATGTTACTTTCTTCCAAATATAAAACATAGTTAGATAATATCTGCATGGCATGCAATTGCCAAGGTTCATTGGTGAGCCAAAAAAATTGTTCAAATTGTTGGATCATTTCTACTTTGTTGTACTGCCATAATTCAGTGTTCACTGGTATCCCTATGAATCACATAGCTTTTGTTTCACCTCTGAACAGGACAAATGTCATGTCACTGGAGTTCATTTGTTATAAACACAGATGCTACACAAGTAGAAGATGGAAACCACTTTTCCATGTAAAAAGCTCACTTGGGTCTCCAGTGATAGCTGAATTATAACCATGTTGAAAATGAATTACCAGCAAACTAATCACCAGATACAGGAGCCTAAGGAAACAAGTACATATTTTGTTTTATTTTAAAGAATTTCCTGTGCGGCCAATTGGAACTCTGAGAAGCTCCAAAACTACCTTTTCAACTGATTCTATAACTTTACAGCCTTTCTCTTTTGCTAGCATTTTTTCAGGACAAAATAATACAACCTTTGGGAAGACCTTGCTATAAAACCTCTGCCTGCTCCAACCAGAGTTCTATCAAATCAGATCCTTTGTCAGTGTCAGCCAAGCCACAGAAAAACTGTTCCCTGGTTTTACACAGATAACTTTCTGCTGGCAATATCTTCTCCAGTTAAGCACTGGGAGATGTGAAAACTGTTCCATTCCTAAATGTTTTTCCAATAATCTTTACATACAAGGTGTGGTAAATCATCTACATTAGATAACAGGGTTTTTTTTTTTCAATAAGTTAATGGGTGGTGCAGGTGGAGGAAGGAAGCATTTGAGCATTTTGTATATCTTTTGAGATAGTGGAGAGCAGCAGGCCATCACCTGTGGCCAGTACAGAAAGAGGCAGTCCTATTCCTTTTCATAGAATCAACTGTAACATGTGTTTCTGTTATGAAACATGTGCTCAGAGAAAACCAAAGGGCCTGGATTTGTCTCTCTTAGAGCAACAAGCCTTTGAACCTCTTTGGATGAATATTCCATATTAAAATCCCATAGTCTCTGTTTTCTGGGCTGATCATAAATCCAATCTACATCAGACAGCTCATGAAAAAAAGAGAGTGATCTAAATGAAGAAAGATGTGGCCATGCTGGTTTAGGAATATACTGTGCAAGTCTTAATCATTTCCAATGTGGATTAACTGGATTTAGCTGGAGAAGGTGAGACATTTAAGATTATTAACATTTATTGAGACTTCCTTCTTCCAGATACAATGTAAGTGTTTTATGGGCAGAACTTTATTAATCTTAATTTTCTACTAATATGTTTTGAAACTGTCTCATTGACATTTCTTTCTCAATAAAATTAATTAAAAATTTTTCTTGGGGGAACTACCCACTTGGCACCCCTTCCTGTCCCTCTCTTGGACGGGAGCTTTCTTTGTCTCAATAAATATATTCTGCTCATAAAAGTTTTTTTCTTAATAATTCTATCCAGTGGGTATGCTTCACAGTCTGGTATAGTTTATATCTAACATGTTCCTCCAAATTCTCATGAGCAGGGGTGGGGCTTTCAGAAAGTAATTGGATGGTGGGTGTGCTATATGAGTTAGTGGTTTAATCCACAGATGAGTTTATAGCAAGAATATGTTGTTAAGAGGTGGGGTATATTGGGAGGTGGATTACTGGAGGCAGAACCTGGAAAAATTTATACTTAATCTCTACTCCTCTCTTCTCTCTCTGGTTCCTGGATGCCATAGGTTGAATAGATTTCCTCCACCAGGGCCTTCTACCATGCCTTTGGAGCCAGAGGACTATGGACTGAACCCTCTAAAAATCTGTGACCCCAAATAAACCTCCCCTCCTTTCAGATTTGGGTATTTCCCATGTAATACCCAAGACAACTTGCTTTCAACACCAAATATGCTCTTGTAAGAATTTTAAAGCACAGCAACAGGGCCTCTAAGTTCAGGTATTTCAGGTGAGGTCTTCTTAGCATGCATATATGTGTATATGTGAGCAAGAGTGATGATTCTGTTGGGTGCTCAAAGCTGACAATCACTAATCCATAGATTGGATTGTTTGAAGTAGGTTAGGCTGCAAAGATTATTATAATGAAGACTGAAGACTTAAATTGCAAAGAGAGCAGGATCAGCTTATACACCACCTATAAAGCAGTGCTTCTCAACCGTGACTGTGCATATGGATGCACTGATGATTTTGATAAAATATAGATTTGGACCCAGCTGACCGGGAATGAGGCCTGTTTCTGTACTGCTAATCCTCTCCCTGGTGAATCTAAAAATTCTGGTCTTTTAAAACCATACGTTAATAACAAAGACCAAGTGTTCCAGATGGGGGTTATAAATATCCATGGGATAACCAAGAGATTAAGGTCCTTCTTAATATTATTTCCCAGCATTTTCTGATAACTTCGTGTATGAATGGAAAATCAGAGTACTTGTAACAGTGGACACTGACCCCCTTCGCCCTTCGCTGCATGCATGGCCTGGCCACATCACTGAGGAGGTAAGTTATTCTTTAACAGAGAGGTGGGTGTCAGTGAAGTTTAATAGCCCTAGATTTTGAAAACATGACATTTCATTTAAGGGAAGCTCATAGTGAATTTTTATATTCCTTGTTATCACATTTGTGTTTCCTCAGACAGAAAGGATAAATGGGTTTGTGAAGCCCACCAGCCACTCAAAGACCAACTTGCCCTGAGGAAGTTTCTTTCCACTGTACCTGACTCACGATGTTGTCATTAAAATTAAAAATAATTTTGGTATAGTGCTCATTGCTCTCTGGATTTTTCTGGGTCAAAATGATTTGATTAAAAACTGCTGAGTCGTCTGAGTCATACTCCATCAGTTTTTAGCTAGATATTAGAACAAAAGTTTAAAAACTAGGTCCAAAGACACTAGCCTGAAAGGCCAGAATGAAATAAAAGTTTACACTGTCTCAAGATAAACAAAGTACATGTTGGATAGTGGGTAAAAAAATACTTCATTTATATTACACTTATCTTTTTGCATTTTAAAGAGATACTCACAGCTATGTGTCCTTCTGGAAGTTTTGCTGGCTGATCTCTATAAGGCATTTTTTTCACTTCAAAAGACACCAGGGATGAAAGAGCATAAGGATCATTTTTCCTCTGAAATAAAAAAAAATGTATTTAAATGTATTTCCTGTAAAGTTTTTGCAAGTTCCACTAGTAGCCACCCAAGTGTTTCTATTTTTATTAGAACTATACATGTTTGCATTACATAATGTTTTCATTCCTTGTGTGGAATCAGCCCATGCATAGAACACATCTTCATGTCTTTTTCATCCCACCCTCCCCTCTCCCCTCTTGATGTCCTTCCTATTTAAGAAAGAACTACCTTCCTCTTTCCTAATGTCTGTCTTTCATTTTGCTTTTTACATGTCCATCACTAGATGAATGGATAAAGATAATGTGATATTTACACATTATGGAATACTAGTCTGCCATGAAGAAAAATAAACATGAGTCATTTATAGGAAACTGGATGCACCTTGATATCCAATTGTTTTTGGTGTTTTGCATTTCTAAAGTGATTCTTTTCTTTTTTTTCCTATTTATCTTGCTTTGTGCCTTTTATCTATCCATTCATCCAATCATTCCTTCATCTATATCCACTTTCTATTTCTAAACATAATTTGTCTTCTCAATAAAACAGGCATACTAGGGTAATACAAAAAACAAAAAAACAAAAAAACAGAAAATGGTGATCCTAAAATGGAATAAGAAGAAAGATTACAACAAATACTACTAGTGAAGATCAAAGGGGAAACTAAGTGGGTTATAGAATTCTTGTTATCTGTTTGAGGAAAATAATTTAGGAGAGAGGTTTATATTCAGTTTTAATGATAACATTTGACTTTATCCAGAAAATGCCTATAGGTTTCTTAGCCTTGGCATTATTGGCATTTTATGTTGGGTAGGAGTCTGTCCTTTGCCTGCTAGGATGTTCAGCAGCAGCCCTGGCCACTTCCCTCTACAGCCCTGTTATGACAAGCAGAAATGCCTCTGGTTATTTGCAAATGTCCCTAGGGGGTAAAATGGCCCCAGCTGAGAATCTTCGACCTACCGCACACAGCATTTCTGATTTAACTCTAAAGGCAGAACCTCTTTGTTAACTGTTCCTATATTGGTTCTTTGGTTAACTGTTCATTCCAGACATGCACACAGACACAGACACAGACACAGACACAGACACACACAGACACACACAGACAGACACACACACACACACACACACACACACACACACCCCACCAAGAAATGACTCAGGAAAGCTGCCTCAAGAACTGCAAATTCTGTAGTCCTCTCTCATCAGTGGAAAACGGTTACATCTATCATTTCTGCTGTAGCTGGGCTCAGAATGGTGCTGGAGGAACAACCATTAAAATAATTTTGAAACCAACTCTTAAAGATATTATTAAATCTTAAATTATGTCAATGTAGACTTGAGCATTATATTTTAGGGAAAGTAATATCTACTCAAAACTCAATGCTTCCTTAATGTTATATTTCACTATTAACCATGCTCCTTGGGTAATAGTTCCTACGGAGTTGTGTGCTACTATCTCTTGCCAGATTTGCATTTCACTGATGTTGTTGACCTAAGATAAGCCATGATGGAAGCACTGACATTGTGACAAAATGGAACTTCTATAGCTCAGAGCTTTGTGCTCAAATATTTTTACAAAATTCTTTTCTCTCTATGGCTAATACTTTTCTCCTTTTAGTGAATCCTACTTTATGTACATCTTAAAGTCAGGCCATATACTTTAATCTTTATAGACCTAGAGTTATTGCTTTGACTATTTTCCTGCTAGAACCTCTCTAGGATAAGTAACTCCATTCTTTTGAAAAAATATTTTAAGGATGCCATTTTTCTGATATTCTTTTGTGTGTTGGCATTTCCATCTTAATTGAAAGTTGGATTATTATTTGTATGAGAATCATTTCATCATATTTGGAAAATTTTGCTCATAAAATCATATGTGCAGTTGGTAATTCTGATGTCATTTCTTACCATCCTCACTGGCAGATAGAGGAGAAAGTCTAGAATGAACTTCTGAGGGTAAAGACTATAGTGACATATTTGGGTGTATATTCATGTTCCAAAACCTTCACATATGAAGCTTTCCTTGATGTCTAAGTTCAACAAAATATGCTAGGAAATAATTTTTCTGCATTTGCAATCATAAGTTTGGTAAGCAAATTGTGTGAGTACACCACCTCTCCATCAGTTGTAGGTAGAAAACTTTCTTTTGTTTGAGTCTACATTTATGATCTTGAAAGTTTCTTAATACATAAAATATAGGACTTGTGGGAAGTAGAATTTGGAGAAAAGTCTGTTTCTTTGGAATGAACTTTGCAAGTGAGCTCTTCACAGGTTCCGTTCAGTCCCAGTGTTTACTGTTGATTACAGTGCCTCACAAGTCATGGGGCTCTGGTGGAGGTAGAGAAATGCCTATGACTGTGTCAGAAGTTCTCATTCAGTAAGCATAGCATGAGACCACATTTAAATGTTTTAGAAATATCTTATTATGGGCTTTTTTGTTTTCTTATTTTACAGTCATGAGTCACATAATGGTGTCTTGGACAGTGACAGACACATATATGATGGCAGTTCCATAAGACGTTATTGCCTAGTGGCATCGAGGCTACCTCAGTCTGAGTAAATACACTCTATAATGTTTGTACAACAACAAAATTGTGTACTGATATACCTCCCTGGGCATATCCTCATCAATAAAAGAAGTTAAGTGATACATTAGTATATTTTCTTGCCAACTTGATGGTACCAAAATGGAAGACATAGCCAGTGGGGGCGAATTTATTTCATGCATGTTGTTTTCCTCTTAAGACAAAAGATGTCAATATGTGATTTTTTTTCTAAACTAAAACCTCAATATTTAAGTTTAATTTCAATGTTAGCACTTTGCAATAAACAAATAAGTGGGTTTTGAGTTGTATTTAAGGCACTTGTCTCTAAAAGGTTTGTTATCACTATAGGTCATGGAATATACATTTGTATGATCCAAAGCACTTAGAATTGTGCACTAGGGCTGAACAGATACTTGCAGATCAATCATAGGAATGCACGTTGTTAACACATTTAGTGGTTTCACTTTTCATGACTGTTTAACTCTGCATACTATCCATATAGTAGAAACTTATACAAGTCCTATTTTTTTAATGAACAGAATATATTTACTGAGGGGACGAAATATCCTGCCTGAGAGAAGGACAAGAGGAGGTCCACAAATGGGAGGTCCCTTGGAAGCTGTCTTTTCCAGGGACTTTTATAGAGTAAAACCACACAGTGAAGTGTGTGTAAGGTAATAGAGAACATGGGAACTCACTTAGGTGGGCATAAGGTGGGACAAAATTATGGTCAGCCAATGAGATAACAAGCATAATTGTTCAGGTAAAATTGATTAGATCAGTACCAAATAAGGAAGCAAGTCACATATCAAGCAGGCATGAATAAGGGACAGGATCTCTTTCTGTTGGGGTTAGGTTCATTACTTATTTGGGATCTTTCAAGGTGATTGATACTTATTTATAATATCAATCCCTGATGCCCATCCCTAGGAGAGTATGTAGCTATATTTGTTTCCTTTTTTTGTCTTGAGGTCTTGCCCATAGGGATTGTCTATCTCTTCCAAGTTGCAAAGTCACCTTGTCTTCCATATTGTCTCCTTAAGGGTCTGGCCCTATCTGACTGCCTATAATATTTTTATCCAATATAGCTGCCTACAACATTTCTCCCTCTGAACTTGAACTGCCATGAGGGAATCATGGATGATGACCACTCTGGCTTCTTCAGGCTGGAACAGGTCATAGATGTGAACCAGCAATCAGAGATACTCTCCAGAGGTTCTGTCTAAAGGCTCTCAATAGATACCAGGTACAAGGGAAGCTCCTTGGGCAGGGATGATTACCCACAAAGATGATTCCTCTATCAGTCTAATCACAGCTCAGGAAATCCACTACAGGGGAAGTTGCCCTCATATTCCTTGGGTAGGGCTGCCTGCAGGAGGCTTTAAAACCAAAAAGTTGTATCTTGCTCAGTGGGTCCCAGGTATCTGACACAAGCTACAGAAGTTAGAAGGATTTGCAAGAATGAATTTGTCTCAGTTTCTAGAAATTGCTTAGAAAGTGTTTCATAGCAGAAAGGCAGATTGATAAGATCATGGATGTTTGCCTCTCAGCCCAAGGGAACCAGTGTTAACTGCCAATATAAGGAAAAAGCCTATCAAACTTTTAATAAATGCTCATGCAGATGTGTCAGTAGTTACCAGCCAGTGGTCCCACTTGAAAACTAGAAAGTACTCAGTGTTTTCAGGTCCAGTAATTCATATGCCCCCAGTAATAAGAGTAGGCCAGTTTATTTGAGATAATACCCAATGACCATGGAAGATAAAGGGATTAAATCTCACATTTAAGAACTCTCTGCTAACGGACCTACAAAAAATTCTGACTAGTCTTTATAATTATGAACTTTAAAAGGTTATTACATTCCAGATCCTTGTACTAATGTCTCAATAACTGTTCAAAATATTTGATACCAAATCAATGGTATGTAAAATGCAGAGGTCCCCTGGACCCTATCTTCATCATTTTTATTGGACGTTATTACTGTCTACTTGGTGAAAATCATTTTTGACAGTATTCATAATTATCATGCTGATGTTATTATTTGGCTCGTAAATGTTTGTTTCTTCAGCTTTGTCTCCTCCAGACTTAAGGTTGCAAGGCCTAATTTTTTCAGTTGTCAAATTGCACATTGAAATTGCCTGAAAAGCAAGTGGTGTCAGTGGAGACCAACCTGATGTGTTGCCACCTTTACTAGCTCACTCAGGCTTGCAGAGTGACACAGCCTAAAGCCTAAACAAATCAAATGGGAGGCAAGTAACCCACAAGGACTATGACTCATAGTTTCTGTTCTTTGAGATTGTTCTTCCAAAAGCAAAGTTTCTTCTACCACTTTCAACTGGATAAAGGGCATTTTTTTTCACTTATAAAATGCTCTGGAGCTCTAAGGAGTGCAAAAAGCTGGTTTTTAGGTCATGAGAAACTGGTTTGCTATCAGAGATATGCTACTCTTACCCTGTAAGCCAATCATATGTTGTGGGTGAGTATTTTATTCACGAGAAACAATTATTTGCAGAGTAATAATATAATTCCACTTTCAAGATGGAATGCTTTCAATTGTGCTCTTTAGAAAACAGCTAATGTTATTCTTATGTTAAAATTAAGCTCCCCTTCTGCACAGTAACCTACTCATGTACTGGTAATCACTGCCATAGGCAATTTAGGACTGCAAAATAGATGCCCTTTGACAATATCTTGGACCTTCTTCTTGCCCCAGATGGCTATTAACTGTCAGAAAATGCCTGTTTCACTGTTATTACTGCCTCATTTAAACTGTGGTTTGTAGCACACTGGCTATTCCTATTATAAGCTTTGGTGCAATGGTTTGTGTATAATAATAACACTAATAAAAGCTATGGAGTTGGCAACAAATTTGGAAAAGCATAAGCTTCTGAGTTGGTTATATACCAAAGCATGTCTAGTAATGTCAATATCTCTCCCTTTCTCACCTTTGAATCACTTAATTCCTTCTTGATATTTATTTTTAAGAGCATACACATTTTATGAACCCATGTTTAAATATTCAACATTTTCCAGAAACTAAGAATTGTGAGGTAAATAAATGCAAAAAATTACTGATTAAATTTTCTAGTGTAAAGTAGTTTTCAACTTTAAGCAACAATTGAACAGAGGCTCATTTATGATTCATCTAAATAAAAAGATCTTTACTGGCCAGTTTGCTTGTTTCTAACAGGCACAGAAACAAACAACACAGTGTCTTGCCAGCCAAGAATTGTAAACTTTCTAGTCTGGGGTAAAAGCAGAAAGCATTTACCTCCTTGTGGATTATGTGACGAAACTAGTAAAGTAAAACCTTAATGTACAGTGTGCATACACACATGTTTTCAGTATACATTCCTCCTTGGCATTAGAATTCTAAGGCTGAATAAATTAAAAAACTGTACAAGTATAAAAATTTGCGATACAGATATAAAGACCCAGTCCTAGTTCAGGACCCTTGAGTGTGTGGGAGAGCTTCCAGCTCTCCCACACACTCAAGCTGGGCTGGCGGGACCTACTGGTCCCATCCAAGGCAGAGCATGGGTGAGACCCTCTTCCACCCCCTTGGGATGCCCCCCACCACTCTGCAGCACATCTCCAACCCCACCTGCCAAGTAGGAATTCCTGCCATGTTCCAGGAACCTCCATACACAGTCCTAGCCCAGGCTAACCTGCACCAGTGGGACCTACTGGTCCCAGCCCAGGCACAGCATGGGTGAGACACTTGTCCACCCCCTTGGGATGTCCCGCACCACTCTGCAGCACCTCCCCTACCCCGCCTGCACAGTAGGAATTTCTACTGTGGTCTGGGAACCCCCAGATCTAGTCCTAGGCCAGGCCTAGTGAGTGTGTGGGAGAGCTTTCGGCTACCCTGTGCTGGCTTGACCTACAGGTCCCAGCCCAGTCGCAGCATGAGTGACACCCTCTTTCACACTCTTGGGACACCACGATCACTCCGTAGTACCCACCCACACCCCTTCCACAGAGTAGGAATTTCTGCCCCATTCCAGGAACCCACAGATAAAGTCCTAGTCCAGGCCCGGTGAGTGTGTGGGAGAGCTGCCTCTCCCCCCTACTCCACCTTGTCCCCTCCAGACTCAGCTCAGGCCTGGCAAACAGGCCATGGTGAAACCCTGCAGCTGCAATCCCTATAGAGAGTGTAAGAGACAGAACTATCCAGCTAGTCCAGGAGTAGGACATCTTGCCAGAGGGACACAACAGGTTCACCCTCAAGGGCAGCTGCAGAAAGGAGTTGAGTACAGCAGCCAGACCCAAGCCAGGCACAGCTGAATAAATCAAAACTTTGTAGATATGCACCTGAACTTCAGTAGGTGCTAAGTTATAACTGCAAGAAAAATCTACAACAAAGGTCAGAAGACAGTGCTACACAAAATGATGAGAAGGAACAAAATGCAATCTCAGTACCCAAGCCCAACCATAACAAGTGCAGAGGACACTAACACAGAACAAATTGGCAATCACACAGCTGAAGCAATGAATCAATGGCTTCTGAAATAAAGAAACAGCTGCAGAAAAGTATAGAGGGACTCAGATTGGAAATAAAAAAAGAAATCCCTGAATTAATAACATCTGCAGTAAAGAATCAAATGCAGAAACATATGGAGGAAAACGAATGCCCACCTGGAACAAGTACACAGGACACTAGCTCAGCTCAAAAGTATGAATTAATAGTGTCGATAATAAATAAGCAATAGCAGAAAGTCATAGAGGAACTCAGAGCGGAACTTTTCTACTAGCTCAGCTCGAATGTACAAATTAATAGTGTCGATAGTAAATAAGCAACAGCAGAAAGTTATAGAGGAGCTCAGAGTGGAATTCTTTTCTGAAATAAAAAAAGAATTCTCAGAACTCATAGCATCTGAAGTAAAGAATCAACTACAGAAACATAGGGAGGAAACCCAATCTGAGAAAAATACTTCAGTAAAAGAATTTATAACTGCTTCTAAAGAAGACATTAAGAAAAAAAATAGAGGAGACTAGAAAAACGACAGATTCCTTGAATGAGCAATACAGGAAAGAAATAGATCACATGAAGCAGAGTCAAAGAGATATAGGGAACTTAAAAATCTCAATCACAAGCTTGCAAAGCCATTTAAGTGAAAGTGAAGACAGAGTTTCAGATCTTGAAGATCCTGGTGCAGCTAGTGAAAAGGTAAGAAAGGAACTCTTTAAAAACAATGAGGATGCAGGAAAGAATAATCCACCACCTGCAAGATGATGCAAAGATGAACAATGTGAGACTAATAGGCATCAATGAGAAAGAAGGAGTCAATACACATGCTATTAATAAAATATGGGCAGAAGTAATAGCAGAAAACTTCCCAAATATGAGGAAACAATCTGATATTCAGGTAACTGAAGCATACAGGATGCCAAGTAACCTCAACCCAATAAAAATCACACTGACACATATAATAGTCAAGACCCCTGAAATTCAACACAAGAATAATATACTGAAAGCAACTAGAGAAAAGAAGCAGATCACATTCAAAGGAAAACCCACCAGAATTATGGCCTACTTCTCTTCACAAACCATGAAGGCAAGAACATAGAGAAGAGTATTTCAAGTCCTCTGTGAACAAATTCCAGCCCAGACTACTATACCCTGAAAAACTCTCTTTCAAGTTTGATGGAGAAGTGAAATACTTTCATGACAAAGAACAGCTAACGAATTTCATGATGACAAAGCCAACCCTAACACAGGCTACTGAAAGATGTTCTAGAGAGGGAGCAAAATGATCAGAACTCCACGAATGAGATTAGAAGCAACCAACTAAATAGGGCAAGCAATTAAACACAGGAGGAAGAGCAGCAAATGACAACAGGTAAATAACATGTCAACCATAAGTCAATACATCTCAATTCTAACCATCAATTTAATTGGCTCAGTTCACCAATTAAGAGAAATAGACTGGCACAGTGGATTAGGAGACAAAATTCAACAATATACTGTATACAAGAAACATATTTAACTCATAAAGACATTCATAGGCTAAAAGTAAAAGGATGGAAAACAACACTACATGACCCAACACCTCAGAAAAAAGAAGGGGTAGTAATCCTACTCTCAGACAGACTCAACTTCAAACCAAGAATGATCAAGCAAAATAAAGAGGGCCACTACATACTGTTTAGGGAAAAAATTCAAGAGGAAGAGGTAACACTCATAAATATGTATGCACCAAGCATGGGAACACCCAACTATATAAAGCAAATCTTAATGGACATGAAAAATCTAATATCCAATACCACAATCTTAACAGGAGACCTTAAAACCCCCTTATCTCCAAAAGATAGGTCAAGCAGACAAAAACTTAGCAAACAAATAACAGAACTGAACCAGAGCTTGAAACCAATGCACTTGGTGGACATACACAGAGAGTTTCACCCCAGCACAGCTGAATACACATTTTTCTCAGCTGCACACGTGT
>NW_004524796.1:262138-333376 GCF_000260255.1 Octodon degus
ATTCTCTCCAGCTTTCACAGAGAGCACATTGGCCAAGCAATGGCCGTGACTCATCCACATGGCTGATACTGACAAAGGATCTACAATCTGAGGTACAGGATTGCAGGAAAAGTCCTGAGAGGATTTCACTGACCTTATCAGACCCAAAAGCTACAACTCTTGTTGCATAGGTCCTTCTTTACCTTGGTCTTAACCATCCAGAAGAAAGTATAAAAATGAAATATAAGAAGTAAAGCCTTGCTGTTATGTTGAGCTGTAGGGGACTCAGGTCAACAATTTCTGACATTGCCAGTCAAGCAGAAGACCCAATACTATTATGCACCACTGGACTCTTTTAGAATATTTTGCTGAGCTTACACATCTATAATATTCTAATAATGAACTTAACAAAAAAGGGGATACAGGTGAATGTCCATTTTGTTTCTGCGTATTCAAAGTGGTTAGGATAGATATGTAGTTACATTTTCTTAATGAATGCAGGCATTTGGTCTAATGGTGTTTGTAAATAAGATATCATGTCTGCATGTTGTACAGCAATTAACCACTAGGAAGAATGCATGCAATGTGTTAATTATTGAAACTGTCCTACCAATTTGATTTGAAACTGTGTCATTGCTATTTGTTTCTCAATAAAATTATGGAAAAAAATTGAGTTACAGTTTTGGATAAACATGTGGCAGTGGTTTTCCCTGTGTCTCCGTCTGTCTCTGATTCTATCTCTTTCTCTGCCTCTCTTTGTCTTTCTCATCTCTCTGTGTCTGTCTGTCTCCACTTTTTTTTTTTTTTGTATTTGTCATCCCTAGAAGTAACGCTTTCCCCAGAAGACTGCCAGAATATTGATACAGGTTATTTTTTGTACTCTTCTCATGCTATTATCGCTTGAACAGTCCTTCAATTATCAGTGGCCCTTGGCTCTTCAACGGGACAGTTTAGATACAGTTTTCACTCCATTGACTTTCTGCTGGTATAGAATGTCTTGCAGTCTAAAGTAATCACTTTTTCCTATACCATAATGACAAGTCCTATTTCACTGAAAACTTACCCTCCTTCAATTCAGTAGGATGTGGGAAAGTCATTCTTCTGTCTAGTCACTGGAAAGCCACAAGTTAGGGAAATTAGCACTTGAAGGTGAATATCTTTTTTATAAAAGTGGATCTGATTTGAAAAGGTCAATTACAATTTTTCAAATTTATACCACTTTGAAAGTATTAAAATAACATTTTTTTTCTTGCTTAGTCTTTTCAGATAGTAATGTCAAAAATTTATGCCAAGAATAATTAAATGATAAAAGTTTAACATGAGAATTTATCATTAAGAAACTCATACCTTGATTCTCTGAATTATTATGCAGTGAAAATATTTTTTTTCTTGAAATTATCTTTTAAAGATTTTTCTTATTTCAGCTTCCACATTTTAGGGAAGACATTTCTTGAAACAATAGGACCATTTAATAAGAATTTTAGTTTTTTTAACTTCCTTTAGAAGGTAAGGAAATGAGCTGATAATTACATAAAGATTTACATGTAGCATTCTCAGAAGATGAATTAGTCCCATATATGTAGAATATTTTGAAAAGTCTCTTCAGAGTAAATGCTTGCTTCTTTTGCACATTTCAACTACCAATTAGAAGGTATCTTGCCACTAATTTCCTTAAAATAGGAAAAGTCATTGAGCCTGCCACCAACAAGGTATCAGAGTTATAAATAGATGTCACTAAAGAGCTCTAGTGGGTATTAGTAAAGGAAAGAACAGATTTCCTCAGCTTGGCATGGTGGCATACACCTGTAATCCCAACACTCTGGGAGGCTGAGGCCAGAAGTTTCAATGTAGGCAATTTAGAGATTTAGTGAGACATTGTTTCATATTTTTAAAAAAATAAAGAAGAGTAGGAATGTACCTCAGTGTGGAGACCCTGGGCTCAATCCTCAGTACTGGAGAAAGAAAAAGAGGGAGAAAAGATGAGAGATAGGAGAGAAAACTTGTCTTAATCAAACTTCTGAAGCTATCTCACTTTTGGAAGATAGTTGTAAGCAATAAGACCTAATAATGCTGGCCATTGTCTTGAGCAGGAATGAAGGATCAAAAATGATCCTTTGCACTGGCTCCTGCTTCTTACTCTTCTAATTTATCTAGCATATTAAACTGAAAAGAATCAAATGAGGACATGATTCAGAGCAGAGGGGGAGCCTCACTTCTATATTAAAATTCCAAGGTTTCCTCCTTAGTATGACAACCTTACCATCCTCACCTATAGGATTCCAACTTGAGAAAGGTAGACAATGAAGCATTCGCCACTTTGTCTGAGCTGCCCGAGTCTTTACTGAACTCATAAGGAATTAGATCACTTTGGAGTTTGAGCACATGGGGCTGGGGGTTGGCAAGAGCTTGGGAGAAAAGGCAAACATCAGAGCAAACATGAGCCAAAGCTCCTCACGGAAAACCTTTCTGGTCCACTAGCTGGCTGTGTGCAGATTTGAGGATAGGATCATCATTGAAGTATCTGGACTTTGCACCTCAAATTGCCCAGTTAAGGTGGCCTTACCAACACTCCACAGAAAGGTATTTCAAGTCACTTCTTGATCAAGTTCTCTAGTAGCACACATTTTTGCATTTTTTACAATGCCTGCTCTCATAGGGTTAATTTATTACTCTTTGGACAGAAGGGCCAATTTGGTATGATTTGTCTGTTGTTTAATGTGACTGGCTTCATTCCAGATAGTCAACAGGCCATGGCCCAAACCACCCTAGCACTTGACCTTAGATGTTTCATCTATTCCAAGTGGAACAATTAGTTTGTATGGCTCAGGTTCTTCAGAGAGTAGGTGGGAGCATGCAAGATAGATAGTCCTCCTGTCTCAGAGAAGCCCAACACTGGCGCCAGTTATAGATAGATTTGAGGAAGGTTTCTTCCAAATCTAGCTTCCAAAAAACTTCTTGACACCATCCCCCAAGAGTACTTTTTTCCAAATAGCATAATTCCCATGTTTCAGTTGCTTAGTAGTTACGAATCCAAAAGTTTATTCCTGTGGTTCATATGTATATCTAAGCTTTGAAGTAAAGCCGACACCTTAACTCCTAGGATTGAACATCACATCATTTTGCTGTCATTGCTGGCTAGCTGGGAGAGAGAAAGGCTGTCGTGTTTATTCAAACCTGTAATGTTGGAGTGCAAAATAGAGTTTTGAGAATGGTCTTGCATTTGAGGTGGGAGATGATACAGTGACAAAGCAAAAGGGGCCTCATTTTTACTTGATTAGGGAACATAGTGAAAGTCAGAGAGTCAATATTAAATCCAATCCAAGCCTTCATTCAGAGATATTACGGTGCACTCAATCATCTAATCTTGCAAATCTGAAGGGCCATATACGTAGCTAATTTTTCAAGGACAGATGCATACTTTATTTCCACTACACTATACAGTAGTCATGACTTGTGATTATGTGAAGAGTGAAACCAAGGAAGTGAATAACTAATTTCACTTACATTAAAAACTTTACATTTAGATAGTTACATGTGGCTATTACTGCTGCATTGAACAGTACAACTTAAGAATTATTCTTTCTGTACTGAATTCTAAAATAGCATGTTAGACAATTTGCAGATCTCTTAAAAAGTTATAAGGCAGGGTATTTAACAACTTCTATGGTTGATTACTGTAATCTGTAAGAGGTATGGTTTAGCAGTCTGTAGCTTTTTTTTTTTTTTTTTTTTTTTTTTTTTTTTTTTTTTTTCCAGAACCGGGGATTGAACTCAGGCCCTTGTGCTTGCCAGGGAAGCACTTATTCCACTGAGCCATCTCCCCGGCCCCCAGTCTGTAGCTTTGTAATTGTGATATAAAATGTACCGCAGACTTATCACACAGTGATCTCTAGTTCAACTGTATAGCATGTTATTGTACACAGAACAGAAGCTCAGATTCCTCCACTTAGAGCTATGTGGCCTTGGCAGAGCTGCTAAATCCCTTTTTGCTCCTTTGTAAGATTCAGTTGGTCATAGAAGTATATAGCCCACAGGATTGCTATAAGATTTCAAAGAGTAATTCATACACAAACATTTATCCTGGTGCTTAGCTACATGGTCACCACTCAATAGACACCTAGGTCTTTGAAGACAGTCCTCTTTGGGAAGGGTGGCTGATCCTTAAGTTTACAGAACATTTCCAGTCAATTGAAGAGTCAATATGATACAAAATAGCCTATTAATAAAGTACATGGAGTTATTGATGGTTTAAGCTGCATAGAACAAACATTATGAATAAAGTATCAGTAGCAGTTCCATGTGATCTGTTCCCAGATCGGTGAATCTTTTAGAATAAAAAGTCTTTCATCTAGTCCCTTCATCTCACAAATGAGGATGCTGAGGCCCACAAAAGCTAAGTGCCCTGAACACAGCAGCTCAGGAATGGAGGTGAGCTCCGGTATCCTGACTGGAGTCCCCTGGAAAGAGTAAAGAGAAATCCTATCTAATTTAAATCAGAGTCCTCACTCCTAGAAGTAGATTTTAATGTATATATGTAGTTTTTCACACATTTTCCTCCAAGGTTCACAAGTAAATGTGTGTATATAAAATACAAAAGCATGCTGGCCCATCCACTCACACATGCTTTTCTCAATGCAAACCAAATAACAAGAGAATCTGCAATGAATTTGCTCAAATTCAAAATTTTGTGCAGGATTAGTGATAATTTGTCTTACTTAGAGTAGAGGGAAGTAAATGAAAACAAATTTATAATGAAAATTGCCATTACCTCCCCCCATACTATTATGGTTAGAAAAGTATTTTAAGCATATTTAGTAAAGAAAATTGTATAATCTTATGCCAAAATGGAGTGGCAAAGCTTGCTAGTAGGGATATGGGATTTTGTTTTCAATTTTTATTTATTTATTTGTTTATTTACTTATTTTAATACGTGTTTGCAGTACATAATGATTCCATCCTTCATGGAGAGTTGTACAAGCACATCACACATCCTTTTACTTTTTTCGTTCTTTCCCCTTCCCCTCCCTCCTCCTTCCCTCCATCTCTTGGTCTGCTCCTTTTATTACACGAGTGGAGTTACCTGATCCAGAATGTTACTAGTACTGAGCAACCCTTCCTTCAGTTACAAAAATAAGATAGCCTCAAAATAATCCTAAAAAATAACTTCATCTTTCCTTACATTCACTTTAGAAACAAAATTGAAAGATATGTGATACTGTAGAAGAAGTATTTTACATAATAGAAATGAAAACCTAGAGAAACAAAATATTATTTATAGGTAGACCCATAGTGCTTGGAGGTGGGCCCAGCTGAAGGCTGGGATACAGGCCTACCTGACAAGAGGAACTTTGTAGAGCAATTTCCTTTGGGTTTTTACATTTTTAGCTTTTAGGACACATGGCTTGAGCCATGTTTCCAGACTCCCCAACCTCACACTGGTTGGTAGTCACTGGGGGCAGTACTCTGAGCCCAGCACTGGATACATAGTGGTGAGCTAAGCTCTGAGCTACAATTGCAAGGTGCAGGGCTCAGCATGTCTAAATTGCCTTCATCTTCTGGGAAAGATGACCAATGAATCTTGGCTCAGCTGCATAGTAATTTCCTTTAAAATATTTAGGAATTAAACAAAACTTTTACATTAATTTTTTAAAAGTGAAATTAAATAATATTTTAAACAACATAAAAATTAGACATTAGAAAAGTAAATTAATGGCTCAGTAGAATAAGTGCTTCCCTGACAAGTGTAAGCGCCTGAGTTCAATCCCTGGTTCCACCAAAAAAGAAAAAAAGAAAGAAAAATAAATTAACAATCTTTTAAGAAAGTCTTTTTGTGGAGCTTTTCAGAATTCCTGGGAGTGGAATTAATGATTTTATTACCTGGAGGAATGTGTGGGCCCATAGTCGTGACCTAATTTTCAGAACAGCGCTTTCACCTCTTTCTAGTCGTCCCACCATACAGGAGATTTGTAAACACTCGATATTTGTACAGTTCTGGAAAATATAACAACAGTGGCAGCCCATCAGTATCTCTCAGGGGTGGCAGAGAATCAACAGTGCAATCACTTTATTTACATGTTATTTCATTAGAAATAATTGCCATTTCTGGAAATTTAATTTAACTCATTTAATTTAAAGAACAAATACACTGGAACAAGCAAGGAAGAACACAGCGTGGTGGTTACAATAATTCACAGACTCTACTAGTAATAGATAAAATTAAGCACAAATACAGCACAGGACTTATGCTCCTTTGTGAGAATTTAAACTATCTTTCTGCTGTTGCTAGAGAATTGTTCTGCTTCATTTTCTCTGAACTTAGGAAGATATTTCTTACAGACATCCATAAAATCTAATGCTACATTGGGCAAATCTGGAAAGAAGTGCAGAGAAGACGCACAAGTCCATGTTTCCTCAAAGGCTCAAACCACTGAGGCATGGATGGGCATCTTCCCATCACAATCTTGTCCTCATGAAATGACTTCCTGGTTGGGAGCAGACCCAGTAGTGAGTTCCATTCATTAGGTGCTTATAAACCAGTTCTCAGAATGGCTCAACTTATCATGGGTCACTTTTAATACATGAAATGAATACTGAAAAAGGTTAATTATGATGACATTCTGCCTATATGGAAAGAAGTAAATGCCTCACAATTTACTTTCTGTGTGACATGCAGAGAATGCTACTTCTCTGGGTGTATTCCCTAACTCATGTGAATTTATCTTGTAGACTACTCTTATTTATCGAGATATATGTGCTTTATAAGGATATAAGTGGACTATCCTTATTTATTAGTGCTATATATGTGCTTTATAAGGATATAAGTGGACTATTCTTATTTATTAGTGCTTCATGACTCAAGCACTAGCCAGTGAGCTATAGGTGATCAATAAAAATAAAATTATTGGCTATTATGTGAAGTTCTTGATCTAAGATTTTCACTTTAATGAAATTGATAAACTATAGAATAACCCCAAGAACACTAACCATGAGAAACTATTTTCAGGACTGAAGAACTCTCCAAAAACAAAACAGTAATGTATATCAGAGAAATTCCAGAAAAGCCAGATTTCTACATTATGATTCCAAACACAGCAGACCCTTGAGATACTACCAGCCTCATATAATAAATTGGGTTATAACTGTAATTTTAGGTTTGACTTAGGACCAAAGTCTTGTACTACAACCCAAATGCTTGGCCCTTGTGCCATTGTAAACAAGACTCACGTGCTACAAAGCCTATGGGAGCGTATGTAAGCATCAGTGTGAGCCCAGACTTCTAATGTTCTTATGGAAGGAGATTCTCCTTCCAAGCGACCACCTTCCATTCATCCTTCCTCCCTGCTAGCCAAAGGTGTCAATTTGAATGGTGAATGCAGTATGAAATTATTATTTCTGGTAAGCTAGACATATTTTCTAATTCTTTGGTGAACACACAAGAAAAATTACTGGTGTTTCTGGTAAATTACACACATGGTACAAACCTTCTTGATTATGAAAATGTTTTTTAAGGCGTGCTTTGGGAGGTTTGGAATGCATTATGGACATTTCCACCATTTCTTATAAAAAAGTCTTTTTAACTTTTTAAAAAGAGAATACAAATTAGAATTAAAACAAAATTACAAGTGATACAGAATTTCCCTTAACAAAGTAATATGAATTTCACAATATTTGTTGTAATGCACTGTTGTCTTCCATCCAGTTATTCATATTACCAGATATATGCATGTAAAATTGGAAGAAGAAAGAAAAAAGAAATATATAAGAAATTAAGAAGAGAAAAAGTAAAAACAATTTAAAAAATGAGAAGAAACAAATTAAATCACTGACTGCTTCTTTCCATAGACAAGAAGAAATGTACAGTATGGTTGTTCAAACCATGAAGCTTATATACATAGACAAATCTCTATCTCCTGCTCCCTCTCCTGTCCTTTGTGACTAAGTAACTCTGTCCTTTTGAATAAATTCACTCTCTTATCCCAGTATCTATTGTACCCTTCTGATTCCATTTTTCACTTTCAGGTTCTCACACTAAGGAGATAATATGTTTGTACATGCAAACACTTAAGAGAATGTTCTCTAGTTGCATCCATTTACTGATAAAAGACTCAAATTTGTCCTGTTTTATTGGTGAATAATATTACATTGTGTAAAAAGACCACATTTTCTTTATGTATTCTTCAGCTGATGGACATTTGGGTTGTTTCCAGGAGTTAGCTATGACAAATTGTTCTGCTATAACAATGGATGCACATACATCACTGTGGTATGAGGTTTTAGGAAAAATAGTCCTGATGTACAACCAATTTGAGTTATAACCAGCCCTTCTAAACCAACTGAGTTTGTAAGCAAAGGGTCTGCTATACCAGTGACCAGATCTCCTTGTACTACCAAAGTTGAGCACTGTGGTTCCCATGATAGAAACAAGATATTGGAAAGCTCTTGAGAGGACTCTTATGTTTCCTGTGTATCCTCACTTACATGATGAGTACCAACCATCCCACCCACAAAGGCAAGAGGAAAGCCAGATGGCCCATTATAAACTCCTTGGAAAAGGTGATCCCAGTATGCTAGCTCTGTTAGAGGATGCTGTAGAAACTTATATGTGAAGGATGCTAAGAATGAGAAAGAGTTACCTAGCAGGATGGAATGACTGTCATATGACCCTCTCATATACAGCAGGAAATGCTCAGGAAAGAGGAGGAAGGGATGTGGGAGTGAGATAGACAGATGGAAATAAGGTGGAAAGAGATTTCTAGGAGGTAAAGAATTGTTCTACTATGCTGAGTAAGGAGCTTAGATTTTATGCAGAAGGCACTGGAAAGCCCATAAAGGACTGCAATCAAGGGACACAGTCAGGTGTGTATTTTAGATGCCCAGGTGCTATTTGAGAGGAGAATAGAGAGGGCAGAATGGGAGGCAGGATGGGACTCAAATGAGAAAAGCTGGGTCCTGGAGTTGAAGGAGTGAGATGAAGAGAAGAAAATTTTTGAGATGGTTGGAAAGCAGAATAGATACTTGGATCCTGCTATTAAAAATGAGGAGTGGAAGAAGCTCTTTGGATTGGAATGGGGTTGATGGGTACCAGTATTGCTGAGAAGTGGGATTCTAGAGAAGAGGTACATATGGGAATCATTGGGGATAAGAGTTTTGGACACATGAGGATTGGGGTGGATATTGATGTTCAGATATACCTTGAAAGTCATGAAGGCAAAGAGGTAGGGCTGAACTGAGAAGAAGAGAGGAAAGATTAGGAGAGGTGAGGAGAGGAGAGGAGAGGAGAGGAGAGGAGGTTGAAGATGGTATCCTGAGATATAGGGCATTTAAGGATGGGAAGATGAGATGTCCATGAAAAATTCAAAATAGAGCTAGCAAAAGGGTAAAAAGAGAATCAAAAGAGATTGTTCTGAGGGAAGTCAAGGAATGTTACAGTTTAAGGAAGTAACCAGGAGTATCAAATGCTGTAGAAAAATTCAGAAAGATAAGGTTTCACTAATCTGAGTAGTGAAAGGCAAGAAAAAAGTTTGGAGAAGTGGAGACAGAGATACAGTGACAAAAGCATAAGGAGACAAGATAATAAGGTGAAGATATTCTTAGGGTAGAAGAGAATGATATTTCAGTGTTAGAGATCCATTTTGAAATTCAAATTGGAAATTAGGATCCTAACACAGGATGTTGGCATTACGTGCTTTCAGATTCCTAATAAGAAATGTGATTCACCAACTTGTTTTTAACCAAATAAAAGCTGTAGGAGGTCTTATTTAGCTTTTGATTTTAGAATAAACTTTGCATAATCACTCTTTATCTAAAGCTGTTTTGACATGATGACACGGGAAGTTCTGTGATTTGAACCAATAAGAGAGAAGGAGTATAAAACTTGAATTGAAATAAGATACAGAAAGCAAGGATTATAACACCAATCATCAGTGTGCAACTAGACTTTGATGATATTAGAAACAATATTATCTATGTCAAAGACATTTAATGAGAACAAGGAAAATATTTGCCAAAATGACACAAATGCCTAAACTTTTCCAAATAAATGTAGTTGTTGATACACATTGTCTCAGTGAACTCATGAGAGACTGAATGGAAATTGGAAAGATAAAACATGCACATATCCAAACAAAATACCCATAAAGCTGAGGTGTGGCTTATGGTAGCATATTTGCCTAGCACATACAAGGTTCTGATTTTGATCCCCACCACCAACAAAAACAAAACTAAAAAATAAGCAAAATCTAACATATTTGAGTTTTCACTGGACATGGCTTTCCAGAGCATCTTTCCCATTTGGATTGTACATATTAGAATTCCATAGGGACAAATTACTATGCCTGCTCTATTACCCCCTTGGAAGCTTTTGCTTAGTGATAGAACGCAGTTTTATTGATTTATCCTACAAGAGGCTATGTATTAGCCTGTTGTCTTATAGCAGGCTAACATATACTAATGAAAACACAAATATTCTGATGCCTTTGGAAAAGAACCTTGCATCCTTCTCTGTTTCATCTGCTGACTCAGGCTGAGGCCCCTGGATGAATGCACCTGGGCTCAGGATTCAGGGGGAGACAGAGCCCACAGGCAGGGGACATTCATCTGGGTTTGGGGAACTTGATTTCCAAACCTATGGATTACTAAACTGAACAATGGCCTATCAGTGCTTCTTTGACATGAAGTAAATGATCCCTGACTACCCACAGCTGGCTAGACACAGCCCTTCAAAATCTGGCTTTCTTTACTGGAACCTTCTTGCCTCTGCCCTGTCCTGTGTACACACATGCACGCACACACACACACACACACACACACACACACACACTTCCACAAATTTGGCTTGGCTGTAAGTGGAATGTTATTTATACCCAGCGAATTCTATGTTCTGGGGGTAAGTGATTCTTAAGTTTACTTACACTCTTACTTTATAGTGTATCTTCTGCAAATCCTTTCGAACTTTCGATCTTTCAATTTTTTAAAATTATGCTTACTATTATTCCTTTCAGGCATACAAATGCTAAAGTCACAGGTTCAATTCCTTAGGCACAAATTTGCTGCCTTGAATTCTTTTACTTTGTAATTGAGTGGAATAATTAGATTCCCCAAAGGATGCACTGGTACATTGTCATAACAGCCACTTCATTTTAACTGAATGGGCAGAGGGGCTAGTGAATGCAAATATTATCAACACTTTCAAACTGCTTGTACATGTTTGCTTATAGTTGGGCTTAAAGTGCCCTGAGGCTAGGGAGATAGCTCAGTAGAATAAGTGCTTGCCTGGCAAGTGGAAGGGCCTGAGTTCAATTCCTGGTTCTGCCAAAAAAATAAATAATTTTTTTTAAAAAGTGCCCTGAGAACCTTGAGGGAAGAGATAATAGAATGGCACACCAACAGCTCTTTTAAAGGTGACTCCAGAAGCTATTTGGAGTGGCTATGGGTTCAAGTTCAAGTTGATTGGTGGCTTATTGTTATCTTCATTCCCTGAACTGAACCTTAAAAACACAATGTTGAGCAACTGCACAAATCTTTATGGATTTTCATTAGGGTAGAAGATGTGACAAAAGTGTGCCGTGCCCATGAGCCGGAGTGCAGTGGTGCCCAGTGGAGCCTCTGGCAATTACATATTTTTGCATAAACAGCATTGGTGTTCGGTGTTTCCTAGCTCCCCACCTGGCAAGGACAGTGACCATAGTCCATACAGAAGCAGCTTCAGACTCTCAGGGGTTTTCTTCTGGTTCTGGCTTTGTGCTCTTTTCCTTACTCTTCCCTTGTCCTGAGGCTTCCTGCCAAGGGTCTCTCCCTGCCATTAGTGTCTTTGGAGAAAGAACTCCTGCTTGGAAGTGTGGCTTTTGCCACACTATCACCCCAAGATGATGCATCTCAGGCTGGGCTTCTGTAGTACAGCTGTGGGGCAAGAAGCACTCATTGAGCCCCCACACATCCCAGACACTAGGACACAGGGGTCTCAGGATGCCCCCACTTCAAGCCCCTACATGTGTGTTTGCTTGATATGGAAGACAATGCTGGGTTCTGAGGTGTTCTCTGATTCTACATATCTGGGGAATGTGCTTGTAGCCTTCTATTCCTTATGGAGTTGATCTGCGGCCCATAAATGAAATGAACCTTGCCATTTACTTGGAGACTCTGCCATGTAGTTAGGGAACAAGGGAGATAAAGCTCTATATTTAGCAGAGGTGTATGAGAGAACCGAAAATTGCTAACTCAAGGGTGTTGTTGAGAGTTTTGCTAAGTCCCAATGAAGCTCAGACTAGACCTCACATGGACCCCAAGCCTTTGATTCTCCACAGATTTTGGCCCAGGAAACCTGGCTACATCATCTTCTGGAAAAGCGGAGGACCCTGAGACTCAGCAATAGGTGCAACTTTCTAAGAGCTGTGTGTTGAAAAGAGCTCCACCAAGATCACAAATTCTCACCTTCTCAGTCCATGAGGATGGACCAACAGCTGAACCTTTTTGTTCCTGAAATGGACTAAAGGTGATAATGGATGCTTTTGTTTGCATTTTTTAAAAGTGACCTCCATGGCAAGCTTTAAAAGAGGGAAAATTTTGTATTACAATTGCTTCTTTGTCTTCATAAAGAGCTCACTTTAATTCTTCAAAATTTTTACTGCCAAGAAATGTCAGGCATATCTGAGCATCAGAAGAGACTGAACGCTAGACTTGAAGTGAAAACCATCTGTAGTGGAGAATTTGTTGAATCCAATTCTCTCAGTTCTATGCACATTGAAGCAACTCACCAGTATTTTTGCAGGGCTCTGTCTATGGAGCTGGACCCTGGGCACATCTCGCTTCCTGACAAGATGAGGGATGGTAGAGTTTCGCAAAAAGGCACTGAGCTCAGGTGTATCCTCTGGGGTGGCAGCAGGCTGCAAACAGAAAGCAGGAGGAATCAATTGCATTAGCTACGTAACCTTTTTACAAGCTCGCAACTCCAGACAATCCTCCACATGTCACTGAATTGGATTCACAGGACAGTTCAGAGATGAGATTTACCCACACAGCTTCCACAGCAAAAAGGACCTGCCTTGACAGAGAATGAGCCTTTCCACGCTCTGATTACAGAAATTCATGCAGCAGTTCATGCAGCATATATTCTTGACACATGTATCTTGTATGGATGGATAAGATTTTAAGCAGAAATGATTTCCCCATAAGTGTAGATATGTAGAGCTGACCTTCCAGGCATGAACTATCTCTTATTATTTTCCTCTCATAGTATATTGGTGCTGGCTAAACTTAGGGATACACTGAACAGGGGAGATGGATTCTAAGGTGAGAGGAAAGTAGAGAAGTAGCCCAGAATAGCCGAGGACCTGATGTCTACATTGTCGACTCCCCATCTCAGTGCTTGTAAGTAATGCTTGGCAGTACAGAACTGATTCTAATGGAAATGACTTTTCGAAATGATTCTCTGGCATATCATGTTGTAACAATGCTTGATTTTAGTCAATATTTATTGTTCAAGCATCCTAGAACTGATGATTTTATCTCAGACTTTATGCTGGGTACCTCTGATGGCTAAAAACAATTTAGAAAGTTCCAAAAAGTCACACATAATAACTGCATTCTTTTAAAAAAATTTTTATTTATATGTGTGTGTGTGTGTGTGTGTGTGTGTGTGTGTGTGTGTGGCCAGCTCAGCCCACCAGGGGGCGGGGCTGGCTGGCATGTGGTGCTGGGGGATTGAACCGCGGTCCCTATGCTTTGCTAAGCTTGTTCTAAGTAGGTGCTTTACTGAACCATCTCACCAGCCCCACATTCTTTTTGTTGGACCAAATAAAATATAAAACCCAATTTTCTGACCTCCCCTCAAGTCTCAACCTGAGAATTATCTGTTCTGTTTATATCTGTTTTGGTTTAAGATTGGGCGACAATACCATATGCCCATCTCTATGGAATAAAAACAGAAATGTCTACATTGTGTTGTAGGATGCATCACAAAAGATGAAATGATAATGCCTAGTGTATTGTGAGGACCTGAAAAAACCTGCTGGAACCCCTCATTATCTGTAAAGCTAAGCCAGCATTGGTGCTGACTGGTCTCGGTTGTTGAATGGATTTTGATGTATAGCTATTTGAAAAAGTATGAAAATAAGCTCTTACAACATTCAGTCTCATAAAGTCATGCTTGGTGGCTCTGAATTGAGAATATTGTCCAGAATCTTATCCTGCAAATAAAACACCAAAGCAAAAATAATAATAATAATAATAATAATATTACCAGCAATGTTATTTATAAAAAGAGAAAAAAATACTAATCTAAAATGTATTGAGCATCTATAGGTTACTGCTTAAATAAAAATCATACATGTATTCAAAAGATTTGATAGTGTTTTAGTTTTTGTTGTTGTTGTTTTATTATTTTGTGCAGGGCCTCACTACACAGCTTAGACTTGTAGTGATCGTCCTGCTTTCAGCCTCCCCAGTGCTGGGATTACAGGCATGCACCACCATGCCCAGACACCATGCCCAGAATCGGTTGCCACTTTAGGGTGCCGGGGGGCAGGGCCAATGCAACATATGGTGCCAGGGATCAAACCCCAGGCCCTGAGCTTGCCTAAGCAGGCGCTTAGTCCATTAAGCTATCTCACCAGCCCTTGACAGTTTTTTAAATTGTTGAAACAGAGCTACATTATAATTTATAAAGACATAAGAAACTTGTAAGGGAAAAGACAAGTTACATAATAGTATATATAATAAGATTTTATATATCATATATCTACAAATGCAAAAGTGTCAGGTTGATCATGAAAATTTTAAGTCATGGAGATTTTGTGATATCAAGGAAGTTTTGCTAATTTTGCTTTAAGAATGATAATGACATTCTGGATTTGTAGAGTATTCTTGTCTTTGGCAGTATATCACACAATATTTCTGGTTAAAATGGAAAACTTAGAGCACAAATAAATAGAAAACATAACAATTGTGTGGAAACACTAGAAGAAGTTGAAATTTTTTCTTCATGTTTTCGCATAATGTCTCCTACATTCTTATGTGGACATATCTCTTAATATGACGATCTTTTCCAAAAGAGTAAGTGGAGAATGAGTAAATGGAGATAACGGGTTCAGCCTGGCTATAAATAGAGAGGGGAAGTGCCTCTTCTTGGAAGAAGACATAGAGCTTTATGATTTGATTTAGTAATTTTTGAAGATGGAGGAAATTTATAAGACCTAAAGAAGGGACTAAGAACTGGCCAAATAGCTTAACGGATTAAAGTGCTTGCAAGCAGGCACTGGGACTGGGAATTCGATCCCCAGGCCTGTCGAGCTGGCCCCGCCCCCAGGATATGCTGAGACAGCAATTGAGACTGGGTGTGGTGGCGCGAATTTGTAATCTCAGCACTAATGAGGCTGTAAATAGGCGGATCACTATGAGTCCGATCTAGTAGTGAGACCCCTCTACACCCTGTAGACCCTTCCTAAAATATAGAAAAAAATATAATAATAAGGAAGGGACTAATAGAAAGGAAATGACTGAATTTACAAGGAATCACAGATTTTGTTTTTCAAAATTAAAGTCAGAGGGCCGGCAAGATAGCTCAGTGGTTGAAGCATTTGCTTTGGCAAGCGTAGGGACAAGAGTTCAATCCCTGGTCCCACATGCTGTGCCTGCCCTGCCTCCAGATGTGTTGAGTGGGTGACTGAGTCCTGCTGTGGTGGTGCATGCCTATAATTCCAGGGCTGGGAAGACTGAAAACAGGAGAGTCAATATGAGTCCAAGTTGCATAGTGAGACCCTGTACCAAATACATAAATTAAATTAAACTCTCTCATTTAAAAATGTAGAAGAGTTGAAGCTGGGAGAGTGGTGACTAGAGTGTGCAGGATAGGGCTTAGTGGCTGTGATGGTGAAACGGACAGTTTAAAGATACTGTTGTGGGGCCGGGGAGATGGCTCAGTGGAATAAGTGCTTCCCTGGCAAGCGCAAGGGTCTGAATTCAATCCCCGGTTCCACACACACACACACACAAAAAGACAAAGATACTGTTGTGTCACAGTTATCTAACTGTAAGGTGAGAGAAAATACACAGGAAGTTCAAGGTCAGTTGTGAAGGCAGGAGAAGACAATGTGGAGACTGTGAGGGACAGAACTTCAGAAGAACCCACTTCCTCAAACAAGGGCTAACGGATAAGAACTTCCCATCAATCTACAATGGTGCCACAGCAAAGGGTAGAAGAGCCAGATTAGAACTATGCATGGCTCAGATTTCAGAGTGGAGACTTAGAGGACATTGGACAAGGGGAGTTAAGATGTCATGTGAAAGGATGTTTCAAGTAACTCATCTTAGATTCTGGTTTGCTGGGGGGAAATATTGTGGCTATAGGCAATCTTGAGTAGACTAACTGCCTTAGAGAAAGTACTCATAAAGGCAGAGAATGTCTAATAAAATGAGAACATTATAAACAAGAGACCGAATTAAAGAAAGGGATGTTGCCTATTTCAGAGGCGGGGTACTTAGAGCTCTTATTGAAAGGCTAGTGTCTGAAGCATTGGGATGTATGTGGTTTGACCTTGGAAAGGTCAATATCACAGATGCTGGGCTAACCCAGGACCATGGCAGGGCCTGGTCTAGAGAGAAGAAAAGGCCAAAGGTTGACTCACAGATACTCAGTGATAGAGGATGATATGGAAAAGCCTTTCTAACCTAAGATAATCTGACCTTAGGCCAAAAATAGAGCACTGTGGGAATGTCTCATGTGTTTTCTATGATAGCCTTTGTCTGTCTGGTTTTTTTGCTTTGTATAGTTTTTGCTTTGAAATTCACAACACATACTTGCTATCTTTATAGGTTCATCAAAATTGGCTTATGGAAGTTAACTCTAGGTAACCAAACTACAGAGAGAAGGTAATAGAAAGTAGGGACTGATTCTTTTTTCTCAATTTGTAGCTTATAATTATTGTAGTAACATCAATATCAGTATTAGTATTAGTAGAACAACAGCCTAAAGGCAAGGGTTTCTTGTATAGTTTTATAAGATATAGCTTGTATACATATAAGGAATATATCTTATTGTGGTACAACATCATTCATCAATACACATGGCCTTTCAATAAAACACAAGACTTAACTATGAGCTAGACAATAAGTCCAACATAAGCAAAGGTTGATGGAATATGTGTTTTCCCGTTTTGTAACATTATTTTGCAAGTGCAGAAATGCCAGCCTTAAAAGTCAAGAGATCCTCAACTACTTGTAAACCAGTTTTTCTCCAATGGCATTCCAGAAATTATTTCAAAGAACAAAACAAAACAAAAGCAAGGAAGAAGTTATCCAAGAAATGTAAACAATAGTTAAAGTCCACTTTCTACACAAACATTAGAGCCACTTTCACAGCTGGCCATGACCCATGGGCCATGTTTTTCCTTCCTCTGAGATCGAGGGAGATGCTGCATGCCAGTCTCCTTGCACCCGTGCAAGACAGACATTCAGGTCAGAGCACACATCGCTCAATTGTATGAGGAGCTGGTAAGCGTTTCAATGGCTTCCTCAGCATAACAGAAATGGCCTCTTTTGGCAATAAGATGATTATGAGTAAGTATGTTTCTCTCTCCAGCCACTACTTGGAATTTAAAGCCAACATAGGATTCTATTTACATAATGTTTTCATCAAACTCTTCATTCAGGTAGAGGTTTAAATGAATGGAATAAAGAATATGGATCAATCTATAGGTTAAAGGGCAGAATGTGTAGTAGAGCTGGAAGTGTAACTAACATTTGAAAGAAAAAGTATACAGATTAGGGGCTCTAAGAATCTGAACAAAAACAGCACACACTCTTTTTCTTTTTTGTGATTTATTTTTGGATTGTAGGTATTCCTCGCACAGAGAAGCAGTAAACTATTCTCATGGAATTGTTTGTCTGTATTTAAGTATAAGTGGAGACCAATCCAGGGGGACATCCACCATGTAATTAAGACATACATCTTAAGGATTTGAGGGGAGTGAAAAATGCCCACTTTTCTTTTTCTGCCTGAAAAGTTCATGAAAAGCAGAATTACAAGAATCATCCCACTCTCCTGTTGATATTGAAGCTTTTCTTGTCTTTTAACAATGTTATCATTTTAAGAAATATAAATGGACTGATCAGTTGATATCCCTATATCTGAGCTTAAGGCCAAATGAACCAGGTTAGTTTTTATTGCACGGAAGGCAGCTAATCTTGAAACTCATTTTCATATCATTTACTTAAGGTTGGCAATTATTGTTTATCTTAGTTACTTTTCTCTCATTGCTGAAACAAAATACCTGATCCCCCAAATTAAGGAAAGGTTGATTTAGCTCACAGTGGGGAGGTTTCAGTACATACTTGGCTGTTTCCAAGATAGGTTTCCATGGCTGAGGGGCAGCCAGTTGTTCATGGAAGCAGCAGACAGCAAAAGCAGCAAGAGCAAAAAGGGGCAAAAGAGGTGAAAAGGGAGGAGCAAGCCTCTTTTCCTCCTGCAGGGTGTACATAGGCTGTCGGCCCTAGGGTGGTGTGGCACTTTCACTGCCAGTGCTAACAGAGTCATGAACCAATCACAAACTCTAGATTCAGCTGCCTCTGAGTAGCCCACCCCCATGACTTCAGGGGGCTTGAAGGGGGCATGCAGACACAAACTGTAACACTGCTTTAAAAAACGTAGACATGAGAACCTGAAGACCCTCTCAAAGAGCAGAAATGCAAAAAGCAATGGGTCCCAGGAGTATGAATGGATGGACAGGCTGTATAAAAGAGAAGGGGATGACATCATTGATCAAGGGCAGTCCTACCCTCAGAGAGCATATGTCCAGGATGCTGGAGAAGACCACTTCAAGAGCAAGTGCTAGTTGCCACTACAGAATCACAGTTGCAAGAAAAAGGATTAAAATTTAGTGCTGCTCTCCTGCTTAGAACTTTTGAATGAACTGCTTAGGCTTTTATTTTCTGGAAGAAGAACTTGTAGGAGAAGCTACAGTACTACAGAGGCAAGAGGCAGACATGAATAATGCTTTAGCTATGAACTAAGTGGTGGCTGCAAATGCTCAAGACCCACAAAAGATGTGCACAAAAGAAAGTCTACAAAGAAGAAAAAAATTAGTAGTTAACTATACTAAATGGTCTTCCTTTTTATGTCTGAGTTTTGAGTTGTCCATGTGTCTGCGTGAAAAAATGGTGGGGAGAGGGAGAGAGAGAGAGAGAGAGAAAGAGTGAATAAGGGAGAATCCTTAGGGACTAACAAGTGTCCTTCCATTCTGCATTAATGAGAACCAGTAAGCAGAGCCCGTTATGAAAGAGCAAAGAACTCTTAAGGATAAAGTGAAACTATGCAAATTTGCCAAGCCACTGTCTGCAGGCCCACTTGATTCTAAAAAACTATTTTCAGTACTATGATCCTTGACGAACGAACTGGTTCTGCTTCTCTTGTTCGTGTTTGTACTTTTTGGTTGTAATTTGGACTTCCTGTGGGCTTGGTTTTGTTGAAGAGACCAGACTCAGTGGCGACCTCCTGCTTTTCTATGGCTCTAGTGACAGTTCTTACAAACAGTATTGGCTTCTTCTCCCATGATGCTCTTCCTGGCTTGGCCTCTGTGAAATCATGTTTACCTCAGGGCTCTTGCTTGAGTTAATCCAAGAATGTGATACTGTGCTCTGACACAGCTGACATATGGGCATCGCATTTGTCCTCTTCCCCTTACACAGCCTCTCATTCCTCAGCCTTTTCCCTCAGAGTCTCACACTTGGCTGTGTATTATGAAACCTTGCCCATTGGAAAAAATATATATTTTTCTCCTTGTGAAACACTTCGTGCCTTAGTTTGGTTTACTTTTTCAACCTCATCTTATCTACAGATCATCCCCTGTTTGAATGCCTTTCCAAACCCAGAAAAAGTCCACTAAAACAACAAAATTGATAGTTTGAAATAATTATTTTACTGCCTCTAGTATAGTTGAAAACTACTTTACCCCTACTTTAAAGTTTTATTCCAAGAAGGATCTGGAACAAATTAGATTTAATGGATTGGTCTGAATGTTGCAGACAGTTGAATGTTTCAAACCGTTTTAGATGGTAGAAATGGTAGAATATGAAGAAACCATCATACTGAAATCCTCTCCATCCTACCTAGACCAAGACGCCTAGAGGCAGAGCCTTCAGGGACATCTGCTTCTGTCCCCAAGTTTACAGAAGACATTGATTGGGTGTAGCCATGTGGAAACCATCATGCTGGAGACAAAATTCAAAGATAGTCACCTCTACATTGCAAGGCTGAAGTGAAAGTAGGGAGGAATGAGCCCCAAGAACTCCTTCACTCTTCTGTTAAATTTCCTTGAGTCTTAGTTTCTGCTGGGAAGAAAATAAGGGATTGTGGAGTTCACTCTTCTTTTCCTAAATGCATACTACCATGATATTTCCATTACTGTAATACTGAAGTTTGAACAATGCTAAAAGACCAAATTGAGTGAATCTCCCATGCAGCTTGACATGCGATAGATATGTATATTAACACACACACACACACACACACACACACATCTCTACTAGCACTTATGTGTGTAGTCAGCCTTCCCTTGCCTTCACTTAGAGGTTGGTGCTGCTGCTTTCTATTTGGAGAACAAATGAGGTGCATGTGAGTAAGAACTTTGTCTTTCATTTCCTAAAGCAGCCACTGGTTAGAACAATCATGCTGTCCTTGTACCCTCTTCAAACCTAGGGTACATTTGGATAACTTATTTGAATAACTGCATCAAACCACTTACTATTGTGAAAACTAAACCTTGTAAGGATCTTATTGGATTTCAAGAGTTAGATGAGGAAATGTCGAGGCATTATTACCATTGGAACACATCTTCAGTTGGTAGGTCAGTTGGATTTCAGATGTGTTGGGCTCAATGTTTGGCATTCAGAATACATTTCTCTTTAAAAATGATGTTTTAATTGGTAGTTGAGTCTTCAAGCCATCCCACAAGAAAACTCTACTTAAGCCACAGTATTTTTGATTCCATAAAACTGCATTTGCAATAAAAATAATAATATCCAGGACTGTGGCCATGAGTAAATTTTTTAAAAAAATTGAAAAAAATCATTGTGTTTAGTTCATTCTCTTGAATGTTCATGCTGAGGTGGAGATAGACTTAAGTAGAAATAAGAAAGTATGTGAAAGTTTTTTAGAGATTCTGAGAGGATATCTGGGACATTTCAAAGGCTTTAGAGCCTGTGGCACAGGTTCTTTGCAGTGAGTAACCAATAAAATGCTTCTAAGAAAATAGGATTTTTTTCATAAGTATGATGTTTTAGAAATCTGTGAGGGAGTTAGAAAGTCACAATGGAGAAAAACATCCTTTTCCACAGTAAGTGAGAATGAAACTATCAGGGAGGAAGAAGTTGACTGGAAACTGCGTATGAACCCAGGAGAAAAGGAAATTGTCTGACAGAGCATCTACTGAGTGGCTGACATGGAAAGCATGGTAGGAGAATCATGAAAACTCCTCAACTTCTGGAAGCTGTGGAGAAGGTTTCTTGAGGACAGGCCTGGAGTGGGTGTGGAGTAGTCCTGCAAGGCCTGGGAATTGTGGAGCTGGATGGCTAATGGACACAGAGGTTTCCCAAGTGCTGCCCACCTCTCTCTTCTCAGAAGGAAACTGTCGAGTAAATGCTCTTACTCAATGCCTCCATGTTCTAGGGTTGTAACAGAACACCTCACATGATCTAATTTATAAAAGACAGTTTATCTTGGCTTGTGGTTCTGTACACTGGAAAGTCCAGGAGCAGGAAGTTGGTGAGGAGCTCATGAAGTGGTCACGTGTTGGGCAAAAAAAGAAAAGCTCTCCCTCACAATGACCTGTGCTCACCATAGTAGCCCCTTCAAGGTCAAGGAGTCTCTCTTGGAGACCAGCATCAGTCCCTTCATGCATGCACAGCCCTCATGGATCTAACCATTCTGATGGTCTTTTCAATACACTTGGAGGCAGATTTAAACACTGGCTTTGGATAGGACAAATCACACTATAAATCATAACACAAATAGCAAGGATTTATACTGTAGTCCATTTGTTAAGTCCTGAAATTTAATTCTTGCCTTTATAAATACATTTCTGCCTCCCTGCTTCTTTTACTAAATTCATTTCCTTTGCTTATTACTAAAAAATGATTGATACATTTTTTAAAAAGCAGTTAACCTGATGGAAGTGTTTAAAATCTTAAAATTGATATTACAATTAAAAATTTCCTAGGCTTATTGTGTTGACAACAACAAATAATAATGTCAGAATTTTTCACTACTTTTTCATCTATATTTGAGACAAAGAAAGATTGTTTATCCTTGTTTCCTCTAGGAAGATATCAATTGCCAAGTAAACCAGTAGCATCCTCACCATGAAATTATTTAATATTTCTCACTTTTGTCTCATTGCTGGTACAAAATATCTGACATCCCAAATTAAGGAAGGAAAGGTTTATTTAGCTCACAGTTAGTGGAGGTTTCAGTCCATACTTGGCTGGCTCCAAGGCAGGATGGAACATGGAAGAGGGCAGCAGTTTTGGGGGGCAGAAAACAGTAGAAATGGCAAGAGAAAAAGGAGAGGAGCAGTGGCAGAGAACAAGTCAGTTTCCTTTCTTTATATTCACTCAGGCTATCTGTCTCAGGGTGAGTGTAGCACTCATGCCCATAATCCCAGCATTAGATCATAAATTAATTACAAATTCTAGAATCCCACCCATGACTACATGAGGTTATAGGAGGACATCTAAACATTTAAAACAAACCATAACAATATCTAAAGAGGCAAATAATTTTTCAAGTGTTCTGAATTGTTTATACCCACTTATATAAATATACTGATTATTTAAAATTTATTTACTAATAAGAGATTTTCTAGACTCTGGTAGTTCATATTAAAATATATGTGAAATGACACTGAGAATCATTGAGAATCTGAAAGTAATGTCATTTCAATTTTTCCATGAATTCAAAATTTCAACAATTTATGCATGGTTATGACTAGTTAATGGAAGCAGCAATTGCATCATAGTATAATCAGATCTTATATTTAAGTTTTACAGACTGAGGTTGTTTTGTGTTGTTTTTTAGGTAAGAAACCTAATGAAGTTGTAGTTGAAAAATTCATAGCCTTAGATTGATTTTTAATGAAAGTCTATGAGTAATTAAAAGAATAATTGAGCAGACACAATGCCAGGTGCCCAATCTATACCCCCACTTGGTTTACAGGAATCTGTCAACCTTGCAGGAAAGTTATCTGTCAGGAGTGCTCCAGTTCCTGTAAATAGTGGTTAAATTACCATAAAAAAAGTAACTCACAACCAACATGGTACACATTAAACAAGTTACCTAATATATATACAAACATATATAAATAGTGTCAGATATAAACTAAACATTACAGTCAGAGACAGAAGACTTCTGCTTGATCATGTGCTTCAAGAATCTACACTAAACTATAATACACATCAAATAGAGCAGGATATGGGAAGATTAAGTCCCTTAAATGTTTCATATTAACATTGGAAGATAATGTTTTGTAGTGAGCTACTACAAAAGATAGTCCTTAAAGACGGAGACCAAAGAAAGAAGACATGGGTGTCCTGGGGTCTGAGATAGTGGAGTCAGATGATTGTGCTGCTGGCTTGCAGCTACCAGGAGATTGCTGCCTTCTCCTTGAAGCTGTTTTCTGAGGACATCTGATTTGCAAAGCTTTATTTTCCTGTTCATACAAATGTAACATTTTCAAGAGCTTATGCTAATTTGTTTCCTTCCTCTCAGAAAGAACCTAAGCCAGTACTGAATCTTCATCTGGATGGGGTCAACTCTTTGGATGTGGCAGGTTTTGGGTTTTTCTGTAGCACTGAGGAATGAACCTCTGTTGTTTGTACTGAGACACATCCTTCCTCCTTTTAAAATGTTTCATTTTGAGTCAGGGTCTCACTAAGCTGTCAAGCTGGTTAGTAGCCATAATCCTCCTGCCCCAGACCTCCAGAATTCTGGGATTATAAGAGTGCAACAAATCCCTGGCTTTCAGGTCTTATCTCAGGCTCCTTCTGGGACCTGCACTTTAATAACCCCTTTTCCAGGTGATTTGAATGCATTGTAGGGGATCAAGGCTCTGGATTTCTCTATGAGCTTCACTATAGTGGTATCCTCATGGCATGGAGTCAACCTTTGGTAAATTCTCATATTTTACCACTTGCTCTTGGTGCCAGCTGGAAGATCCCACTTGGCCAATGATCCTAAAAACAACATTTGGTACCAATTCTCCAAAGCATAACATATCTACTTATTTATGATTTTGGCTTAACAGCTATTAGACAAACCATGTGTAGAAGGTGGATAGACAAATAGGCTGAATAAATGACAGGTTAATATGAGCAGCAAAACTAAGAGAATATTAAGTTTTCTAGGAATGATAGTTCTAAATTACATTTGGCACTTTATAGAACTAAAAGAAAAGGTCTGGTCAGTGATTATTGAAGGAACTTTCAGTTATTTATTTTTCTAAAAAATCAAGGCACAATTTTCATCTTTCTCTTACCAAAAAAAAAAAAAAAAACCAACAACAATAACAACAACAACAACAACAACAACAAAACTGGCAGGACTGGATTCCTACCTTTATATCCTGAGGGTTGATATCAGGGTTTGTTTGACACTGCAGAGGTCCCAAAGTTTGAATATGAAAAATATAGAGAAGAAACTCATCCCGTGCAGAGAATGGCCAACCAACTTCTAAAAGGGTGTCGCTGATGGTGCTTGGTCCAATATTGTGCAGCTGCAAGCAAGTGACAAATTACGAAATGGGAGGAAGATGAAATTCAACTCTACACATGCTGGACTTGTTTCACAATGTATCTATTATTGTGGTTAAGTCATCAGAATTATGAGTACTAATAAGAAAAAGAATAAGAAAATGAGCAGGTTCATAGTGATCCTACTGTTTTCAGCCTCCCGAGCCCTAGGATTATAGGTGTGCACTACCACACCAGGTCTCAGTGGCCAGTTCAGCTGAGAGCCCAAGGGCAGGGCTAGTGTGGCCTGTGGTACCAGGGATCAAGCCCTAGTCCCTGCGCTTGCCTAAATAGGTACTTAGTCTGCTGGATTATCTTTCCTGCCCATGGCAAGAAGAGCTTAGAAAACAGGATGTGCCAATGTTTTGAGAAGACTCCAGTCTGAAGAGCTCTCCAAGTGGTTTGCTCCATAAAGATAACACAGTTTGATCACGTTTCTACAAAAATCTTGGGACTAGAGTGTTTCTTTTGTCATATTTTTGAATATTTGCATATATATCAAGAGACTCCAATGTAAAGGCAAATTCCACTAATGTTTCATACATACTGTATGCACATACCCTGAAGGTCATCTTACACAGTATTTTTAATGTGTTATTTTGCATAACGATCCATAACATGAGACCAGATATGGAATATTCCACTCATAGCATTGTGTCACTGCCCAAATATGTTTTGGAGTTTAAAGCACAATTCCTCCTTTCTAATTAAGGATGCTTAACCTGAGTTACTTTTGTCTATTTACCATAACTTTATATTAATTTAATAATAGTACTAGAAATGAAATTTTTAACTATATGCTTCAGAACTCAGCAACTATTTATTTCCTTTGGAATCTGCCTTTTCTTGACTACTGACTTGTCAATTGCAACCATATGTGATGCACTCTCTTTCATCCCCTGGAAAACTAGACATTCATCAAGTGCCAAAGCCCATCTGGGCTTGGTGCAGTTCACTTCCAGGGTGTCTAAAAACTGTGCTCCTTCTGTTTTAATCGCAAATCTCAAGGCAAGAAGGCTCACATCTCATAAAGGGATGAACAATTTACATGTATGAATCACATACTCACAGTGCATAAAACAGTGAGCCGAAAACACTGTATATGTTTATATTAATTGTGGATTTTAAAATTCACATTCAAAATTGGCAGGGATCTTTTGCTCTCCCACAGTTGTGACAATTACCATGAAATATATATACATAAAATATATATATTTGCTTATTAAATGACCTATCAAAAAGGTATTGGTACCAAGAATTGAACTCACTAACTCACAGTCTCAAATTTGCCAGGCAGATTCTGCAGCTTCCCTGGCCCTGACATTGTATAATTGAAGACGTGAAATTAATATGTAACTTTTATAATCAATTTATGCTAAGCTTAGAAGCAGAACTACTTTAAGTATGATTGAATAAGAAAAAAATAAAAATTTATTTTGAGGAGCTGGGGAGATGGCTCAGTAGAATAAGCATTTGCCTGGCAAGTTCAAGGGCCTGAGTTCAATCCCCAGTTCAGAAAAAAAAAAAAAAGAAAAGAAAAAAAGAAAAGAAAAGAAAATTTTGAAGAAAGTATAGTAATAATTGATTGACATTAGAAATGGTACACATTTAGCAGACTGAGATGACATGTATTCAAGCATGATTTTTGTGAATTCTTTTGTCATTGATTTCCAGTTTCATTGTACTATGGCCACATAGTATATCCATGGGATGGTTTCAATTCCTCTGTATTTATTTAAACATATTTTTTGGACAATATGTTTTGCAGAACATATCATGTGAAGCTGAGAAAAATGTGTATTCTGATGTTTTAGGTGGATCACTGTACAGACATCTATCAAGTCCATTTGTTCACAGATTTGTTTTAATTCTGATATTTCTTTGTTGATTATTTTTATCTAATTGATCTATCTATTTCTGAAAGTGGGATAGTAAATACCTATACTACAAAAAAAAGAATCAGAATATTTTTACAAACTTTAAAGTCTCATTTGACTGCCTTACTAATTAATGGATTCTTTCAAATCTCAGAATACATCATGCATTTCTAAACTGGGTCATGTACCTGCAAAGTAAAATTATTATTTCTCAGTCATGCACTCATCTTATACACACATTTTCCCATACAATAGAAAAACATTTATTAATCTTTCCATCAAGTGCCTTGGAGTTAGTGAGCTTCAGCTTAAGAAACAGGTGAGGCTTAGAGATATCTGAAAATGCAGGAAAAATTGAAAGAAAGCCAGGGAAGCAAGTCATTTTTGTGTATGGGTAGTCCAAATTTTACAGAAAGCATAAAAGGACTTTGCATAAAAGATGAGCAGTACAAGATGAAATGTTTCTTATGATGTAATGGCTCCCACCACTGAGAAGCAAGTGACTGTGAGCGCTAGCACCACCCACTGCGATAGGAGAACATAATAACAGGAACCTAGGCAGTACATATTGGACCTTGGACTGATGTTTTAAAAGATGTTACATGATCAGTTAGTACAAAGCAGAGGTATGAAGTCCTAACACAGTTTAAACATAGATGGCACCTACCTCATAAATATGTTCCACCAGTGGCCCAACTTCTTCTTCTCTGTGTGGCTCCTTTTCTGGTTCCCAGTTATGAATCGGAAGAACAACTTGCGGAGGGTGGGATACCCTGGAATATGGAATGGCTGATTAATTGCTGATATGGGCCTAGGTAAGGATATTTCACCACAGTGTACACTGATAGCAGGAGAAACACGTGGCTCTCTATAGATTTGAGAACTTATTGTCTGCATAGAAAAAGTACAGGAACTGATGTTTAGCAAAATGACTACAATGATAAGGCAACATCTTCCCTTGTATGCTCCTAATTAGTGGTCTTTAGCTCAAATGGGCTCTTTTATGTCATCTCATTTCTTGATCACTAGGGGGCAGAGCAGAGTGCTGCTCTTGAGATAAATAATTTAACGTACCACATAAAACTAAATATGTCTACCTACTCTGTGTTTGTGTGGAAACCGTCGTGTGTATGGGCTGCATAAACCCCGTCTAATCCACATAAAGAATTGAGACTTTTTGCGTATGTGGATAAATATCTAGTAATTCTGTATGTTGATACGTTTAATATCTAGTTGTAAAGAAATATAGTTTCTCCTTAAAGATTTCAGAATAGAAAAGTGGCCATCATATATCTCTTCTTATATTTCTTTGACTTTCTATTAGTGCAACCAGAGCTCTCCTGAGAGCAGGCAAAAAGCTAAACTAAATAAAGCAGGATATTGTGCTGGAGTTGTCTTTGAGAGAACTCAAGGGTGAGAAAGAGTTTAATGGTATTACCCTGTAGGTTAGATGGTACTATTATGTATTAAGTTGGAGATTAACAATACATGGATATATTTTTTCTGTAATGCACACACTGAGAACACTGGAATGAATAAAATTAATTATGTAGCATTAGTCCATGTTAAAAGCAGACTATAAACCAAATAGTTGTTCAGATAAATCATAAAAAGAATAATTTGACCAAAAAAACAATGCCTTATAGGAGTTTTCAGGTACACGTGGATGCTTCAAAGAATTCCTAGGCCTTTGGCTAAAAGTAAATTTTACAGAAAACATGTCTTGCAGCAATTAAATATCTTAAATGTCTTGTAGGGCTATCCAGTAATTATTGCATTCTCCTGACACTTCGGAGTTACCATTTTTCTCCACCTCTGGTAACCTCCTTCTGAAGCAGAAAGTGTAAAATTTATTGTGTCAAATTCATGTTGGCATGTCTCTATTGACTCATCAGGAAAACTGTGATGCACTCTAGGTTGTACACCAAAAGTGATTGGAAATATCTCAAATGCTTGTGGTCAAAGTTAATTCAGCTCCACTGTTTTTCTGAAAAGTGGGTGGGAGAAGTATATTTGAAAATGGTCAGCCCACAGAAATGCTACTAAATTATAAAGCCCTTCAGATACAGCCTTCACATTTTACCTGGTGAATAAAACTCTGGGTCACAGCTGTGTGTGCCAACTCCTCAGAATGCTCGAGCTTTCTACTGGCTTGTCATTGTGCAGTTCTATTTTCCTACTGGATTTGATTAAATTATATTCAGCTCAAATGTGCAGCGCATGGTAAGAGGAGGACACAATGTGGCAGGTTGCCTTCATTAGATGCAACCCACAGAGCATGGATGTTCTTTCCCACAGAGCTTTGCTCAGTTCCCTACCCAGATCTTCACTTCATCCTCCCCCTGGTTACCAAGGAGGCCCATGCTCAGCATCCTTTATCCACTAGAAAGTGCAAAGAGATATTGTTTAAGCATAGAGAAGAACTAGAAAAGAAGCTGCATACATTTCCCCTGCAAACTCTTGCTCTTATGGTCCTCAATCATGTATGACTGGTGATAAATTCTCTAGGATCATAGAATTACACATCTTTAGACCCTGACAGGTATTGTCGAGTCAATATAATAAAAAATAACTCTTTGTACAAAGAAGTGGTTGGTCAGTTACAGGAAAGGATTAAAGCAGTGTTTTCCTAAGAGCTTTTACTATGTTTATAATATGCTATGTATTCTAGGGGGGGCCTAAGTTGCAGCAATAGTTGGTGAACACAATTTAAAAATTTCCTGGCACAGTTCTAAAGCAAAATCAGACAGGCATTTATGAAGAGATATAATTTATCACAAGACACAACAAAAATCTTTAGAAGAATATGGTTCACAATTCTCAGCTATTTACCTGTTGAAGAGGATTTAGATATGGGGTGAATCATGATACAGAATGACTTCCAACTAACTCAGTGATGCACTAAATTGGTAAATGTGTTTTAGAAAGAAGGAAGCAAGCCAGCAAGAAAGGATATAATCAGCTAACTTGCTTGGTATTAACAGTCTGTGCAGTAATGTAACCATCGCTACTGAATTGCTCTCTCCTAAGATAGAAGATGGAGCATCCTTCATTGGGACCCTCGGGTGACAAAAACATTGGGGTATTGTTAATGGTAACTTTGAGGCTTTGGGAAGAAGCAAGAAACTTTGTATTTTTTCTAATTAAATTTTATTGAGATAATTGTAGATTCATACATGTTTATAATAAATTGTATGTGGTGATCTCATCTACCCTCTAACAAGCTTCCCTAATGGTGACATTTTACAAAACCAAGATGTGGTATTTTGTATATCAAAACCAGAATATTGACATTGATGTAGTCAAGGTACAAATCATTTCCTTGACTTCAAAGATGGCCTTTTATAGCTATATTTACTTCCCTCCATCCTTGTTCCCTCCTCGTTTCTTGGCAACCACTAATCAGCCTTTCTCTTCTATAGTTCTGTCATTTCAATATTGTTATATAAATGGAAACGTATTTTATGTAATCTTTGGGCACTCTGTATCATTCTGTGGAAATCCATCAGGCTGATCCAGCTGTCAATAGGCTATTCCTTTTTATCAAGTGACACTTGGTGCTGTGGGTATATCACAGTTCACTTACTGTTCACCCACTGAAGGACACTGGGGATGCCTGCAGCTTGGGAATGTTACAAATATTTTTATGAACATTAATGAAGAGGATTTCATGTGAAATTAAGTTTAAATTTTCCTGAAATAAAGTTTATTTTTTGGAATGAAGGTATCAGATTTTTGCTGGAAGGAAGTTCAAATCTGAAGAGTTAAAACTATGGTGTGAATCCTATTTTCCAAGGCCATGAATCACAAGTTGCAAGACTGTCACTCACTGTCTGGAGCCATGGTAAGGGTCTCTGCCGGGGGCAGAACTCTGACTCCTGCAGGCCTTGGTTATTCATGATTGTGATCTCTCCTAATCCAAAGCTATTCAACAGTGATTATGTTTCTTTCTATTTAATCTGTCTGTCTGTCTGTCTGTCTGTCTGTCTGTCTGTCTGTCTGTCTATCTTCCATCATCTATCATCTGTTCGGGAGATAGGTGTACGCAGTGCTGCCTCTGATGGCCAATTTTACTCCTTACACATCTACTTTCACCCTTTGTGCTAGCAGATGACATGTAAATTGTCTCAAAGACAATGTTTATGTTATTTATCTATGAAACAAAAGCAATGGTTTTCAGTATTTTCTCCACACAAAACATCCATATTTGTTTATATTTAATCTATAAAATAGCAGTAAGTTAAGAAAAATACACTGTGTCAAATAATGCATGTTAAAGTACATCCAAATGAACACACTGGCTAAGAAAAAAGAATTTTTTTTTTTACTTCATGGAGTTTATATACCAATAAATTGGACTTTAAAAACAAATCCCCCGACTCCATAAGCTGTGAAAAGATACCTTTCGTATGTCTGATAGAATAGCATCTAAATTCTTGAATAAAAATGCATTTTTATGCACTAGCAAGTAAAAAATAATCATCTTAGGAGAAATATGTACAAAATTTAACAAATATTATTTATTCTTCATCAATAGGAAGAATAAAGAGTCACAGAATATACTTGAAAAAGTCTCAATTTTGATTAGAAATTAGGGAAGTATACATTAATCATCACCTATATACTATTTCTTAACTATAATACAGGCTTAAAATTAGAAACAGGACTATTATAAGACTTAGTTGATAATATAAAGCAAAAGAAACTTACATCCAGTTCTTGTGGGAGTATAATTTGCTATAACAATTTAAAAAAAGATTTTGGAGTTATTCAGCAAAGTTAAATGGTGTAAACACTCTGATCTGAAATTTCACCTTTTAGCTGCACTTGATGTTGATTTACTTATATAGTGGAAAATATGCATGAAAAACATTGCAAAAATGAAAAAAATTGCAAATTTTCACTGAGTGGAATGGATGAATTTTTGTACAATATATATATATATATATATATATATATATATATAATTTCAGGTTAAGTGAAACAATCAGATGCAAAAGCTTAGAAATTGTATTGTTTTTCTTATATGAGAAAACAAAAATATAAATAAAGAGCAAACTAAAAGATAGAACAGAGGAAATGGGGAGATAGCTCTTTGGAGAAAGGAAAAAGAGTCAAGAGATGGAGGGAAAGCAGAGGAGGGGACGGGAGTGAAGAAAGAATTGAGATGTATCAAGTACATGAACCAACTCCCCATGAGGCATGTGACCATGGTGTACTATAAATATTTATTTACTAATAAAATGTTACAATTGAAAAAAAGGATGTTAACACAGCTCATGAGGAAAAAATGATGTGCTAACATGGAGTGGCACATAGAAGACACCAACAAATGCTAGGTAATTTATTATTATTTTCCAGTCCACTAGGGTGAGCCTCACTAGTTCTCAGGCAGCAAGGAAGAGCCTTCTGTGACAGCCTCACAGGACAGGAGTCAGAGACCTATGCAGACAATGCAAAACTACAGTTGTCCCAGAGAGGAATGATGGCCACATAGGACCACAGGACCTGTGGGAAAGGAAGGGAACCAGAATTCTGGAACCCTGGGGACAATTTAGTCCAAAATGCTTATTGACATTTTAAATAAAGTCTTCATTTTTCTTTTTTCTAAAGAAAGCAGAATTGGAATAACAAAATTGGTGATGTCTACCTTTGTGTGTGAGAGGGATTTCTGATCTCCTTTCTCAGGTATGGATATTCCAGCTGGTTGTCCTTCCAAGCCTTTTCCTTGAGCACTTTCCTCCTGCCTCTTAATAGAGAGACCAAGGGGAAAGGATACGGAATGTAGATCCCATGCACCCTTCCAAATAAGAGCTATTGATTAAACCCAAGATATTGTAGGGTGAGGCTAAAGGATCATTATGCTAAAATAATTATTTGGAAAAGTGAGGTTTTATTTTTCAGGCACTCATTGTGTTTGTTGATTTCACTAGCTTCTCATCAACTACTTTTTTATAGTTTCATTGTGGAGCTATCAGTTTGGTGGCTTAATGATCTCTTGTTATTCTCAGAGCTAATTAATAAACAGGGTTGATTATACTTTCTGATAGAAGCTGGGATGAAAAGAACGAAAACTAATAACCAGAAAGAACTGTGAACTCTAATGCAAAAAGAATATTCTGTACAGATTTTACTCGTATTCTATAAGGCTTTATATAAGGAGGATGATTATTATGCTATTGATGTGCCTTGTTTATTACTTACCCTCTTATTTCTACTTGAGCAACAGCAGTGATGTTGATTTGCAAACTCACAAAATTGCTGTCTGGATTGTCCTTGTTGGAACTAAAACATAATGAAACATAGTTTAAATATATTTTTTCAGTTGTGATGCACATCATGATCATGAAAACATTCTGTATATCACAATCAAAACATATTTATAACCTGGTAGTTTTGGAAAACAATAGTATATTCATTCTACAAAATCACAACCATTTGTCCAGGGAAATGTTAAGATGGTTTATTATCAGCAGGAATAAAATATTTCCTATCAGGAGACCATTCATCTGGAAATACAATAGATTGCTGGAGATGCTGACACTTTTTAATTTCAATGGCTAAATGAAAAAGACAACAAGCTGAGTTCATTTTCTGGCTTGTATCATAAACAAATTCCTCAACATCTCTGCACATCATGTTCATGGCCCATCAAACAGGGACTGACAGTACAGTCAACTCCTGATTTTCCATGCTAATGAAGAGGAGACCTGGCATGGATAATCCAGAACAGCACATAATTGAAAAAACATTTGCATTTGACTGTGCAAAGCATCATACTATACATTGTTTGGGGAGCAATCTTATTTTCCTCATGGCTTATTTCTTAAGTTAATATTAAAACAAGAGTACATTTACTGCATACTCAGTGGCTGTCTAGGGTGTTGAGTGGGTGCAAATTAGAAACATAGGAAACGGCATGAAGATACAAGACCCAAAGAGGCTGGACGGTACATCAACAGGCAACCTGAGATGATGTGAGTCTTCGTGAAACGCATCAAGAGTCTCAAGTTGGAAAGTGTGTGGTCAATATTATTTGCTTGCACAATGGCAAAATTATTTTTAAGTTCAGTGTTTCACTCCCTCAAGCAAATATAATTAGATATGAAATTTAACTTTTAAAAGTGCATATGTTAGGCAATCAATGCTATCAGAAAAATCAATTATACCTCCCAAGTGGTTCAGGTAGTGACTGCATCTTGGATGCAGGTGCTACATTATCTGCCATTTCTGTCCCTCTGTGTATTCCTCAGAGTTATCTACAGGATCAAACAACATTTAATACACAAGCATATAGCCACGTTGCCACTTCAGACCTTGTTTAGATCCAGGTCTCCTTAAGAGAAGAAAGCCTCCTCTTTGACACAAAACCCTGTTTGGATTCACCATATAAGCTCTAGTACCCTGATAGTGGGAACAGGCTAGCTTCACAGATTTTTAAACTTTCTGAAGTTCTCAAATGAGGGCTGTAAAGGATCTGATCAAAATCTGCTGTCAAAGGAGTCAGAGGTAGAATTGTTCCCACAGTATTCTAGCAAAACCCTAGTTGATTGCATATACTGATAAGGCAACTTAAACTGCAAACATACAGGAAAGATAGAAACAGGAAAGTATAAAGGCCATTTCCTGTCAGGGAGTACTTACCAAATGCTGACCTTGTGACAGTCCCCAGGGATCTGTTCACCAAAGTCTGAACCCCAGATTCCAGGTCATTTCATTTGACTATTATTAAATATTGACAAAAACTCTCTCTGTCTCTCTCCTGTTTGTCTTTCATTTTCTCTCCCTTCCTTCCTTCCTTCCTTCCTTCCTTCCTTCCTTCCTTCCTTCCTTCCTTCCTTCCTTCCTTCCTTTCTTCCTTTCCTTCCTTCTTTTTTTCTCTTTCTTTTAATGGCATCATTCAAAATTCCAACCATTGACAAATAATTCCACTTGTTACAGACTTAATGGTGGTAAATACATTATGAATACTTATCTAGTTTGCAAATTTAAATCTAGTTGCTCAGCAAATCAACCAGATTTTGTACTATTTCCAGCTTGCTATTGCTTTGCATAAATGCATATTAGAATTATGAAAATGGGTTTTATTTAACTATTTGCATAATGATTCTATTGCCTCTTGACACAATTTCCATTACTCACAACAGCCTGAAAACATCAATGTCAGACACTGAAGTAATCTTAGTGTCTGAATGTCAGAGGAAGACAGTAGAGGTAGAATTGCTGAAATGCACCAAGAGCAGTGGCACCTAGACTTAGAGTCTAGAACTGGTTGGATAATTAGAATTAGCGCCTGTCACCTAGATGTGCTACAACACTTGCTACAGCCTGCTGGTGCTGTCAATAAATCTCTGGTATGCTGTACAATTTAGATGTTTCCTTGACTTGTTTCTTGGAAGGAAAACTCCCTCATTAATGTCACTGCTCCATTCCAATTAGCTATCTATCACCAGAGGCTAAGCTTTTTTAAAAAAACTTCTTGTATGTATGTATGTGTGTATGTATGTATATGTGCATTTGTTTGTTTGTTACAGGGTCTTGCTACACAGCTCGGTCTCGTAGTGATCCTCCTGTCTCAGCTTCCCCAGTGTTGGGATTACAGGTAAATACCACCATGCCTGGATCAGTGGCCAGCCGGGGAGGCCAAGGGGAGTCTCGGAACAGCATATAGTACTGGGGATCAAGCCAGGGTCTCTGAGCCTGCCAGGCAGGTGCCTTAGACTGCTGAGCTATCTCTCAGCTAAGACTGAGCTATTTATGCTGTTGGTGCTTGTTCCATGCAAGGAAAGATGACTTTCCTCTAGTATATCCTATTTTGTACATTAAGGATAGACATGTGTTTCACCTTATTATTTTAATGCCCTTTGCTTTTTCCTATTGTTTTCTATTTTCTTTTTGTTTTCTGTGGTCTGTGAAAAGTCAACTAAGACAATACCCTGCTCACTGCAGCACTGCTGAGGAAGCAACTTCAAGGGTGATCCTCCAAGCCTGTCTGCACGCGAGAAGTGCAGTGTGAGACCTGTTTCACCCAGGGAGGAAAATGTGTGTGTCACACAGAGAAAGAGCATTCCATGCTAATATTTGGTAACAGGAAAGACTTTTAATTTATTAATATATAAAGCCCATTTTTCTTTTGGCTTCTATTTATGGAACAGAACACTCAATGTAGGCAATGGAAAGCAATGTATAGTTGTAAGAGTTTAGACATTAGAGTTTATTTTTGACTTGAATACATTTAAAATGAATCTAAAACTACCCATCAAAATCCTTATTCGCATCTTTAAAGGCTGCTAGCAGAGCATACAGATAAGTGATCACTTTCCAAACATCTTAGTATTTGAGTTTTAAAAGCATTCGCAAACATCTTTACCTCTATAATGCATTTTTTGAGAGTTTTATACTTGTGTTCCAGTTCTTTCTACATTTCCACATTTTTATATTGCTAAAATAATGTTAAATAGTTATAAGTAGACTAAAATATAATGATGAGTCATTTTTATCAAGGTAAACATTTAAAATGTGGTCATTTTTGATTTGAATCCAATTCAGCCCTTAGTTACTAATTCATTATTTTAAGTGATGTTGTACAAGATGGACACGGAGATGGAATTTAGACCATTACTTAGTATCTTTTCTGGTTAACTACTACTTGTGTTTTTCTTTTATTTATAACAACACTTAAAACAAAAAGAAAATATTGATGAATAGGTGTACCATCTTTGTACTCGACTTTCTTTTTTAAAAAAAGCTCATGCATTCTATGAGAGATGACATTTTCTTCTAAATGATACAAATCTTCCTGTCAGTACAATGCGACGGAAAATGATGGCGCCAAATAGAAGCTTCACACTGCTGTACAGGGTGACAGTAGTCCTTCACTTTGGCATTTTAACCTTGTCAACGTAGTAATACAAACAAGATTTCCAAAAATGCAAATGTTTAGGGCTATGTGAGTTTTTGGGCTAAAACATATTTCTGTAGGTGTGATAAACTAATTTAATAATCTTTTGATAAAATAAAGAGCTATTATAAATTCATTCAATAATTCATTCTGTTTGCATCTCCTTGCTAATTTGGATGGAGTAAAAATGTTTCAAAAATCCAGAAGAAATTATTTAAGCTAAATGCAACGAGAAAAAAACTAGGCGAGGTCAGAAAATGATACCTAAGCTAAGTCAGAAAGCTTTTCTTCCTCAGGAAATTGGAGAAGAGGCAGTTTGTGACACAGATTAGTTTTAAAATCTACCATATTCTTATTGCATTATGCATTTTTTAAAATCCTAGAGTCTTCATTGATGTAGCTATAAAAAGTAATGTGGTGCACAGAGTAATTATTCTAGAAGTCACCACAGTGTGGTTACACACCCTACAAGATATTAAGATAAATTTAGAGATTGGCAATGTTGCATTTGTGCTGGAAAATCAGGTTGTAGATACAGAAAAGATGGCACTCCCATCTTTTCTGGACTTAGAGCAAGGGTTCAAATAATGATGGAAGATTTTCATTTGCTGTCTAGATCAGTGCTCTGCAAACTCTTTAAGCTGGAGACTGCACACGGTATAACCACATCCCAGGACATCTTGCCAGCACATTGACATTTACCTGAATGGAACATTTCATAAACTGTTTAAATTCTATTCCATTCTATTTCCTTTTCTTTTCACATGGGTCTAGAGCTCAAAAGCTCTGGCCCCAGCACTCCTCGCTACTCTGTGGGTCTTCTTGCATGGAACATATTAGTTAGGACTGTGAAGGACCAAAAACAGTAGATCAAGAATGGGTAAGGTCACACTTAAATCCTTAAAGAAGTTCTTCTTTAAAAATGGAGGCAGGAAGGTAGTGACCTACAGATTCAGCTTATTGTTGTTAGATCATTGTTCTATCCTCAAAATATAGTATGTTGTCTACATCCTGTCCTGGTGCTCCCATGTAGACTATTAGAGACTCACTCATTCCTGAAAATTTAGGAGGCTTTAAGATTACATATGTAAAATCTATCGTTTATGCAGAAATTGTTCTGTCTTATGAGTTGGACAGAATACTAATGTATTCTCAGGGCCGGACAAAAGCTTAGTGGATTAATGCACCTGCAAGCAGGCACAGGGGCTGGGGGTTCGATCCCCCAGGCCTGCCATGCTGGCCCCACACCTAGGGTGAACTGAGATGGCAATTAATACTGGGCATGGTGGTGCACCCCTGTAATCCTAGCTCTTAGGAGGCTGTAAACAGTTGGCTCATTACAAGTCCTATCTAGTACTGAGACCCTGAACATCCTGTAGACCCTTTCCTAAAATTAAAAATAATAATAATTTTTTCCAAAAACCTAAAATGTGAAATAATTGAGAAAAATCAAAAGACAAAAGGCCATAAAATTCTAGTGCTAATTTCAGAAGAACTTTAAATGTAAAAATCTTGAAAGTGGCCTTTCATCATGAATCTCTGTACTCTTCAACTACTATATTTAAGTATGTAAACATCCAACCTTCTGATTTGAAGACTGAAGTTAATGCTCATGTTTGTTTTCTCCAGACGTGGAACTGCAAAGCGGAGACCCAGAGAATACTGAAAACAACCAAAGCACACAGGATACAGAGTTATTACATGGGAGGGACCTTATGTACAGCATGAAAATTGTTCCTAAGTAATTCTCAAAAACCCCACCCTCTATCTCAGTAATATTGTCTTATCTGTTTCTGCACTAGATGGCTTATGGCTAAGGTTAGGGTTAGGTTCAGGATTTAGGGTTAGTTTTAGGGTTAGGGTTAGGATTAGGGTTAGGGTAGTTGAGAGCCAAAAGGAAGCTATGCAAAATGCTCCAGGTACATTCAGTTCAAAAGGCAGAAATGAAGTCTTTTGTATTGACACAATTTCTGAGTGAGATAAAATAAAGACTTATTACCTGATGAAACACAACCAACAGATGAGAAACTACAGTGAAAGAGGAAGCATGCATTAATTCTAATGTGTAACAGTGACACACAAAACTATGACTTGCACAGTGGCTGGTATATTGTATTTGCTTGAAAATACTTGTTAGATGAATCAATAGTGTTGAGAAAACGGGAACATGAAATATAGTTGTATGATGAAGGACCATTCAACTGTGTGGGTCAAGTCACTTGGATTCTATCTCTTCAGACAGGACCTGCTCACTTCATGGGCCTTGGTTTCTTTACATATACAAAAACGTTAGGTATCCCAGCACTCAGTTCTACAACCAGGAGGCAAATGAAGTGCCTCACATGCTATATTCGTTATAATATGTTTTGCTAGTAACTTCAAACATAAATATGCATTCCACATATGACTTTCAACAGAAAACTGATAATTACAAAAGTGTATACAAATTCAATATCCCTATAAAGAAATACACTGTAGCTTATAAAATTATGATGCATAAAGTGTGGTATCTGGTAGGCAAACTTTGGAAACTTTATGATCTACGCTGATCTGAAGTTAGTTTATTTCATGAGATTAGAAATACAATCTGCTTTTTAAAAAAAATTCAGGTCATCATACATTTTGGTGCCCTTTACCCCTGTAAGGCCTTCTTTGTTTTTGCCACCTCTCTTTTGTCCCATTTGAAAACAATCCAAATATAAGAGAGGAGACTGATTTATGAATCTATAATGTTTCTGTTTGACTGACATTTATGTGGCTTTTGAAATTATAGCAGCGACGTTAATGCAACAATGTGGCCAATGCTGCTAACATAATGACCAAAGAATACCAGTCACAAATTTCATTGTACAATATATGTCAGCTGTGATTTGAAAAGTTTACACAGGAATAAACTACTATATAACAGCGAGGACATACTGTAGGGAACTATTCCAGAATAGTATGTTAGGATAGTTATAAAGGTTATATTTTTACTCCTTTATTTTACAAATTTGAAAAAAAAAACTCTTGTTTTTATAATTTGAAAAATGGAGAGAAACACATGCATTGATCATATAAGGAAGAAAGTAAAATACTAGCTAACATGTATACAAAAGTATGCGACTTGCTGTCCCGAGCATTGTACTGCATTTTATGTGCCTTATCGCATGTAATCATGACAACCCTGCTGAGGTCTGCACTGTTGCTATGGACATTTTACAACTGGGCAGCAATCTGAGCACTACAGAGATCAAGTGCCTTGTTCCAGGTACCGCTACATAACTAGAAGTTAAATCCTTGCAACGTGATTCCAGAATTTCTATTCACAGTACTACAGTTTGAGAATCAAATCAGTAATAAAAATTCATGTTTAAAACCATCACTAATGACATAAAGTAACACTAAGTTGTCATGTTTGTCACCGATGATCCTCCCTGTGTGTGAGGAGCCCCTTGCTGTCCTGGGGGCTTTATTTATGTCACAGTGTTATATTATTCCCCGCTTTCCTACAAGTAGTGTCTCACTATTTCAATGTGACTTACTAAGCTATCACAGCATAGCTGCTATCTAAACTCAGATGTGCTTTGATTATAAAATATGCACCCCCTTGGGCCCCTGGAATGTAGAAATTCTTTATAATTCCAAACGTGCAGTTTTCTGTTGGGTCTCCTTTGCACACACGCTTTTCTCTTCTTGGAGACATTTTTTAGATTTTTGTTCTGCTTTTTCTATTTAGAAAACTACTCAGACTTCAAATGCCCTGCAATGAATCCTCTGGTGCCAGAGGCTGAGCCAGGTAGAAATGTTTTCCTTTGTATCCTCTGTCTCCTTCCTTACTACTCTCCCATTGCTTAACTTGTACTATGCTAATTTTGAAAATTTTATTGAATTTTTTATTGGATCCTAGGTGGTTTCATATTTATATTGTAAGGCTCTAGTTTACTAGTAGGTGCAGTGCAGCACTGAAGAACAATGGATAAATGAATAGCTTGGGCCTTGTTCACACACACCCTGTTCTGGGAATCTTACTGCACTGTGATGCAGGCTGCCTAAAGTTGGCCTTCACTGCAGAACAATGCACAGGATGAAGACGCAATAAGGTGTGACGACCTCCTCTTGGTAGGAGGTACCTATATTCTCAGTTCATATCCAATACCAGATTCCCAGACATTGACTCCAGAGAGTTTTCCTTTTAATTCTTACTAAAAAATTTGCAAGTTGTTATGTGCCTTATTGATATATAACTCTTAATATATAGTTCTAACTATAGCTTCTATATGAAAATATTTTCACTGTTTAAAAATCAGAACTAAAATCTCTAAATGCTGCCTAGAATATTTTGTTATGTAAAAATTAGATGTCACTCAAAAATTATTTCTTAAAAAATACTGGGACTCCAATATATTTGGTCATTTCTGATACTTAATTTAATACATAGGACTTCCTTTCCATTTAGAATTTTACTGCACAGCACTGAAAGTCTTTAGAAAGTACATAGAGAAGAAGTAAATAAATAAAAGTATTTAATAGCAAAGCAGAATGCAATAAAATTTGATGTGTTTAGGGGCATTGAAGAGAAGATAAGAGAGCCCTTAGGTTTGTTCAACTATGGACCTCAGAGATAAGTGAATATAAACAATTTACTTTCCTTACTTCTAAAGATTATTTGCTGATAAAATGGACTGGTGTCCCTTCACATAAACACACTCATGGTTAAGACCACACTGTGGCTTTTATGCTTCTCTTTGAGTGACATGGGTGGCCAGATTTTCTCTTGAGATTATTTTTAGTTATTGGTGTTCTGAGACAATCTTTGGCCTAGATTTAGCACTTTTTATATTACCAGGAAAAAAAGGAACAACCATACAGATAGACCCTAACCCTATTGTCACCTTGTCAGTTCATGTCTGTCTGTCCTTTGGCAATCCTCAGTATACTAAATTGGGTAGTGGATTTTCTTTGTGAAAACTAGCAGAAAGATTTACTAACTTCTAAATAGTGGGATTATAATGAAAAATGTTCTCACATCTCAGCTTAGACATCACATTCTATCTTTTCTGGCATTAATTAATTATTCACAATACCGGGGATTGAACCAAAGGCCTCCACCCTGAGCTATTCCCCTTTCTTAGTGCTTGCTTTTTACATTATAAGCAGAGTTTCACTAAATTACCCAGGCTGTGTTTAAATTTACAATCCTCTTGATCTCGGCTGGGATTATCATTGAAGAGTGCTACACGTAGAATGGCTTTTGTTTTGTAAGTTTTTTCCATCACCCCTTAGCTTTTTTCCAAGTATATGCCACAATTTTATAGACCAGATAGAACATGGGCTTTGTGGTCAGGCATGGTTGGAAACCTGGTTCTGTCCTTCATCATCTGTGTGACTTGGGTCATTTAACTTTTCTAGGCCTTGTCTCCTCATCCATGAAGCAGAGAAAATGCTTGACACATAGGGTTGTATTAAAAATGCAATGTAACATAAAAAGAAATTCTCTTAACTGAGAAGTTTATAACAGAATAATCAATAGTAATCTGTCAAAATGATCTTTTATTGAAATATCTTTTGACCCAAGAAGTTTGTACTTGGCACATTTACAAATATCCATGGCTACTGCAATATTATAGCATAAAAGAACAAAAATATTATTGCAGCATAACATTTTCATGTATAAATTAGCAATCAGTAGTATTTGAGTTCCAAATACTTAGGTAAATATATGAAGTATTGGGCTAAGGGATTTATTTACTGAAAGGTTTTCTACACTTTTACAAAGCAAGTTAGTGTCTGACTTTCATCAGTAACCCCAGAGCTCCTTTAAAAGGATGGCCAAAGGACCATCATTCTCTGCTACCTATTAGGAAGTTGTCCTAATATAAATTTATGCAACTTTCACAAATTTTTTTCAAGCAAGTCATTTCACTGATAAAGATAAATATATAATTTAAATGGAGGGGTGTGTCAGGATCAATTTATGCAAGTTTTCATTATGAAGTGCTTTCAGATTTCAGATTTTTTTTCTGACTTAAGACTTCATAAAATACTTGGAAGTTATTCTGCATGTACTTAAACTTGATCATACAAAATAACTTTATTGCCCATAACTAATCATGAATAGAAAGTTCTACACCTGGAAACAGGAAGACTATAGCAAAGGAAGAAGAGGAGGAAAACAATTCCTATCCTTTCACAAACATGTTAGAGACTATTATTTTCTCCTTTGCTACAAAAAAATAATGTATTATTGTATAAACATAGACTTGTAAAATTGATTTAAAATAGGTATGGCAATGCTTTATAAAAATATAAGAAAGCTATTCATAAGAGGTATAGTGGAAATAAGATATTTTTCTCTGCTAAAATCACATTTAATTAGCTTATTTTAAGGTTTTTTGCTTAGATCCTGTTTCTTTCTCAATTCAAAGAAATCTATAGTAAAATATCAAAGAAAAATATTTAGAAAAAGTATCTCTAACAAGAAAGAAAAGTCTTCATAGCTTTGTCACACCTAAAAGCCCCATAAATGTAAGGTTGAGAGAGAACACATATAGAAGTATATACCTTTTCATGTAGTTAAGCTGCAATTATGACTCTGCGTAGGTTAAAAATGCCAAACCCCATTCCCCAAATGACTTGCTGCATAATTTATTTTAGCTGCTGAATGTTGAGTTGCTGAGTGTTAATTGAGAAGCTTTCTACTCATTCCCTGTAAAATTCAATTAGACAGAAATCAGAGCTGCTGGCCTCTCTTACATTTGTCGCAGCCGCCATAGGGTTCCCGAGGTCACACACCACCATTCTGGTCACATTTTCCATCTTGTACTCGCAGCTCGGTGGCCGAAATCCCTACAGTGGGAAAAAACACCAGCACAAGTTCAGGGGCAGAACAAATGACTCCATCCTGTCATGAAGCTGTGAGGGGACCTGGGAGGTCCCTTTGATTTTAAACACCTGTGCGGGAACTACACAGAAATTACTCTGTGGCCACTGCCTCAAAAGAGAAGCCTGAGAGAAAACTGTAGAATTTTAGAAAAAAAGAAGTTGACCGCTGAACATAATTTTCATAGAAGAAAATAATGCTTAAAGAAGGTTTGTGTGAACATTTTGGATATTGTTTTCACTAATGTTAATGTTAAATTCAGGGTATGAAGATTAAAAATAACCACAAATTAATGGGTTTATTCCTATGTTATGAAAATAAAACAACAGCAATATTGATTATCATAAGAGTCAGCTACTTGCAAGAGAATTGCCCTGGACACAAGTTTCTCCTCACACCATCTCTTTTTGAGATTATATAATCAATTTTGTTCAGTGCTCCCAATACTTAAGACATAAAGAGAACTTTATATTTACCCAGTGTGGTTAATCCCCTTTTATCTCCCCATACTCAAGCTCGAAGAGATGCTTGGAAACACATGCTGGAGGCAGTCTCAGGTTATGCTAATGATTGCTGGTGAAAGAGGGGCTTATTTTCACTGTCCTCTGATTTCCCTGTATTTGCCTGGTCTTCCACACAGCTTAAAAATCCACCCCCTCATTTCTCAGCTAGATTCGCTTTTCTCTGCTTGAAAACCTAGTGGTCTCATTCCTGTGGACACATGGTGAGAACATTTATGTTAATCCATGATTCCCCTCCAACTCATTACGTGTTGTCAGCCTGGGGCATGTGCCACTCATACTCAAAGATGAACTTGCCATAAAATGGCGTGGTTAGTATAGAGTTCCATCTTCACCGGCTATGAAATCTGACCCAGGTTGGTGGACACTCTTCTGGGATTTTTGGAACATTGTATAGTATGTATTTTCAGAACATACTGAATGACATGTTAGTAAACCAAAAGAAGCTAAAGCAGTTTTTGTTTTCCAAAAGCTGACAATATCTTTTCTCAAAGATAGGTTTAGCATGTATTAAACTTCTTAGGAACTCATAAACTAATCCTAATCATACAGAGCTATTTCATGCTGAGATTATCATGAAAACAGTAAAAAAGGAAAGAACCCTAGAAAAACATTTAACAGTGTACAAATGTTCCTTGAATAGGATTCAAGGACTTAGTTTCAATAGTGAATACTTTTATCCTACCTAAAGGTTAAGTTTTCCATAGACATTTTTCCAGATTCCTAGAAATAGTTCTTTGACATCAATCAAAGATTTTTCTGCCTCCCACATCCTTTCCATCCTCTTTTTTTAAAAACTCTACTTCCTTTCTACAATGAGAAAAACATAAATATTTTTCTAGATAGTTACAGATTAGTTTTCTTCAGGATATTTTAAATTCATTTGTAGCTCTTAGAACTACATGAATCATTCAGGCATTCATTCATCAAAATTATTTACCATGGACCTACTAGCTACCAAATCCTGATAAACAAGATCTTTTGTCTTCACTGCATTTCTAATTCTTACAATTACATGCATTGTAACATGCAATGGAAAAAAATTTCCATAGAGTTTGATAAGTTTTATGATAAGAGAAATAAATAGTGATAAAGGAGGACATGCATGCAGACTTCAGAAATCAGTGGGCATGGTGGAGCAGGTGGAATCAAAGCAGAGAGGAGGGTGTAGCAGTAATTACAGTGGGGATCATGACAGTTTCTGTATAAAGTTACTATGAAGGTTGCCTCAAACACATGTAAGAACTTAGAGCAATACCCAGCCCATAACAATTGTTCAGTGAATGTCAGCAGTGTCAATTACTGAGCCATCTCCCTGGCCCCGTCAATTACTAATAAATCATTTAAAGAAGAAAAAACATTAAAACAACACTGAGATTTCATCTCACTCCAGAAAGAATGGCTATCACCAAGAAATCAGCTAATAAATGCTGGAGGAGCTATGGGGAACAAGGAGCCCCTTTCCACTGTTAGTAGGAGTTCAGAGGGTGTGAACACTATGGAAATAACTATAAAGTTTCCTCAAAAACTACGATTAGAGGTCCTATCTGACCCAGCTCTTCCCTTCTGGATATCTGCTCAAGAGAACTAAAACTATCACAACACAGTCATGTTTACAGCAGCACAATGTGCAATAGCTAAATCTTGGAAACATTTAAAACCATTTTCAACCAAGGGAGGATGAAAAAGATGCGGTCTTTTTATACGATGGAGTACTACTCAGCCATAAAGGATAAACTTGAGCTTCTTATACATAAATAGATGCAACTGGAGACCATGCTTGTAAGTGAAATAAATCAGAATTACATGTGTAAACAGCCTCCTGTCTCCCTGGTGTGAGAAACTGAAAGAATAAATAAAGTTCAAAGTACACAATAGATATTGTAAAATGTGAAAAAATATTCAAAAGAACAAAATAAACTAGAATTGGGGAAGGAGTAGAGGGAGGATGAGAAAACAAAAAAAATACAAGATAGCTATACTATCGGTTTCTCTTAATTCCTTGAAAAGAAAGGTTTGTGCTCATATTTTTTGAGAATTCTTTATGACCATATCTTGTACTCTGATCAACAACTTTAAAGAAAAAATACTGTTATTGTTCGATTATTTTGTTGTGGAATTTTTTTCACTTTTTTCCCATAAAGTAAAGAAGAGAAAAAAATGTTGTTAAGCATCAATTATTAGTGAGTTTTAGTTGTGCTGAAGTCCTGAGGATGAAGGAAGCCTGTGTAAGGGAGTAGATGTTCCCAAGCCTGAGGATGAACTGTCTGAAAAGAAACTCAGTCAGGAGGGAATTTTGGGTGTGTGGGCAAAAGAAGGTAGCAACTACTAGGGAAGCGGCTCAAAAGATAATCAGAGGTGTTAGAATTAAGGGGCTCAAAGTCTCCTGAATGGCCTGGACCTCACCCTAAGTGCAGTGGGAATGAGTGATGGGCTTAAACCAGAAAGTGTCAGATTTGTACTGTAGGAAGATGGTTTTCTCTGTAGCTGAGGAACTGAAGGGAGGGAGCTGGAGAGATGGATTAGGAGATTGTGGCAATAATGTAGGCAGCAGATGATGCCAGTCTGGCGGCAGGCAGTGACAGTGGCAGTGGATGGAGATCAGGACATGGACTAGCGACTTAGGATGATTTGGTTTCCCAAGCTGATAGGAGGGTGTGGCAGCAATTACAGAGGGGATCATGACAGTTTCTATGTAAAGTTGTCAAGCAGATTGACTCAATTAGACAGTGGGAGAATTCAGAGAAGTATCCAGCCCACAGTAGTGGTTCAACAACAGCCCAGAAACCAGGCAGACCCTTCTCTGAGATGGGAGGTGCAGGGGAGAGGAATGTGGGTGAGAAGAGGGCTGGTTATAAGCAGGATGAAGGTGTGATGAGTGGGGTGTGGGTGTTGTTAAGTGGAGATGTATCTTGGGTTGTCATGGTTACCAGGGCCCGGGAGGGGAGAGATAGGCAATCGGTTTTTAATGTGTAGAGTTTCTACGTAGGATAATGAAAATGTTCTGGAGGTGGACAGCAGGGTGCTGCCTACTGTGAGTATTACAGCATTGAACACTTAAAAATGGCAAAAAAAGGTACATTTTGAACTTTGATTTAGAGTTCGAATTAAAAGGTACATTGTATATTACTACAGTCATAATAACACATGTAGTGTATATATTGTATTTTAGGGAAGGGTCTGCAGGATGTTCAGTGTCTCACTACTAGATTGAACTCCTAGTGATCTGCCTGTTTACAGCCTTCCAAGAGTTGGGATTACAGGTGCCCAGTCTCAATTGCTATCTCAGCATGCCCTAGGGGCTGGGCCGGCACTGCAGGCTCAGGGATTGAACCCTCAGCCCCTGCGCCTGCTTGTAGGCACTGTAATCTGCTGAGCTATTTGGCCAGCCCTCACATGTGGTCTTTTATTCCTGGAAAAAATTAGAAGAAAGGTCAGTATAGGAAAGTATAAAGGCTGGCTCCACTCAGGTTTCTGGAGAAAGTAATGATCAGAATCTATTTTCTAAAATGCAATGTTTTCAATAAGAGAACAACAAAATTACATTTAGATAATGCCTCATATGTTATTCTAAAGGAAAAATATATAATTATATATAAATTTTGATATATATTTAATATGTGTGGAGAGAGAGAGAGAGAGAGAGAGAGAGAGAGAGAGAGTTCGAATAAAAAGGCATGCAACCTCCAAACTGCTTAATGAAGAAAAGAGAATGTGCTTTAGTCATCTAAACTTTAAAGAATAATTTAAGTCTCTTCCCAAAGGAAGTTGATAAAGGGAAAAAATAGTTAATGGTTCACTTGGGATTATGGATAATGTCCTCTGTAAAGTTTATAGCCAACAATAGAATGATAAGTGCTCACACATATTTTCCGTTATAACAAAGTGAATAGTAATTTGGGTATTTTGCTAAAAGAACATTCTAGAATAGTTGCTCTGTTCAGCAACTCAGAAGTTAGGTGACACAAAGGGAATTCAAACAAAAATATGAGTGGAATCCTGGAACATTAAAAGAATAACATACTTCAACTTCATTTTCATGTTTATCTTTGTATTTTTGCATTTCAGTATTTGTAACAGGTGATGCTTTTCTTTCTTCCTTTCTTTCATTTGTGCATATTCTTATGAGATGACATTTTTAATTCAAAATCTTTATAAGTTTTTTGTATAAGTGCTGTACTTATTCTAATTGATTTCTGTATTTTGAAGTAACTAATAGAGAGATGAGGAATATCAAATCACATAACTAAAGGAACAAGAAAATAGGGTGAATAGAGATCATTTCCTGGAGAAATTAAGGCACAAATGATATTTATGTTTGAAATGGGGGAGGGTAGGTTGTACAGCTGCAAATACTTTTGAAAAGAAGTGAGATGTGTTTTCTTCTAACCAACTTCTCTTCTAAGAAGGGCATTAAAATCTTTTTAGACTTTCTAACTACTTTATTGAGGTATGATGAACATGCAAAAATCTATGTATATTTAATGTGCACAACTTATGTGTTTAGAGTTTTTTCTATTAATTTTTTCAGTAAAAAGGTCATCATGGTTTCAAATGGTTGTCAAAGACACTTTGTTGCTGTTCATCTGGATCACCTTTAACTGAGAAGATAATTCAACTAATACAAAAGTCCATGAGACTAAAAATTTTATATTCATTAAACCTTTAAGACACCATCACAAAGAGGAATCTCTTTTCATTAAATTAATGATTCATTAGAATATACAAATTCCTTACAGCATACAGTATTGAAAGCTAGTAGACATTTAATACTTTTTAGTTAAATAAACAAGCTCAACAGTGAGTCCTCAGAGGCCACCCTTGATGTACTCACTCCTAAAGAGTAACATGAAACATGGTCTTTCCTTGAATCTATACATTTCGAAAATGGAAGATCTTTCTCCTTTTAATGTATAATATACTTATAATGGTTTTCTAGACCAGGAGATTAAGAGCACCGAAGAACCCGAGGTTACACAGAGTGGGGAGATTTATGTTCTGATTATGAACCGGAAGATTTTAAATAGCACTGGTGCCACTGTTATAAATAGTGGCCTGCACACCAGCAAATGTAGAAGATTGAGCTTTTCCTGGTCAGCATCCCAACAAGGTGGGCCAAGAAGAAAGAAAATGATCTTGTTTTCTTTCCCAGTTCTGGTCCAGGTGGTTATCAGTGCTCAGTAGGGATTGGTTGGATCTTCTTTCCTTACTAGTAATAAAAACCAGACCTTCTGAAACCTGCCTGAAACTTAAAAGGAACTCAAAACAAAGTTTGGGAAGCCAGTGAGAATAAGGAGTTAGTTTGGGAGGCTAGCTGACCCATTGCATTAGCTACTCTTTGTTTTCTTCCTTGCTTTAACTCTGAATCCTTGACCAACTTTGACTGGCCTAGGCCAACTTTCAATTTTGCAATTGAATGAAAGAAAAGACATCAATGTTGGACGTGCCCATCCCTCTTCCTGGCTTGTTGCTACTAGGACTTGACAAAGTGGGATGTAGTTTTCCTCAAAAAGAAACTCAGCCTAAGTGAACTTACTGGAAGTCAAAAATATTCCAGAACTCAAAAATATACATAGATTTTTACATAATTCACAAATATTACCTTGTTATTGCGTTCAATGCCAACATAGTCTGCCTCTTCTGGTATCATCACAAAGAGTTCGGCTTCATAGGCTCCTTCCCCTTCATTTCTTGCATTTATTGTGAGCATAAGATGATTTTCATCTCCAATGACGATCTGATCCTTATCACTGAAAATGTGGTTTAAAAAGAATGATTAGGTGTTCTACTGTTCTGATGCTATGGATATTTTATTTAAGATTTTAAGAGGAACCTTTAAGGGGCTAGGAAGCAGTAGCAGGCTCTGTCCTCACCAATGGATTTGCTTTGTTCTGTGGGAGTCACTGTTATTGAGAGAATGGTTTTGTTAAAAGCAAATTTGGTCTGTTTTCTTCTCTGTGTACCATAAATGTTATTCTATCATGTTATGACACTTATATGTGGACCCTTGTCATAGGCTTGTGACATATTCTTGGACTGCCAAGTTTCTGAAACTGTGAACCATTTAGGAAAAAAAGAAAGAAAATAGTGAATGTGAGGGTAGGGTAGAGAATATGGGTCATCATGAAAGGAAACCATTTCTGGATGGGAAGGATAGGAAAACATCCAGTGGAGTGCAGGCAAAGGTATATCTGCTATATGAGAAAGAGGGAGAGATGGACAGAGACACAGAAGCAGAGACACAGAGGCAGAGACAGAGACATGGACAGGGACAAGGTAAATCCTCCTAGTGTGATCAATTTTTAGCTACCAACATAATAACCATCTGTTAGCACAATTCCTGCCAATTTAATATTTGTCTCACAAGCCAGAAAGACAACTTTAGCACATTGTACATTAGGAGACACATACATCAGGAAGAAAAGAGCTTTGGTGGGGAAGGAAGAGAGATGATTTAGAGTAAGAGGGGGACAGACTACAAAATGGATTATACAGAAGGAAGGAATGGGCAGATGAAATAGGATCTGAAATGGTTGATAGAGGGTTTTGAAGTATTTTGGGGAAATTTAATTGACTTTGAACTCCAGATCAAACCAACATTGAGGAATGCCTCTTCCACTTTTGACCCCTACTCAAAGCTATTGCTTTTGACGCTTGTTAAATTATAGAGTTTGGGGAAAGTCCCCTGGAGAGATTACCAAGCAGATTCCAAACATGAGTTTAAGATAGCTCCTGAGAGAGAAAGGTGCTTTTCCTATTCCAGGATATTTTAAATCTTTGTTCCACTTTTTTTTCTATCACATAACATAATGCAATTACTAGTGCTGGAGTGGAGCTATCAATTACTAGTAACTGTAGAGTTACATGACTTTGTGACACATTCTGCTTTACTCCCTAGTGTGCCTTTTAAGTTTTTTTCACAGAAAATTAAAATTAATTTTGTTTTGACAATTCTAAGGATGGCTTTGAGTCATGGGGTGCTGTGAAACTCATTTGGTTAAGGTGTGGATAGACCCAGATGACCTGAATCCTTTGCTCACTTGACTGAGGCAAGTAAATATAACCTGAACCACCCTACACACTTGTTTATTTTGAACAGAAATACTTTTTTTCTTACTTTGGTTGAAAGATGAAACAGGCCAGGCAAAAATCTCAGGGTGTGTCACTTGATACCCATGACAACATCTGACCTACCTGTAAGCTAACACAAAGTGTGGCCCCGCTGAAAGATTTCAAACAGTGTCTTTTTTTCTCTTCTTTATTCTGTAGTTTTTGGAAATGTAGAGTTTCTTTGGTGAAGCTTTAAACAAACACCTGTATTCCATTAGCTATAATGTACATGTTTATTTATTTAAACTTACGGTCTAGCAGACAGCTTCAAGTCAGGGACACACAGATTATCTTCTCCACAGTCCACCAGGATGTGAGCCTATGACCGAAACACCATGCATCAGGAAGAAGCTAAGAAAACCTGAATCATATACTTGCTCTTGAAAGTTCCAAACTATACAAATGAAACCAAAACTTTCATTTCACCACTTGCGATTCTACCCAGCTCTACACCCTATGTCACAAAGTGACCTCTCAATACAGGCTAGTTGACTTGAAATCTAATACCTATTCCTTCCAGAACATCTGTAAATAACACTACCCCGGCACTGTTTTCAGTCATTCAGGCCGCATTGCTTTCATTACAGTCATGTTTTGAACATATAAAATATTCGTTGTACAAGAGGCAGGGCTTCCAAAAACATAATGATGTACTGTTCCAGGAAATATGTTAGGAAAAAGTCCCAAATGTTACAAGTTTGTGTACAGGAATAAAAACAGAAAGGGCTGACTTTGGTATTCAGGTTATAAGAACAACTTTACCCACCCCAGCCACACTAGGAAAGTACCCTAAGAACATACCTGTTCAGTAATGAAATTGTCCCTATAGTGGTTTAATATTGGCTTCACTTCTAGGCCTTTTTTAAAGGTTGAGTCATCCAAACTGTAATTTAAACTAATGTTGATTGGAGATAATTTATCTCGGAATTCAGTTTCATCCTAGGGAAAATGATCACAAACTCAAGTAGTTGCAAGATATTAGTCTGTGAAGGGCAGATAAAACTTGACTTTAGGACAAGCAACATAGCTCAGTGGATTAAGCAACTGCATAGGTAAGTGCAGGGACCAAGGTGATTCCCCACACCACATGTAATGATGGTCCTGCCCCTGAGTGCACACTGAGCTGGCCACCCAGTCTGGGGATGGTGGCACACACCTGTAATCCCAGTGCTGGGGAGGCTGAAAACAGAGAAACACTATGAGTCCAAGCTGTGTAGTGTGACCCTGTACCAAATACATTAAATTTTTTTAAAAACCCACTTGACTTTAGTCAATCAAAGTGAGTGATGAAGGCATCATTATTACAATGGGCTTCTTCGGAATGTGCTGCTTTATGTGGGATATAGTAACCAGTATAATTACTATACATTCAGGGATAGAGTTATTCACAGACAGGGCCTTACCAAAGTAAGCTTCTAGAAGTAAACTTTCTGTTCTCCAGATTCTCAATAACTTACATAGAATTAGTGGTCTCCAAGTACAAGATTACACTGATACATCGTACATGCCATGGAAACCATCATGAGTTTTTGTCTTCATGGTGATAGAATTTATGAGTTCTCTTGGGCTTGGGTAAGAAAACATCTTGATTCTCTTTATTCTGTACTATATCAGTAAGGTATCACTTGCATGGACTTCAAAACACCTTGAACACATGTGAAGAAGTTTGACTACAAAAGGAAACAGATCTCTTACAAGAGAGGAATGAGCGCCCAATGGCAGGAAATGGGAATATTCAGCTGTGTGCAAGCAGGCCATGACTGGACATAAAGGTCACTGGTATGGCTTTTCATTCTTGAGTGTGATAGTGAATTTGGGCTTCCCTAGTCCCTTAGAGGAGCAGGAGAAATGATAACGCATGGTTGCAGCTTAACAATTGGTGAAGTGAAGATGAGATGCTATGTTATGAACATTTTTACTTTTACATTTTTCTGGTAGGTTTTTGAGTTGCAAAAGCACACTGTTTTTAAAAGTGCACAATTATAGGATTTTTTTTTTTTTTTCTGTCTCAGGCTGCCCTAAGGGTGGGTCTGGTAAGGCTTGGGGAGCTGGGGATTGAACCACGCCCCCCTGTGCCTGACTAGGTTTGCCCCAGCAGGCTCTTAAACAACGGAGCTATCCCACAAGCCCCTTAAAGTGCACAATTATAAATTCCATTTAATGAAAGCTGTAGATGCCTGAATGAGGTCCTGAGTTGGGTTTGAAATGCACACTGATAACATCGAAGAAGACATTCTGATAGGATAAAAATTCAAATAAATCGAGTTCAACTTTTATGCTTTTTTGTGGGGTGGGGAGGCAGTTAGAAATGAAAACCACCTGAGTTAAGTGCTGTTATCAAGATTTACTTTAAAAAAAAAAAAGAAGCCTTAGGAATTAATAGCAACAAATCCTTATGGTGGTTGAAGTCAAGGTCAAGAAAAGAGCAGTCAGTTGTAAAGTGTCCTCCTCTGGTTAAAAAAAAAAAAAAAAAAAAGACAAATGGAGGTCTCTGGAGAAAAAGGCGATGTTTCATTGAGGGAAAAATGGTTGGAATTCAGATTTTCATGTGAAAGGCTAAAAATATGATTTCTGCAGCACTTACTCGAAGGTAAACAGTGAAATCCTGGCATTGGAGGGACTTCTGCCGCTTTATCAGCAGAGGGAAGATGAGATGGGATTGACGATTACTGAGGAGGAGTGTCCGTTTGATGGCTCCTTTTTGTTTCAGAGAATCTAACTGCAATTCAGCTGCCAAGGCTACAGAACAGAAATGAGGTGAATATAATCAGAGGAGGTAACAGTGAACACAGTGTTCTGTCAGAGATATAAACTATTTCAAGTTGCTTATTCAGGAAGCATAACTTTTCATAGTTAAGATCACACATAATACATGAACCAAAAAGTTTTATAACATAATCTCTGAGCTGAAAACTTTAAATGTACATTGTAATTTTTTCCATAATTTTTTGTTTATAAATAACACTTCAATTAGTGATTAAAATATTAATGTAGAAGGTTGTACATATGCACTAGACATTAGATGTTAATAAATGGCTCTTTAGCTTTCTATGGTCTGTGCAGAGAAATGCTTACTGTTCATTTTTCTTAGTATAGTAGAAGAATGTAAAAGTGAAATCAAGCTCACCTACTGTATTAGGAATGCTCTGGCCAGCTACAGATGCACATACTCTTACAGAGAAGCTATGGTAAAATAATAGTTGACAATTTATTGGTTAGGAAATTTTTATTCTGAAGTAGCAATCTTCCTTTCCTTTATTTTAGTTTAAATACATGCATGATTTCCCCCATCCTTCTAATTCTATATGTATGTGCACATACATGGACACACACACACACACACGCACACACCCCTGCATATTTACAAACAGCAGATACAGGACTAAAATAGTTATGACAAGTACCACTGCATAAAAGGCAATACTTGAAAATCATACTATAGATTACTGGATTTTCTCAATTGATATCCTGTGTTTATTCTGTGGATACATATGAGTATCTCCCATGTGCCAAGGAATGAAGAATTACCATTACAGAGAGTGACAGTAGTGGGACAATCTAGAGAGTAGCATGATCCTGGCCCCATCTGCAGAACCTAAAGACAGTGCGACTGCAACATCCAGCTAGATGGGGAAGTTGAGGGCGGCGTGGCTGGCTTCCTGGTTGGAACAAGGCTTTGGACTCGTGCTAAAGAACATGGAATGAATCCTAAGAATCACCTTGTTACACTTAACTTGAATCACTCACTTGGAAGGAGACTGCAACTTGGTACTTTGCTACGGGTGAGGTAACGCTGGAGGTAGAGAGTCAAGACAAATGAGCAGAGAAAGGAAGTAAATAAGGAACTTAAAGCAGCTGCCTCAAGCTAGTGGGGACATTGACATAGAATAATGACAGTAAAGGGTGAAAGACCTTTCATATTTCTGCTTGCGCATGCCCTAGCCAGTGAGGAAATGTCTACACGGCTTGTGGGATGACCCACACTTGGCCCTGATCTGTGGCCACAGAATGAGTGAGGACTGTCCGCTTGTCTTTGCTCAACTTCGCTGAATGTTCTCACCTCCTTCCTGAAAAATTCTAACAGCCAGCATAAGAAATGAGGTCTTTCCACATTTCTAAGAAAGTAGAAATAGAAAAACTACACATTATGATTTAATGATGTTTTTATTAATAAAATGCTATAGCACAATTTGAATATTTCTATGGAATTCAAAAGGAGTAAATAATCCCTAATCATACTTTAATTATATGTCAGCTTCCTGTGTCAAACATAATGAAAATGTGTCACATCTGGGATTCATCTATCTCCGTGACCTCAGTCGATGTCTCCCTTCAGGGTAAATAATTCGCCACATACCATTAAGCCAAAAGTTTCCTGAGATGTCTGCTATTACAAGTGTTTATACCACTTCCCTGGAGAAATCACAAATTCCAACTCACTTTTACTTCAATTTGAATTACTTATGGAAGATGAATAGTTAATCACATCTTTAAATTTTGTAGCAGGTTTGACTTCCAAATTTGGAATTTTTCTCTGTACCCAGCTTTTTTGGAGGTACTTGGCTATACTTTAAAATAATCTGTTCAACTTTTTCTATGTATTATTCCTCTGCATAGAAAAAACTCATGGGGGCCTGCCCATTAGCTCAGTTGTTTAAGTGTATGCTAAACAAAGCATTCAGGCTCAGGATGCTGTGGTTCGAACCCAGATACTCCTGCCAAACCAGAAATGCCCTGAACGCATCTAGAGACAGCCAAAATACATAAATAAAAAAATAAAATCAAAAAAAAAAAAAAAAAAAAAAAAAAAAACCTCATTAGCTTTTATAATATAAATTCATATTTATAAATGAAATTGTCAAAATATAAATTAAAATAATTTTAGATATAGTGATTTCTTTAACATGAAGAAATCAAAAGTAATAAACTTTTGGAAAAAGTAATAAATTCAAGCTAGGAACTTGAACATCATTTTCTCTTTTGTGAGAAAGTATTTGATAAATGATGCTGTTGGAGCAAGGTTTCTCGATTTATAAATTTTGTGTTAGTACACATCTATTTTTTTTCTGAGTTCTCCTTTTCTGTTACTTCAATATCATTAACAACTGCATGATTTCTTTCATACAAGTTTAATATAACCACTAAAACTTCCTGAGTTGTTGGTAATAGCACTCTGACCTAAATCTTCTGGTTTTTAGTTGTCTTTAGCAGGAAAGGCCTTTTTTTTCTTTTAAATCACAAACTTTTAAGAAATGTTTTGATCCAAAAAGAAAACCTTAAAATTGTGTAGCAGTGGAGGGTCAGAGTAATTCTAAAAATGGAAAAATGTATTTCTACACACTTATACACATCATGCACTTTTACGTATTACAAAATGAGGTCTTCTTGCCAGTCAATATTTAATTAGAACATACCAATATTTAATTAGTCAATATTCAGTTCGTACATGTGGACTGTCAGCAAAAGCCCTGAACTATTATTGAATTTGCATTAAAATTTCAAACTAGATTTTTATGATCATACTCAGCATGGTCTATTATTCTGAATGGGTCTGATTGGAACGTAAAATATGAAAATATCATAGGTCCTTCATGCCAAAAGTCTAAATCACACTATGGACAGTGCTTTTGATGTGCTAAAAGACTGGAAAATACAACAGAGGGTGCTCTCAATTTGTCTCCTATGATCAGCTGGAGTACTGACTTCATGGGGTGACTTATGATGGAGAAAGATTGAGATATGCATGAAGCATGGTTTAAAAGTACAAAGTAATTCATTTTTCATACTCACCAAATCAGTCCTCTGTCAATGATGGTGAATATAAGATTTCACATAAAGCTAACTCATATCTGGAACTTTATTTTCAGGTTGGAAAATTGGATAGTTACACTTACAAAATGAAATGTCTTACTATTTTTATAGGCATATTAATACTTATCAAGCTAGAATTTAATTCCTTTTTCTAATTTAGAAATGCCAATAGCAGATATTTTGTAAAGCTAGATAGCCAACTGAAAAACAGAAATCCACACTGATGGAAATAAGGGGTATCTGTGAACCTAACATGTTCAGATTTATATCAAGTGCAGACAAAACTTACACCACAGACAACTAATAGAGGCCTCTCAATCACTAAATTCTTAGAAGAGTAATAATAACAATAATCAGAGATACACATTCTACACTGAACCAGTGATTAACTTTCTTTTAATACTTTGAGTCACGCTTCAAATTTTTATATATGAAAATAAAACAACTTTCAGAAAAATGTATGCAGTAGTATAAAATAAATAATTGTGAAGGAATGCAGTATAATTTGCCTACAAAACAGGTCGCACTCTATCTTAATAAAGTGATTTAATGCAACAAGAAAATGGCTCGTGAAAAAAAAAGTAATATTCTTTTTACAAAACCAAACCATCCCATAATGTTGTTAATGTTACTTATATCTTATAAAAACATCCATAAAAACTAAAGATATTTAGGGGGGAAAGATCTAGCTCAAATAAAACACATTCTGTGTGAGAGGGCACTGCCTGTGATGAGAAGTCGACTGGGTTAGGACCCCGCAGAGAGAGGGCCTGGGGGGTATGAAAGCTGTGTGCTACTTATGCTCAAGTAGCGTTCACAGTTCATTTAAATGTTCACTTAATCATGCCAGAAAAAGGGGAAATGCTGGCCGTTTCACATATTTTCTCGGATCAGGTTTTCATTATACTGTTTTATGGTTTTAAACCATTTTAAAATGCACTCAGGGCATTTCCCAACTCCTTTCAAAAGAAGTTAAAGGCCAGGACATGCCTCCCCATGCAGGAGTTCCCAGCAACAGGATGTTTTAAAAAGAATTCTTAAGAGTTCTAGAAACTTCTCACTCTCCACACTCAAAAGTTTTGACTCCAGCATGAACTCTTATCAGAAGGCCATCAAAAACATGCTAAAATGGCCTGGAAATAACTTCTCTGGGTCAGAACTGGCTTGTCATACATTTTTATATTCTCAGGGACTGAACATACTGCCCAAGTTAGACTGCATTTCCTGCAAAATGAGGGAAAATCTCCAACAAACCAAACCTTTGTTTTTCTTTATGGTACTGGGGATTGAGCCCAGGGATGTCACGCTGAGCTACAACCCCAGCCCCTTTCAGTAAAATAGGATCTTACTAAGTTACCAAGTTGTGTAACTTACTTTCAATCCTGCAATCCTCCTGCCTCAGCCTCCCAGAGTGCTAGATTTTATTTTCCTGATGACATGATCTAATCTGATGACTTCTGACCCTTAGAGAATCTATATACATATATAAAAGCAGGTGGCATTTTCTTGGGATGTATTTCAATCAAGTTTAGTTTTGTCCTTTGAGGACATGAGTCAGAGGAACACTTGGACCATGTCCTCTTAGGTCCAGGCAAAGGAACTATGATTATACCACTATTCCTGATGATGGCTTCAGGGTCACAAAAATCAGGCCAAGACACAAAACTCCATTTATGATGTTAATTTTCTGTACATGCTAAATTACAAAATTGTTTTTATGTTTTCTGCATAGGAAACTGAGTAATTTAACCCAAGTGAGGCCACTAAAACAAGGGGACATAAAATACACCTGAAAAGTGGTATCCATAAGCCCATGCAAATACAAGACAAGGTACTGTGTTTTATTTTTCGTTTGCTTAACATATTTGAGAATGCCAAATAAAACTCAAAAATACTGCTGAGATGTATTTCAAAGGGAATACATTTCCCCAAATGATTTCGTATTTCTCATCGTGCCTAGAGGCTGCACTTCACATAACTTGCTCTGTATGGGTAAATCCTGAGCCAAAGAACAACACTGTATTATAGATTCTTTTGAAAGACTGCTTGCTTGCTACCCCAGCACCAATGTCCCTTCTTGTAGCTTTTTCTAGACATGCAAACCTCAGGCTGTACTGCAGACTTACTTGCACTAAAACCACATTTATTTTACAAGATACTTAGGTGATCGGAATACGCAGCAATCAATACAAAAGCTCATGTATGAGGTGTCTGTGAACCGGAGCTGGCTGTGAGAGGAGTTACTTGTTTTGCAGGAATAAGCTTTGCATTAGTGTGTGCAAAACACAAGGTTGACTCACCAGGCCACAGGTGTCACAGATTCTGGAATGTGGCAAGTTTTGTTTTCAAGATTGATAATCATGGGGTTCAAGAGAAGCTGGGCCTCCACAGTCACAACTGGCCTTGCTCTGCAGGGAAAAATACAAGGTCAGTATGTCCTCCATGGCCGATAGGCAAAGGCTCACTGCACAGAAGGGGTCCCTGCAACATTGCCAGGTTGTGCCAAGAATTTGGCTTAAGAATGGGCAGGTGGGCACCACTCAACAAATTACCTCTAAACCTTTCTGGTAACTTGCACATGAATTTGAAAGAAGGATGTGGGATTTGTGGGTGCTCGGGGCACAGGTGGTTTCACAAATCCGCTGTCCTTGGGTTTGTTTGTTTGTTTGTTTGTTTTGATACTGAGATCAAACTCAAAGAGTTTGTGCTTGTCAGGCAGGCACTTATGCATCCAAATTATCTCCCCAGCCCTCAAGTTTTACTTTGAATGGTAACTTTGCAGCTGGGTTTTGCAGCTTTAACTAAACACATGAAGGTGGGTTATAGAATAATTCTGTACTTCATCCCAAGGAATAGTTCTCAATCCTGGATGCACGATATAATCCCCCAAGAAGCTTTTAAACAAACACTGTGCTCAGGCCCCACCCTATGGACCAATGAACTAGAACAGAACGTCTGGGTTCAGGGCAAGGCAATGCAGTTTCAAAGACATTCTCCAGGTGATTGTAGTGGGTCACCACATTTGAGGAGAGGAACTGACATAAAGGAAAAGCCTTTTCAGCCACCCAGGTGAGGATAATAGGACAAGAAAGTAAATTACAGGGGAAGAGAGTGAAGCAATTTTCAAAGCTTGATTACAAGATATGATTGCTGGGAGCTGGAGCTGCCAGATTTCTGCATGCAATGAGCCATGTTGGATGAATTTTCCTCCAACGGACAGAGAGAATGGCTGTGTCTTGGGGCAGAATGTTGTTTAGGGCACTACTTCAAACAATTTCATGATTACCACATGAAGCCCACTGGGATTTTTCCTAAGCTGCTTTATGGTATTTATCTGTACTTTATTTTTTACTATTGTTAATATTGTGTTCTAATCCTTGAAAAATCAGATGGTAAATTAGAATTAGACTCATATGAGGTTTACTGTGACAAACCTGTATCAGAAGAAAGTGAAGTGGATAGAGGAGAAGGGAAGTTCTGATCCTTGGAAAAGTAGAAGGAAGAAGATAGGGTTGGATGGGACATTCCACGCTGAGTGATCTATGAACCCACTCCGGAGATGTCCGTGAGTCAGAACTGCCCATGAGAGAGCAGTTTCTTGCAGGAGTCGCCCTGTATTTTTTCCTGGTTGTCCTCCTACTTGAACAGGAGTAGCTCATGGAAAGTAATGTTCTGGTACAGAGGCTGCAGCAGATTCCCTGTGCGGCCGTGGGTATGGCACTGGCACGTGGTCAGTTTTTCTCCAGCAGCTCCAAGTTGAGTACTCTCACAGACACCATGAACCTCAAGGCCCATTCCATACCCAGAGGCTGTAAGAATTTCAGCTTTCTGATTTCTCAAAACCTGAGGTGGAAGGTGATTGGTATAAATCTGACCTCACTGAGTTTCTCTTGAGACCAATGAAAAATGAAAATCCTACCTGTTTTGAAAACTAAACCTTAGACCCTCTTTAGGAGCTAAATGGATTAGCAACACATGCCCAGAGGATTTGTGTTCTATCTTTTGTTTAGATATCTTGACCTGGTTTCTTGAATTCTTTTTTTTTTTTTTTTTTTTTTTTTTTTTTTTTTTTTTTTTTTTAATTTTTTTTTCAAAGTTTTATTGCCAAACAGATAGCAATGAGACAGTTTCAAATCAAATCGGAAGGACAGTTTCAACAAATAATACACTGCATATATTCTTCTTAGTGGTTAATTGCTGTACAAGATGCGGACTTGTGATCCTATTTACAAACACCATTAGAACAAATCATTCTATTCATTAAGAGAATGCAACTATATATCTATCCCAACCTCTTTGAATACACAGATACAAAATGGACATCCATCGGTATACCCCATTTTTTCTAAGTTCCGTTATTGAATATTATAGGTGTGTAAACTCAGCAAAATATTCTAAAAGAGTCCAGTAGCCTATAATAGCATTGGGTCTTATATTTAACTGGCAATGTCAGAAATTATTGACCTGAGTCCCCCACAGCTCAACTTAACAGCATGGCTTTATTTCTTATATTTTGACTTCATACTTTTCTACTGGATGGTTAAGACCAAGGTAAAGCAGGACCTATGCAACAAGAGTTGTAGCTTTTTGGTCCGAGAAGGTCAGTGAAATGCCCTCAGGATTTGTCCTGAGATCCTGTACCTCAGATTGTAGAACCTTCATCAGTGCAGCCATGTGGATGAGTCACGGCCATTGCTTGGCCAATGTGCTCTCTGTGAAAGCCTGAGAGTGTCTTCTCCCCATGTGACTCTCCTTAGGCACACTCTACATCATCGATCACTTTCCTCTTTGGCCCCATAATCTTCTTGATCAGAAAATTTGGGACACTACCGAGGTACATGACGTTACAGTACAAGTTTTGAATTCTTATTAAACAGTTTTTAAAGTCTAAAAGTCGGACTGGGGAGATGGCTCAGTGGAATAACCCTATTCTCCCTGAATCCTTTTAGCAAAAGTAATTTTCCTTTGTATTTCAATTGCTGCCCAATACTGGCTTTTGGAGAAAACCAATTCCTGTTACGTCTTATTCCCTAATTTGGCCTCCAGTCTTGATGGCAGAAACCAGGAAAATGGTATCATTTTCCCATCTTGCACCCCTTCTCTGAAGACGCACATTTTATTGGCTTTAGAAGCATAGAGAATTAAAATATTTTAACATTCAAAAACTGAATCATTTTAAGATCGACTGAGTTTATTATCTTAATGCTATTTTGTTAGGGGCTGGAAATCTGATCCTAAAGTATGAGAATAAAATATCGAAGGATAAAAGAAAGGTTCCAAACTGAGAGCAAATAGACCTCCAGACTTTAAAATAAGTATTTAAATATTCTTCAGAAAAAATAATTGGAATAGAGTATTTAAGGCAAAACCACAAAAAGAAATGCATTTAAAGCAATTCAGAGAACTGCATACCACCAAAACCCACATACCTGTAAACAGCCACTTTTCCTGTTCCAAATGCACCTACCAGTAAATCTAAAAAAGACAAATATGAAATGCACACATAAGTTTTGTAGGGACAATCACAGGTTGAGCATCTCTAACCCAAAATTCCAATGCTCCAGAACCTGAACCATCTGGGGCACTGACATGACACAAGTGGAAAGTGTCACCACATGAAGCTTTGTTTCATTCATAATGCTATTAAAATATTCTATAAAATTATCTTCAGGCTCTACTTATAAATTGTGTATATAAAACACAAATTGATTTAATGTTCAGACTTACATTCCATCCCTGTATAATTCATTATGTGTCTATAAACATCTCAAATGTCTAAAACAACAACAACAAAATCCTAAACAGCTCTGGTCTCAATCATTTTTTTAAAAGAAATTATTTAGATTTTCTGATTTTTTTGCAGTACTATTTTTAAGTTTCACTTGATAAATTATAGATATGTAGAGTATTGGCATTCATTGTTATATTATCATGCATAATTGTAGCAATGTCCACAACAGCCAACAAATGGAAATGATCTAAGTGGTTCATAAGCTCACGAAAGCAAAACCTACTATGGTACAGATAAAAAACCAGACAGTATTAAGCTATCTGTTATAAAGAATGAATATTGTCCTTTGCAACACAGATGGGACAGGAGATTGTTGTGTCAATGGAAATACTTTATACTCCCAAAGACCAAACTGTATGATCTCATTAATATGTGAAATATCAAAAGTTGGTATAAAAGAAGCTGCAGGAAGAATCATGGTCACTAGAGGACAAGGAAGGCTGGGTAAGGACTGAGGACATGGGCTCTATAGGAATTAAGTTGTGGTTAGGTAGAAAGCAAAAGTTTTCCAGTACAATGGGTCAGCTACAGATCACTGTACTGTACTACAGTATCTATGTATATTTCCAATATACATGGTATATTTTCAATATACATATATATTGCCAATATGCTTCCTCCAAATATCTAGTATGAATGTTCAAGGAGATAGGTATGTATAGCTAGATTTAAAAATTATACAATGAATACATGCATCAAAATTACACAGTGTCCCCATTAATATGTACAATTTGTAGGCTTATCTGTATTCATTAAAAATAAATTAGTGAAGTGAGGCAGAGAAGAGCTGTTCGCACTCAGGAGTACAAGACCTGCCCAGGCTGCACAGTCAATTCAAGGTCAGGAAGACCATAGTGGGACTCTGTCTCTCTCTTGAAATAAATGTAAGCAACAAAGCAAGGAAAAAGAAGAACGAAAGAAAAGAAAAAATAAAGTAAGAAAGGAAGAATGAATAAATTACAAGCAAGTGAAGGAAAGGAATGGTCCCAAACTACTTCATGAAAGTGTTGATGCCAAAGAAATGTATAATAAGTTTTGTCTTTGGCCCCTTAACTGCCATTCCATATACTGTCAACAGTTTTTCTGTTTTTAAAGAACACAAAATTTTAAAAAAGATACGAAATTTCACTAAACCAAATAATAGGAATTCATGTTTGATAAGGGTTTTCTAACCCTTACTGGGTTCGTGATAATGAACAGCACGTCCTGAAGTGCTGGCTGCAATATGAGAATCTTGAAATACAAGCTCAGGCAAGGAATGGTACAAGGCCTTGCATATCATGTTGGGAGGCCAGGCCTAGTGGATTTGGATTTCAGACATGGCTGGATCTAAAGATCATTGCATTGAATCCCGCAGTCTGCTTGCACCCTTGCCCTGCTGACAGTATCCAGTAGAGACAGGTAGCCTGATTGCTTTCCTGTTTATCAATATGAATGGGAGTGCATGTCAGTTGGGAAGGATGTCATTGTTGGATATTTATGGACAGAGGGGCCTGTGGAACAGGAAGGAGACTCACAAGCCCACAAGCCATAAAGCTGGGCCAGGAGGACTGTGATTTGCTGGATTCTAAAGACTGCATGTCCTGGAAGGAAAATACTCAGCTGGAAATACAAATTTTTAGACCCATAGTTTTCTTGTTTATGTATATATAGTGAATTATATGCTATTACTGTTGGGTAATCTTCTATTAGTAAAGGTAAAGATGTTCAATTTAGTAGAAGATTTACTTTAGATCAATATTTACCTAAATGTTTACACCATAATCACGGGTCTCTTTTCTATGGGTTAAAGTAACACATTATTGGGTTTTATGGTATGTCAATATCTAGTTTGTCTTTGATACTAATATTGTTGATGATATTACTACCATAGCCAAAATGACAGTTTTTGTTAACAACTGACTTTCTTGCTTTGTCAATATCTGTATTGTCTTAGTGTTATTAATAATACTGTGGTTCACTCCAGGAGAAATTAGTACTGAACCAAATACACTGAAGACTCCCCTCCCAGATAAATGGAGATAGAGACAGGGGTGATTTTTGAATAGAGGCAAATGCCTATAATTAACTATGCCAAGACCACAACATTGAAAGGCAGCATTAACTAAAAATATCTCCACAAGCAAAAAGTCTTCCACTGTAATCAATCTACAAACCCCACACAGAAAATAAGCAAGGAAACACAAACAAAAAATAGAAACATGAGAAAACAAGATAACAAGATAACAATTCAGGGGAAATTGAGGGGGAAGAAATTAAAAGCCACACAGCCAAATTATTTGAAAGGATAACAGAAGAGACTTCACAAAACAGATGAACAAGATCCTTGGTGAGTATAAAGAAGATATAGCTGAAGTGGTAATGATCTCAACAAAATAATCAGAAAGTCAACAAATAACATTAATTGGAAACTAACTGAGCTAAACAAACAAGTGCAAAACATGAGTGACCAGCACAAAACAGAAGTAGCTTCAATCTCTGGTATTGGAGGAGGAGGAGGAGGAGGAGGAGGAGGAGGAGCAGCAGGAGGACGAGGAGGAGGAGGAGGAGGAGGAGGAGGAGGAGGAGGAGGAGGAGGAGCAGCAGGAGGAGGAGCAGGAGGAGGAGGAGGAGGAGGAAGAGGAAGAGGAAGAGGAAGAAGAAGAGGAGGAAGAAGAGGAGGAAGAAGAAGAGAAAGAAGAGGAAGAAGAAGAAGAGGAAGAAGAGGAGGAAGAAGATGAAGAGGAACAGGAAGAAGAAGAGGAGGAAGAAGAGGAAGAGGAAGAGGAGGAAGAAGAAGAGGAGGAAGAATAAGAGGAAGAAAAAGAAGAAGAGGAAGAAGAAGAAGAAAAAGGAGGAGGAGCATCCATGATTACATAACAATTAAAAATTCTAGAGATTAAAAAAGTTCTGCTAGAAGTGTGGGCAGCAGATTTGACCCTTGTGAGGACTGATCATCAGAACCACCTAGAAGAACCTGGCTGTTGTCAATGGTAATTATTAGAAGACACCTTAAAAAGAACCAGATATCATGAAAAATGAATCCAAAATCTGATAGCTGCAACAAAGAAGAGCAATGTAAGATCAATCAGAATTAGTGAAAAATCAGAAAACAGCACAAATGCTATAAAATAGCTTTATACAGAAGTGATATAAGAAAACTTTCCTAATATGTGAAAATAATTTAACAAACAGATAATTGAGGTGGAGAGAAACCCACATAGCCATGATCATAAAACAGCCAATCCATGATACATCATAATTAAAATCCCAGAATTCCAACACAGGAGTACAGTCTTAAAAGTTGTTAGAGGAAAAAAATCATTTTTAAAGCAAATCCATCAAGGTTACAGCACACTCCTAAACACAAACCTTGAAGGTAAGGAGCACTTGAAGTAAAGTGCTTCAAAACTAAAAGACCAAAAACAAAAAAACAACAACCTCCCAACCCAAAGTAGCCTTCCATGACAAAGAGCACCTAAATATTTGCAATCCAAAAAAATTTCAGGGCCAGGGAGTTAGCTCAGAAGAACAAGCACTTGCCTGGCAAGAGCAAGAGCCTGAGTTCAATCCTTGGTTCAAAAAAAAAAAAAAAAAAAAAAATTCTCAAGGTTATCCAAGAAAAACAATGAGGCTAACAACGCCAAAAGGCCAATAGAATGAATGAATGAGGAAGGGTATGCAATTACTTCTACATAAAGAAAGGGGGAAAAAGGGAATCAGAAGCAGGAAAATAATGCAAGGGCAGGAGAGTACCTTTCAATACTCTCAGTGTAGATGGTCTCAAGTAGCCAATGAAAGACACAGGCCTTGCAAGTGTGTGGGAGAACTTTCGCGCTGTCCTGCGCCAGGCAGGCCCGCAGCGCGAGAGAGACCTTTCCCTGTGGGACATTTCCCTGTATTCTCCGGACCTTCCCCACCCCAACAGAGCCAGCCGAACCCCGCTCTGTGGGTGAGAACTTCCACACGATCTTGGGAGCCCTCCAGACCCGCCAAAGCCCAGGCCCCCGTGAGTGTGTGGGAGAGCTTCTGTGCTCTCCTGCCCCCGCCCCATCCCTCAAGGCCCAGCGCAGGCCTGGCATACAGGCCTGGGGTGAAACTCTGCAGCTGAAGTCCCTGCAGTGAGACTAGGATCAAAACCATGCAGCTAATCCAGGAGCAGAACATCTTGCCAGAGGGGCACAGCAGGCTCACCTCCAAGGGCAGCAGCAGGAAGGAGAACTTGGTATATTGGTACCTGAATTTTAGTAGGTGCTAAGGTTACAACTGCACAAAAGCTCTACAACAAAGATCAGAGGACAGTGCTATACAAAATGACAAAGAGAAGGACCAAAATGCAATTTCAGGTCCCAAGCACAACCAAAACAAGTGCAGAGGACACAAACACAGCTGAAATGTCTGAATTAATAGCTTATGAAACTAAAGAAACAACAGCAGAAAGGTATAGAGGAACTCGGACCAGAATGAATATCTGAAATAAAAAAAGAAATCTATGAATTCAGAGTGTCAGAAGTAAAGAAACAACAGCAGAAAGGTATAGAGGAATTAAGATCAGAACTAATCTCTGAAATGAAAAAAGAAATCTCTGAATTAAGAGCATCTGAAATACAGAATCAAATGCAGGAACATATAGAGGAAATCAGATCAGAAATAAACTCTGAAGTAAAAAGTTAACAATTATTTCTCAAGAAGACACTTATAAAAAAAACAGAAGAGATTAGAAAAGTGATGGATTCCTTGAATGAGCAATGCAGGAAAGTAATAGATCACATGAAGCAGAGTCAAAGAGATATAGAGGAACTTAAAATTTTAATCACAAGCTTGCAAAACCATTTGAGTGAAAGTGAAGATGGAGTTTCAGATCTGGAAGATGCTATGACATCTAATGAAGAGATAAGAAAAGATCTCTTAAAAACAAGTAGGATGCAGGAAAGAGTAATTCACCACCTGCAAGACAATGCAAAGATGAATAACGTGAAACTAATAGGCATCAATGAGAGAGAAGGAGTCAACACAAAGGATATAAAAAGAATATGGGCTGAAGTAATAGCAGAAAACTTCCCAAATATGAGTAAACAATCTGACATTCAGGTAACTGAAGCATACAGAATGCCAAATAATTTCAGCCCAATTAAAAATACACTGAGACATATAATAGCCAAGATCCCAGCGCAAGAACAGTATGCTGAGAAAAAGGATCTCTTCTCCACTGTTGGTGGGAATGTAGACTAGTGCAACCATTATGGAAATCAGTGTGTAGATTCCTTAAAAAACCAGAACTAGAAATCCCATTCAAACCACCTATCCCCCTACTAGGAATTTTCCCAGAGGAACTGAAAACATCATATCATAGGGATATATGTGTTCCTATGTTTGTAGCAGCACAATTTGCGATAGCCAAATCTTGGAAACCACCAAGATGCCCATCACCTGAGGAATGGATGAAAAAGATATGGTATTTTTATACAATGGAGTATTACTCAGCTATAAAGAATGATAAACTCGAAGCCTTCATATTTAAGTGGATGCCACTTGAAGATATACTCATAAGTGAAATAAACCAGACCCACATGCATAAATATCATATAGTCTCCTTAATATAAGAACTCAAAAGAAGAAATACAAATAAAAAGGTATGATAATTAAATGTGAAAATAATTAAAAGGAAAATAATTAAAAGGAAAGCGAAAACTTGAGGATTAGACAATGAAAAGAGGGCAAGGAGAAAAGCTAGAAACACGACAGGGGTAAAGCCATACATTTATATGTACAAGATGGGTAAGGCAATGATCCTGAGAACTATCAGCAGGTTGTTTAATCTAGCAGTTACTGGGTGGGATTCTCACCCTGACTAACTATATATGCTGATACATGTGAACCGAACAACGGCACCAAAGATAGCAATGTGTAATAGTGGGGTCATGCTTGGAATGCTGGTCATTCTGGTCTTCTAAATACATACTGTTTGTCATGACATACCAAGTATGGCCAGACTGTATCTCAAGTAATTTTTTTTTAATGATGTTTCATCTTATTCCTAAAATGTTTGATATCCAGACAGATAGTGAGGTTAAACCCAACTGGATATGTTGCTGGGCAATAATAACCTTCTCTTCTGGAGGGTTAATAACCTAAGTTTGCAGACCAAAAATTAGAGAAGAAGAAGGGCTTCAAGGACAGTCAACATTTTGGACCTAGCCTTTCAATATCAGTGAGGACTCAGGACATAGGAGAACCTGTACTGTAGCATCACGTAATTCAGTTTTGCCCCAAATTTTCTGATGAAGGAACTTATAGGGCCACAGAGGAATGTGATCAATAATGTAGTGCATGACTGAAGAGAGTCATATGGAGAAAAAACATTGTCTCAGGTTTTCACAGAGAGCGAATTGGTCAAGCAATGGCCGTGACTCATCAACATGACTGAGACTCACAAAAGATCTACAAAGTGTGGTACAGGGTTTCACGATAAGTCCTGAGGGGACTTGACTGACTGTGTCAGATACAAAAGTTACATTTTTTGTTATATACGTCTTGCTTTATCTTGGTCTTAACTATCCAGCAGAAAAGTGTAGAAACGAGGTATGAAAAGCGAAACCATGTTAGTATGCAGAGCTGTGGAAGGCTCAAGTCATCAGATTTGGACATTGCCAGTCCTGTGGATAACCCACTACTATTGTGGAATACTGGACTATATTGGAATATTTTGCCGAATTCATACACCTACAATATTTGGATGGCAACAGAATACCCATCTCTGAAAAAACTGAAGAAAAAAGGTGACAGAAATGAAGGACAGTTTTGTATATGTATATAAAAATAGGAATATTTGACTACTACAAAGACAATAATATGCAATGTATTAATTGTTGTACCTCTCCTACCATCCTGTTTTGAAGCTGTCACATTGCAATTTTTTTCTCAATAAAATTAATTTAAAAAATTAAATAAAAAATAATAAATAAATAAAAAAGATACAAAATGGCAGAATGGGTCAAAAAACAAAATTCAGTGATGTGCTGTACTAGAGAACATATTTAGCTCATAAAGAAATACATACATTAAAAATTGGAGGATTGAAAACAATACTCAATGCAGTAAGAATGTGTGAGCGTTGTATTGTCTCCCTGATGTAAAGACCTGAAAGGGTAAATAAAATCTGAAAGGTATAGTAGATACTATGAAGGCAAAGAAACTGTTCAAAATGAAAAACAATTGGGATAAAAAAAGGAGAAAAGAAAGAAGGGAAAAAGAAATATATATGTATATACATAGAATAGATGGGACAATTGCACTGCTGATTTGTGTTAGTCTATCGAAAGGAGCAGATAAACCTAAATTTGTTTCTTTGTTCTTTTTATTCTTTTTATATTTATTTATTTATTTATTTATTTATTTATTTATTTATTTATTTATTTTTGGCAGAACCAGGGATTGAACTCAGGCCTTTGCACTTGCCAGGGAAGCACTTATTCTACTGAGCTATCTCCCAAGCCCCTCTTTGTTCTTTTTAATTTTTGACCAATTTTGCATATTTATATCTGGTAATCTGAACAGCTAAGTTGAAAACAATAATATGCACTATAACTATTGTTGAATTCCTGCCATTTTTAAAAAATGTTTGGTTTTTACAAGGTCTCACTATGTAGCTCAGACTCATAGTGATCCTCTTGCTTTCAGCTTCGCTAGTGCTGGGATTACAGGTGTGTGCCACTACACTGCATTCTTGGTGGCTCATCCCACTCTGGGGGTGAGGCTGGCATGGCATGTGGTGCCAGGGATCAAACCATGGACCCTATGCTTGCTTAAGCAGGTGTTTGAGTCTGCTGAGTTATCTTTCTGGCCTCCTGCCATTTTGTTTAGTGAAATTCTGTATTGTTTCTATATTTTTTACTGTTTTTTATTCTCTAAAAAAACAAATCTGTCCATTAATTTAATTAAGAGAAAGTAGCTGTATATCTATCCTAACTATTTTGAATATATATTTGTACTAATAGTGTTTGTGGACAGGATATCATGTCTGCATCTTGTACTATGAGTGAACACTAAGAAGACAACAATATCCAATGTATTAATTATTGAAACTGTCATATTAATTGGTTTCAAAACTGTCTTCCTGCTATTTGTTTCTCAATACAATATTTTATTTCATTTCATCTCATCTCATCTCATCTCATCTCATCTCATCTCATCTCATCTCATCTTATTTTATTTTATTTTATTTTATTTTAGTGGAACTGGGGATTGAACTCAGGCCCATGTGCTCGCCAGAGAAGCACTTATTCCACTGAACCATCTCCCCAGCCCCTCAATAAAATTATTTTAAAAAATAAAAATAAAAAGCAAATCCAAAAAAGGCAGGAGTAATTAATCCAATTTTCATACAAAGTGGACTTTAAGCCAAAACTTATCAGAAGAGGCAAAGAAGGGCAAAACATATTGTTCAAAAAAACAACTTAATGGGAGGAAATTGTTGGGCGCGGGCGCCCTGCTCCTCAGCCTTGCCCCTTCCGCTGGAGCTTATGCCACGAGCCTTGTTTTCTGTATAGCTTTTGGTCCCTGCTGGTAAGATTTGATTGGTTCACATAGCCCTATGAAGCAGCTGACTATTGGCCTATTGCCCACGTCAGGCGATG
>NW_004524796.1:333476-363932 GCF_000260255.1 Octodon degus
AGCTGACTATTGGCCTATTGCCCACGTCAGGCGATGTACGTGGCGCCCACTGATAGGTCCGGGGAGGGGATATAAGGAGGGGTTAGAGGAAGTGGAGGGGAAGAAGAAGAAGAGAGAGGAGGAAGAAGGACACGTGAAAATAAAGGGAACGAAAACAAAGAAGGAGGCTCCTTCTCGTCCTTTTCCAGCGCCGGTCAGGAAATAATAATTATAAATATATGTACACTGAATAATAGCATATGCAAAGTCATTAGACAAACATCTATAGACACAAAAGATGAGACAATCATTACAATTATAGTGAGGATCTCAGTACCTCACTATCACAAATTAATCAATTATATAATTTTTTGATCAGAGTTGAACTAAGCCTTCAAGCGAATAGATTTAAATAGATATCTATCTATTCCATCCAACAACAACATAACACAAAAGTCTTCTCAGCAGTACACAGAACTTTCTCCAAAATAGACTACATGCTAGCCAATAAAGCACTTTCAAGTAAATGCAAAAGAATTTAAATTATAGCATACATATAATCATAGTGCAATGAAACTAGAATTCAACAGCAATATGAACCACAGAAATTATACAAATGCATGAAAATTAAACAATACACTCTAGAATAATGAATGGGTCACAGAAGAAATCAAGGAAGAAATAAGACAGTACCTAGAATCAAACAACAAAGCCAACGTAACATACCAGCATTTATGGGACACAGTGAAAGTAGTCCTAAGAAAAAGTTGATAGCTGTGTATGCCCACACCAAAAAAATACAGTGAGCCCAAATAAATAGCCTAATAATGCCCTTCTAGGCCCTAAAAAAACAAGAACAATCCAAATCTAAAGCTAATACAAGGAGGAAAATTATAAAATTAGAGTAGAAATCAGTCAAATGGAAACATATAAAAAGTCAATGAATAGAAGAGCTGGTTCTTCAAAAGGATAAACAAAATAGACAAACCTACAGTGAATCTTAACAAATAAGGTAAATAAAAGACAAATAAGAATGTAATTAGAGATGAAAAACTTTAAATTACAATGAACACCACAAAAATGCAGATAATTATTAACAACTACTTCACAAACCAATATGTTAATAAGTTTGAGAATTTAGAAGAAATTATGATATTCCTAGATATACACAAACTACCAAAACTTAATCAGGAAGATTTAAAAACCTTGAATTAATTGAATAACAGGCAGTGAGCCTGAAGTAGTAATAGGAAACCTGCCAGCTTAGAAAAGCCCAGGTCTCAATGGATTCACAGCCAAATTCTACAAGTTTAGGGAAGATCTGCCAATACTCCTCTAACTTTAATAACATCAAAAGGAAAGGAGTATGTAATGATTGATACATTGTGTCAACTTGAGGAATCTACCAATTAACTAAGTAGCTCAGCAGTTCTATACCCTGGTATGTAGAGGACATGCCCTTCACATTCTAAGATGTTGTTCATTGTGTTGACTGGAGAAGTTGAGAAGGTTCACTAACTAAATGACCCAGCAGGGACAAGGGTCCTTACTTTGTAAACATTCTGAACCTGTAGAAAAGGAGGGCATGCGAATGGTATGGGCAGGTAGCCTGCTTACAATAGAAAAGAGGAAGAGAGTTTTGCTCTTCCCTCCATTTTTCTCTTGTTGCTTTTGCTATCTTCTGCCCCCTTGAAGAGTTGCCCCTGTACTGTGCCACTCTGCTTGGAGCCAGCTGATTATGGACTGAAACTTCCATGATCTGTGAGCCTTTCCTTCCTTGATTTTGAATGTTGGGTATTTTGTTTCAGCAATGAGAGAAAAGTAACTAAAACAGAGTAGTAGTACTCTCATTGTCATTCTTGGAAACTAGCACTAGCCTGTTATCTAATTCAGATGAAGATCCAAGCAAGAAAGAGAACTATACACTAGTTGTTAATGCACACAGATACAAAAAATCTTCAATAAGATACTGGCAAACAGAATACAACGAATCACCAAATAGATCATACATAGTGCTCAAGTAGGCTTTATCTCAGGGAATCAAGGGTAGCTCAGCACACACAAAGCAATAAATGTAATCCATCAAATACACAGAAACTGGTCAAAAATCACAATAACATCCCAATAACTATAGAAAAAACATTCAACAAAATCCAACATGAATTTATGATTAAAAAACCTTAAAGAAAATAGCATAGAAGCTGAGGCAAAAGGACCAATCTGAGTTGGAGCCCCACCTGGGCTACATAGTGAGTTCAAGGCCAGTTAATACTACATAGTGAGATCCTACCTTTAAAAAAAAGAAAAAGAAAAAAGCCATTTATACTAATATACCAATACCCAAAATCATATTTAAAAGGGGAAAAAACAAAAACCTTCTCTTTAAAATCAAAACAAAGACAAAAATTGCCCTATCCCCACTCCTGTTCAATATAATTTTTGAAATATTAGTTATAGCTCTAAGACCAGAGAAAGAAAGAAAAGGGACATGGAAAGAAAGAGAAAAGGTAAGAAAGAAAAGGGACATCATACATTGGATATGAAATATATAGTCTAGATCTGTGTGTCTTTATCATGTATTCAACTGAAATCAAAATGGAATTTCCAAAGTAAAACAGAGATCTAAATGTTAAACCATACAATACATAAGCAATGAAAAAAAATACATAAGCAATGTATTCAAAATAAAATTGGTGAAATTTGAAGACATAGATAGAGGCAAGGGCTTTCTGAACAGAACTCCAATAGTAAAGAAATGGTACAAAGAATCAATAAATGCACCAGCATGTCAAATTAAAATTCCACATAAAGGACCAGTGAGATAGCTCAGCAGGCTGAGTGCCTACTTAGGCAAGCGCAGCGACCATGGCACCACATGCCATGCCGGCTTTTCCCCTGAGTGCACTGTTAAGGCCACAGAGACCTGACTTGGTGGCGCACACCTATAATCCCAGCGATAGGGAGGCTGAAAACAGGAGGATCACTATAAGTCTCCTGTACCAAATACATTAAAAAAAATATTCCAAATAGCAAAGAAGTAATCAACAGTGAGCAGATCACTTATAGATTAGGAAAATATTTCTACCAGCTATTCCTTGGACAAAGAATAAACATCTAGGACATACAAAGAAATAAAATATTAAATCATTCAAAATAAAAGATCCAATAAAAACATAGGCCACTGACATAGATAGACACTTCTCAGAAAAACAAGTACAAATGGCCAATACATGAAAAAAGTATTCCGCACCGCTGGCTATTACAGAAATGCAAACTCAAACAATACTGAGATTCTATCTTACTCTGGAAAGAATTACTATCATCAAGAAATCAAGTAATAACAAATGTTGGCAAGGATTCAGGGGAAAGGGAACACATCTGCATTGTTGGTAGAAACATAAACTACTGCAAACTCTGTGGAAATCAGTATGGAGATCCCTCAAAAGCTAAATCTAGACATATCTCTCAACTCAGATGTTCCCCTTTAAGAACATCTGTCTGGAAAAGTTGCAGACATATTACACTGGTGCATCCATACCTATGCTTACAGCAGCACAATTAATCATAGTTAAATCTTAGAAATAACCCATATGCCCATAAATAGATGAACTGATAAGGCAAATGACTACCACTGTGTGATAAAGAAGGATAACCAGGAGTCATTTGTAGAAAGATGGATGCGCCTTGAGACCATAATGTTAAGTAAAAGAAATCAGACACAAAAAGCTTAAATATTGCATGGCTTCTCATATGAGAAGTTCAAAATGTAAATAAAGGGCAAAAGAAAAGATAGCTAAAGGGAAGTGACAACTTTCAAATGAGAAGAAGATCGAGAGGTGGAGAGAGGGTGAGGAATGGAGAAAAACAGAACTAAGAAAAAATTGAGATGTGTGATGTGCGTGGATGAACTCTGCACAAGGAATGTGACCAGTAGGTACTGCAAGCATGGGTTAATAAAAAAAAAAGTGTATAAAAAAAGAAAGTGACAAGAATGATTAAGTGTGTCCAAAGTGAGACAATATTCTAAGTGGTACTATAATAGCCTTTTATTGTGATGTTTTAAAATATCACCATTCAAGGGCTGGCCAGAAAACTCAGTGGCTGGGGGCTTGCAGGTTAGCTTAGTTGTTTAAGTGCCTGCTCCAGCAACCCCAGTCAGGCGCAAGGAACCCTGGTTCAATCCCCAGACCCACCCACCCATAAGGCAGCCTGAGCCAGCCCCCCACAAAAAAAAATCTTTCTCAACTTTTAGGGCCGGCCAAATGTTCAGTGGATTAAAGCACCTGCAAGCAGATGCAGGGGCTGGGGGTTCGATTCCCAGGTCTGCCATGCCAGCCCCGCCCCTGGGGCGTGCTGAGATGGCAATTGATGCTGAGCATGGTGGTATTCCCTTGTAATCCCAGCTCTTAGAAGGCTGTAAACAGACGGATCACTATGAGTCTGATCTAGTAGTGAGACCCTGAACACTTTGTAGACCTTTCCCTAAAACACACACACACACACACACACACACACACACACACACACACGAGAAAAAAGAAAAAAAAAAAGAAAAAAGAAAAAAAATACTCAGTGGATCAAAGTGCCTGCTTAAGCAGACCCAGGGGCTGAGGTTCAATCCCTGGCGTGCCAAGCCATCCTGGCCCTGACCCCAGGGCACATTGAGACCACGATTGAGACTGGTATGGTGGTGTGCCCCTGTAATCCTAGTGCTTGGGAGGCTGAAAACAGGAGGATAACTATGATCTGTATAGTGAGACCCTGTAGATCCTGCACTAAATACATTTAGAAAATCACCATTCACTATGTTTTTCAGTCAGACTTCACATAGACATCTTTCCTTGGCACTCATCTGGCCAGAATGCAAGCATCTGGCTCTTCTCCCAAGTGTCCCTGGCAGTAGTTCTTGGCCATTTATGGATGGACACTGAAAGCTGAGTAGGTCAGCTTCCAGATGTCTTAAGGATGGTCACCTGAAAACCTGCACATCCCTCTTTCCTACATTCTTCAGCCAGATGAGTCCTGTCTACCCACAATGGCCACAACTTGGTAACTCTCTTCTTTTGGTCCTCCCTTTCCATATCTTATATATCTACCCTATTCCCTTACTAGCATCTTTTGGAATAATTTCTCAAATAATTTATTTTTTTCCTAACTCTTGTGTGCTCTGGGACAACTTGACCTAAGACACAACAATTCTTGTTAAGATTTTTTGTTTAAAAAATGAAATCAAACATCTTCAAGATCAAAACCACAGGCATATGTTTTATGTTTTATAGATGCAGAAGCAGACGACAACAATAGGCTCACGATTTGACTCCAAAACTCTGCCTTTAATGAGAGGGGTATGTTAACACTTAAATAAGTCAGACAAAGGTCACCTACAGAGCCCTGTATTAGTGCAGTTAACACATTAAGAAAAAGGTTTTCAAATTCTTGTTTATGGCTCATGGAATAAAACTCTTCTCTAGAAGCTTAAATCTTTGAAGCCAGATGCCAAAGTTTTCAGCTCTGCCATTTCAAAAAAAATATGGAAAATCACACCAAAATTTTAACTCTTTCAATTTTCATGTAACTTTCTGTTACTTTTTTTATTCCAGAATGCCATTGTATTTTTGCTATGTCACAGGAAAAAGTCACCAGTTTTCAGAAAAGTAACCTCTGCACGTCTCTCGTAATCCCAGATTCTAATATTTAGACAAGTACAATGCAGGTGGCCCCCAGCCTGAACGTGTATCTGGTGACAGGACACCAAGTAGGAGAGCTCTGGTATGCACACTAACTCATGAGGAGTCATGTGCTTTGTTCTTGGATCCAAGAGTAAATAACAGATGAATTCTAAGAATTCATTTTCTAGTGCTGGCGAGATAGCTTAGCTGCATAAGCGCCTGCCTGTCAAGTGCAAGGCACCAAGTTCAATCCCCAGTACCAAGAAAAAGAAAGAAAGAAAAAGAAAAGATTTAAGGATCAGTTTTCTAGAAAAGAAAAAGAAACTTAGATGGTATGCCTTTCCTGGGCAGGAATGTTGAGGCTTGCATAGCTCAAAGTCTTCATGGAATGCGTTGAAATAAATAATCTTGGCATCCACCATGTCAGGAAGAGTAACAGACACAGAGCAGACATTTCATAAAAGTGCCTACTAGACAGAGTAAGTAATAATGTGATTAAATACCAAGAAGTTCAAGAAGAAGAAATGAAAATGTTATTTAGATAAGTGAGTGTAAGCCCCAGTTAAATTCTGCTGAGGTTTTGGCTTATGAACATGAGGGTACTGAGAGAACAGTATGCTCACACATGGTCCAGATTCTAGAACATAATTAGAGGCTCCGTCACCGTCAGACTGTCACTAGAATTGAGACATGGAGAGTCACCTCCTAATGGTGAGGAGAAAGAGGATGCTTCCTTTAGAAACTTTGATTTTTGTGCCTTAGGGTGGGAATTTTCCTACACTGGAAAATAAAAATAACTGGCAAACCAGACCACAATTTTCTTAGTAAGAACGTGGCCACAGTATTCAGAGGCCAGGAAAATAGTTATCTACCACAAAAGTATGTTTGTCTTTTGAGACACCACCTTGGTATTGTGCCTGCTGGAAAAGGCCGAAGGATTTATGCTCAAGACCTTAAACTTGTCAGGTCTTTCTGGGGAGGAGAACTGATTTGTGAGATTGAATTTCTAACCAATTTGTGTTTCCAAAATATGTGCTTGGTCTTGATAAATTTTATGTAGTCTCTCTCTCTCTCTCTCTCTCTCTCTCTCTCTCTCTCTCTCTCCATATATATATTATGACATATATATGACATATATATGACATATTATGACATATATATGACATTATGTATGTTACATGTATCTATAAAACTTGTTTCTGTGTGCAGGTATTTGTTATGTGTTCTCTATGTTTGTGTGTATATATGCAAACATATATATATATGTACATAATCAGAAACTATACCTTATAAATATTTGAATAATTTAGTTGTTGGGAATTTAAATGAAAATTTAGAGAAAAACAATTTTTTCCATATTAGTGATATTTGCATTTGTATCTTCATTCTCCTTTACTTTGAAATAACAGGTCTTACAACAGTATATACTTTTCTTTCTCACATACATGTCTCAAAGGTATATCTAAAAAAACAAGTGAAATCACTTCCCTTCTTTATATGTACATACTTAGCTGGGTTTTTTAAGACCTTGTCTCCATTACTCTTCTCTCATTGCTAGGACAAACACCCAACACCCAAAATGAAGGAAGGAAAGGTTTATTTAGCTCACAGTTACTGAAGGTTTCAGACCATACTCAGGTAGAACAGCATATGCACAGAGCAACCTTTCATGGTGGTGGCAAAGAGCAGAGAGCAAAAGAGAGTGGCAGCAGCTCAGGCAGCAGGCTAGCCTCTCTACCCTTCTTACAGTGTAATGCACATTACCTACCCCAGGGCAGGTGCAGCATCCACATCCACACACTCTAGGAGCTGCCCCATCACTGCATGATGCTTTGGGGGGTGGTAACTAGACACAAACCATAACACACCTGGAAGAAATAACTGGCAACTGAAATTGGTTCTTTCCACGCAATAAAAAAGAATTCTCTGAGAGGCTGAGGCTTTTGCTATTGCTTTGCATTGCCTGAGAAGATAGTTTATTTTCCCTTTGGCTTTCAAAAACAACTGCTCACTTTTAAGGAAACAAAAAAGAGACTTTAGTATAAACAAAGGATCAGTTAGCAAGAAAAAAATTTACCCTAAAAAGGGAAGGTCATAGGAGAAGTATTATACCTATGTTTTATATTTTGCTTTCCAACTTTGTTATTTTCTAAATGAGGAAAGAGAGAAGAGCCAAGCTTTTAAAGTAGCGTTTGGACTGCAGTCTGATTTCATTAACAAGGAAGAAAATCATAAAAGAGTGTAAAAAGTTCTATTTGAAAACATTAGCTTTGTTCTCAGCATGTATTTGAGCTTTGGTGTTTTATTATTGCAAATTTCATTCTTTTTAATCTACAATCTAAGAGCTGGATAAAAGCATCCAGCCACATAACATCTGCCACAATGAAGGTGAAGAATAGCTTATCACATTATCCCACGGCATCCTCCAAGCAAATATGATGTCCAGCCATCTCCTGTCTCTGGCTTCCTCTAATGTGTTTTCCAGAAGGTCCTGTAAATGCAGTTGCACTGTATATACCTTATGTACCCTAGGGGCCTGGCTCCTTGAACTCACTGCAGTGCAGTGAATTAATATTTATCCATGGTGTTTTGTAGATGAGGAGTTTGTTTCCTTTCATTGCTGAATGCTTGATGGCCTATGGTTTATCCATCTTTGCTAAAAGACCTGGGCTAAAAGGACTGGAGTTGTTTCTGGTGTTTAGTAAGACACTGTAAACATGTATCTACAGGCTTTTGGCTATCTCCAGGCCAATTCTGATCTGCAACCCCATCTCACTAAATCTTTCAAAAATCTCTGAAGCCCTCTTTCAAATGCATTGTGCTAGTTAATGTAGAGAATAATAATAAATGAAGAGTGACAAACTAGGGAATCTAGATTCCAGTTCTTTTACTAACTCGGTTCTGAATCTGCTTGACCAATTTCCATCTACTGCCAATCTCTGATGAACCCTTAAGAGTGTCCAGATGAAAAATCCAAAAGCTGAGTAGAATTTTATGGGGCTGGACAGTTGTACCTTAGGTGTCCTGACACACAGTCCAGGCCTGTCCTTCACTTCTTGATGCAGCACCTCTGTCCAGGTATGTGTGGGGTCCCTTCTTGTTTCTGTTAAGTGGTGACCACTATCTGGCTTCCCAGCACTGTACAAGGGATGCCACACCTCATATCTGTGACTCTGCTCCAGCCATTACTGTCTCAGGTCTTGACATTACTGCTACTTAGGCCTCCCACAACCTCATCCAGGCATTTTCCACCATGGTCCAGGGTCCATCTCTGCTAAATCTCTTCCCACAGCAAACAAATGTCTTTAAGCCAAATGAGGGCAGACAAGCATAGTCATTTACCTCAATCAGTCAGGATCTGTAAACTTTTTTTTTTCTTTTCTTCTTGTTTTTTTTTCTGGAAGCAGGGATTGAACTCAGGCCCTGTTCTTGCCAGGCAAACACTTATTCTACTGAGCTATCTGGCTGGCTCCTGTCAATTTTCATACAATGATATAAAGAGAAGACATAGGATTGGAGACATTGTATAAAATTCTAGGGTGAAGGACAATGGTATACAAGACAAGCAATGTCCACTTGCAAGTAGATTATAATACTGCTGTGTTTGGCACTAGAAAAACGGCCCATATCTGTGGAAAGCAAAAATTCAGATAAGTCTCTTTGAATTTGGCAAATTTGTTAACCTAAAAATAGAACTTCCTCTTCTTCCTTGCTTTTTTTTTTGGTAACATGCAAAATATTACTGAAGGGAAGGTTATTAGTTGAGGAAGAAATGCTTGAAAAAAATGCACGATTTTATCCCAGAAAGCAATAATCCTAACAATCTGTCTGAAATGCTTCCAAATGAACTCTGAAGAAAAACATTTATGAGCTTAAACATGGCATTAGGTTGCAACATTCTAATTTACTAAAGGTTTATTTTCTTTTAAATAAAATCCCACAAAAATAACAACAAAATTTCAAAAGATGAGCCTGCCTTATGAAAATAGTTTTCTATGCATTATTAGCAACCTGTGGCTATGAGGATTATCCTTCTCTCTACTCTTGTTTGATGTTCCATTTGCTACATTCCTTGTCACTGTATCAAAGGCACTTCACTATGTCCTTATCCTGGCTACAGTGATACACAATCTGGGAGCTGTCACTCAATCACTAAAGTCCTAGAGAACAGTTTTTCTTTAGGACTGGCATAATTTATAAGTGACTGCATCTTGGGAACAAGTTTCGGGTCTTCAGAAAATCCTGATAGCTCACAAAATAATGTCCCCCATCCAGCCTAAAAGAGAAACTCCTCTGATTACAAACTTTGGTACTCCATGTGTTAATTAAGTGTGATGGACTGAATTGTGCTCCCCACACAATGCATACACTGAAGTCTTAACATCTGTATTTGGGCATGAGATCTTTAAAGAGGTAGTTCATTTAAGATGAGGTCATGTAGGTGGGGACTTAATACAGTAGGCCTGGTATGTTATAAGGAATCAGGACATAGACAAAACTGGAAGGAGACCATGAGAAGACATAGGGAGAAAATGATCCACTACAAGCTATGGAGAGAGACTTGGAAGACACAAATCCTGCTGACACTTTGATTTTGTACTTCTAGCCCATGGAATGGTGAGGAAACGTACCTAGTAGTTTGAGTCACCCTGTTTGTGGTATTTGTTACAGCACTATATGAAAACAAGCACCCTAAGATAAGATGCGATAGGTACCCTCCTTCAACAACTCTCCTTTTTTCCTATTTTTTAAATTTTATTCAGAAACAAATATCAGTGAGACAGTTTCCAAGTTGATTAATATGACATTTTCAATAATTAATATATTGCACATTGTTATCTTCTCAGCAGTCATCCACAGCACAAGAAGCAGCCAGGACATCCTGTCCAAACACTACTACTACAAATCCTTCCCTTCACTGAACCAAGCGAAAGCAGCTATACATCTATCCTGACTATTCTGTATATACAAATACAAAATGAACCTTTCTCTGTATCCCCCCTCTCCAGTTGAGTCCTCTCAGAGATGGGTATTCTATTGACATCTAAATATTATAGGTGCTTGAATTCAGCAAAACAATCCAACACAGTCCAGTAGTGCACAATAGTAATAGTGGGTTATCCTCAGAAGTTGTTGACTAGAGCGTTTTACAGCTCAGTATATTAATATGGATTTACTTTATTTATTTATTTATTTATTTATTTATTTATTTATTCTTTGGCAGAACTGGGGATTGAACTCAGACCCTTGCGCTTGCTAGGGAAGTGCTTATTCCACTGAGCCATCTCCTAGGGCCCTATGGATTTACTTTATATACCTCGTTTTTATATTTTTCTGCTGGATGGTTAAGACCAAGATAAAGCAAGAACTATATAACAAGAAATGTAACTTCTGTATCTAATAAAGTCAGTCAAATACCCTCAGGATTTATCCTGTAACCCTGTACTGCACTTTGTAGATCCTTTGTCAGTGTCAGCCATGTAGATGAGTCATAGCCATTGCTTGACTGATTTTTGAGCAACCCTCCTGAACCTTAACCATGAACCAAACCCTGTCTTATCTGCCCAGACCTTATCAGTGAGCAAGCAAGGTAGCTTTCCCAGCCCTGCAGGCACAAGGAATCCACCAAGCAGCTCACTGAGGCACAGTCCATGTTATAAACACAGGCCAGGAACCACTACACCAGTCTCTCCATGTAACTCACCTGTCTTAATTGCTTCTATCCAGGTGAAAATTAGGTTGCTAGATTCTTCCTCAGAACATGTTTGTGTGAGCCATCCCTCAGGGACAGAAGGGAAAGGAAGCAACAGAAGAGAGGAACCAAGCACCCCAAAAAGGGTTTCACCTACACAGTTTTATCTGAGCTCTAGCCAGACCCAAGCTTTCCACTGTGCATTTACTCTCTTATGATCAGCAATTAGTGTTGAGAGATTTTAGACAGTGAGTACTCATGTCATCACAGGAAAACATCAGTAAGATATGCAAGATCCATAGAGAAGGAAGAATACTCTTGATCAATGTTTGCAAATAGGAAGTATTCAAGGGCACTGTTGCTTTGCTAGTTATCCTAAAAACTGCCAATGTCTCATATCATCTCATAGATGGCTTTAGATGTAGAATACTCAAGTCAGCACCTGCGGCAGACAAGTTGCTCAGTGCACAGAACCCAGTCCTCAGCGTGGAATTGCATTGTATCCCTCCCATGTCTGTGTGACCAGAGGAGATAAGAAATAAGAGCAGCTGACTGTACAGAGCAATGTTCGAGTTTACAAATCACATCCACAACCTGAGTGGTGGATTTTGGTCAAGGCACCTTGCTTTAGTGGATGAAAAGGCTAAGGTTAGCAGGTGTAAGTGTGCCTGAGGGCACAGTGTTGGTCTTCAATGGGTGGGGAAAGAACAGGGGTCTCTTGACTCTTGGTATGATGAATGAGTGTACTGTGAGGGGACCCCCTTGTGTGCCAAGGTTTATTTCTCTCACTCTTACTTATATTTTCATTCTTTTTTTAAGCAGGGATAAAATAGCACACTGAATTTTAGAAGAGATGGAGGGCAGTAACCAGGTAAAGAGAGATGAGAGCAACAGTTTACATGTGAATGTGAGTGACTGTGAAGTGGGTGTGAAGGAGCTGGTTTACTGCTTCCCTTGTATAGTTCCATCATCTGTGGTCAGTTATTCGCTCATTCATCTAGCATTTACCAGGTTTCTCACCATCAGGCACTGGATTCCATGCCAAGATTACAAAGTGAGCCTAGCCAAATCCACTAACACCAGGGTCAAGTCTAGTGGGACAAAAGAGACATTTATAAAATGCTCACATCATTGCATCATTTCCACCTGAGATGTGTGCTTCTAGAGGAAGACTATGGTCCAGGAAGGCTGATGAAGAAATGACATTTGACCTGAGGGGCTCTGTGCCATGTCAATTCCTAGAAAAATGTCCATGGTGTGCAAAGACTTTGAAACAGAAGAGATTGACAGAGTGTGAAGCTAAAATATGGCTTCTCACTTGCATACTGGCAAATTAGAAACAACATAGCCAAAGGCGACAGTGGGAGGGTGGGAGTGAGGTGAAGTTTGCAGCACAAGAACTGTTCATTCCAAATCTTCCATAGCTCATTCTTCCTAATAAAAGAAACCACAGAAAGGTAGCAAGTGCATTCAATGTATTTTACAATCAAGATCAAGTATAAATGGTCAGTTACCATCTTCACTCATGTCCTCGGCTTCAGAAAGAAGCCAGTGTACATATACTATTCGTATTTGGAAGGAAGTTAGTTTTGGCTTAAACCAACAGGCAAGATATGGCATATAAATACAATGACTGTGCAGTCAGATTTCTTTTATCTGGTAACAGAAATGTGCTATATTTATTATTTTCCAGTTGGATATTACTTAAATCTACTCTAAAACTAACTGTAAGGTAAATAGTTTATAAGAGGTTTATTCTTTGTGAAAAGTTTTATCCTCATACCTGATTCAGGTGTGAAAGGGAGTTCTGTTTCTAATTATAAGGTCACGGATAAGATTGGGGTGGAAAGGATGCTATTTGAATGTGGTGGCTTCTTGCAGGATAAGCAGAGGTAAGGGAGATGGAGGGACTCACAGGTATTCACAGCAGAATAAACAAAATGGAAATACTTGGTGTGGAGATGTGACAGCTCCCAAAATGTAACGTCTACTCTACGTTTGAGAAAATAAATGTAGCATCTTATATTATTAGACTTGAAAATGGCCTAATAATTACTATTTAGGTTTTGTATGAATGCAGTTGTAAGCATAGCCAATGGCAATTCTCACCTTAGATCTGTGAATTTCTGAACAGCAATAGAAATCTCCCCTTGGAAAGTCAACACAAGCACAGGAGGCTTGTGTATTTACAGTGGCAAGGGTTTCAGTAGCAGGTAGGTGTGTCAGGTTCATCTCAGCTGTATCTGTGGCATTCCTATAGGTCTTACCACAGCTTAAGACTGGTAGGGGTAGGATATGAACCTATGGAAATCTGTAAATGGTAAAATCTATGCATTTTCTTCTTCCTCTGGAAAGTTGGTTGCTAGGCATTTGCCAACACATCTCTGAATATAAAGGTGCACTTCAAGTAGGAAGATTTACATAGCAGGGCCCTGCAGTGTGGCCCCTCCCTCCACTTCTTATCCTTTCAAAGGATAAGAAGCTGGGTAGTGACCTACCAGGTCACCATGCAGCAGAAGCTAAAGGTGGTCCTGGGCCATTCATTCCCAATCACTTCCAGCTGCCATGGCACTGCCCAGCATTCACTTGGCTCAGTTTATTACCCTCACCTGGGATGCTTTAATGGCTTTGCACTCTGATTTGTTTCTTATGACAACTCATTTGAAAGATTGAGGTCCTTAATATGATACTTGGAAATATAAAACAAACTAACTTTCCCCATAACCCTATCAATTATTTAACATGCTATTCAGTGCTTCTAATTATCTGTCCTCAATCCACCTCTCAGTTTTACTTCTCTCCACTTAGCATTCTCATGAATTTGAACCAAACCTCTTCCAAATTGCCTTTGTTAAGGGTAGAAAGTATTTTCTTTAATTTGTGTATCAAGTTTATTTCTTAGCCTAATCAAAAATACAGGAAGGCATGTTTTTAAAATTGTGCAATGCATGCAAAGTAAGACAAATTAGGCAATGCTTTCATTACATAAAACAGAAACCATCTACATTAATTGTTTATGCCATGATCCTTTGAAAAAATCTCTACCATGTAGACTGCGAAAATTATGGGTCTCTTTTATCTTCACTGATGTAACACTGAGTCAGATAATTAACTCACAATGTTATGTCCCTTGGAACAATGAGGGCTCTTGAGAGTAGGAAGTTACTTGGGTTGGAGGATGAACAGGATACATAATATGCACAATGTGCTCTACTGTGGACTCTCTGCAACTTCTTTCACCACTGCACTATTATTTGCCAGGGAAGGCCTTTTCTTTTAATTGTACCAGAACTTTCCACATAGCTCCTCTCTTTGCTTATGCTGTGGACTTCTTCTAGGATATTTTCTCCATATAAATGCTTATAATCATGCATATATCTTAGGGTGCTGCTTGACTTATCATTCCATAATGCTTTCTTTGGTCCCTTTAGCAAGAAGCACTCTCTCTTTGTAATTCATTCATTATTTCTATCATTCTTTAATTTCTTGTTTTATGCTGCCTTGCATTGCAGTTAGTTGCTGAATGCCTCATCTACAAAATTGGATTGCTCTTTAAGAGCATGGACTATGACAGGATAGAACCAGTAAATTATACGTGACTAATATTGAATGGCTGCTACTCAATGCTATTCACAGGGCTAAGTATATACTGAATACACATTATCCAACATAATGTCCAAAGTGCCCTTTAAAAAAGGGAGAGAAGGAAAGTAGAAGAAAGGAGAATTGAAGAATAAAATGGGAATAAAGCTTTGGCAAATAAGGAGGCCAGAAGGAGCAGGGAAGGGCAGGAGAGGTAGGGAAGGAAAAAAGAATTAGGGAGTGTTATGAACATGTACCAACTGCTTGTGATAAATTTAATCATTATATTCTGCAAACAAGTACTGATGTCCCATATCCAGCTATTTTCATAGCTAGCATTTAAACTCATGTCTATGAAAACAGGATCTTTGTTAAATTTAGTGCTGTCTCTTCAATGTCCAGAACAGGACAATGTGTGTAGTTCCTCAATATGTATTTACTGAATAATGAACAATCACTTTTCCGAAATCACAAACTCTTAAATATCATATAATCAATGTATTCTACAATCATCATCTTCAAGAATGAAAAAAAAAATTGTAGTTCTTCCCAATATTAGTTTAATTATGTTAACATCACCCAAATATCTTCTGTTGGCCACCAAATTGTAGAAAGTCTAACTTATAAAGCATAGACTGAGCAAAAAATTAATTTTTTATTTAGATTAATATTGTTGGCTTGGAATGTAGCTATAAAATATGACAATTTAGGGTTGGGGAGATAGCTCTATAGTCTAAGTGTTTTCCTGGCAAACACAAAGACATGAGTTCAACCACTGGTGTTAGGACCAGCCAGATAGCTCAGTGGGCTAAAGCACTTGCTTAGGTAGGCAAGGACTGAGGTTGGATCACTGGCATGCCATGCTGGTCCCATTCCATGGGCATGCTGAGACTGAGCATGCTTGCTTGTGTGTGTAATCCCGGCACTTGGGAGGCTGAAAATAGGAGGATCACTGAGTCCTCTCTACATAGTGAGACACTTTAGAACCTGTACTGAATACATTTTTTAAAAAAATCACTGATGCTACATTCCATGCAGGCCCTGGAACCCTATGTGTGCAGTGCTCGCCCCCAAACCAGGCTTGGTGGCACCCACCTATAATCCCAGTGCTGGGGAGGTTGAAACAGGAGAATCACTATGAGTCTGAGCTGCATAGGGGGACCTGGTACCAAATAAATAAATAAAATTTAAAATAAAAAAGTGTCAGTGTATGTAATTTCTGCATTACAAGTTTTATCTTGATTTTTTAGTAACCATGAACTCAGATGTTCAGATTCCACTTGTTAAACACCACTCTTTAGAAAAAATATTGTAGCTTCTTCAATAATGGTTGATTCCAGGGTTGGAGAAAAAAAGTACAAGATAAGTGTGGAGTGTCTTGTATTGTAAGAAAGCAAGGAAAGACTCATAAAAGGATGGGCTTTGTCAGAGGGGCCAACTGGATGGATTTTCCAAAAGTCAAATATAGGACGAATATGGTAACAACAATAAGTAAACCATAGTAAGGCATTATGAAACATAGTGAAAAATAAATCTGTATGAGTCCACACCAACATAAATACATGAATGAAAAATAACTGGAGGGGAAAGACATCTTTTTCCTATATTAGAAACTGAGGTAATCAATATGGAGGAATGATAGAAATAGAAAGTAATAATTGAGCAGTCATACTGCATGTGAGGTTCATTATGGAACTTAAACTTAGTTAACAAAAACCTGGTGGGAAACAAGACATTTTCATAGTCTAATAATATGTTTCAAAGTTATTTATCATTCAAAAGGGGAAAATTGTAACTCTACTGGGTCTTCTAGCTGAGAGCACCTTATGCAAATGATTGAAGTGCAAATTAAATAGAGATCTGTGACCTGCTGATCAGATGCACCAAGAGTTCATGGCAACACTGTGCATTACTCATGCAAAAAATATATTTCCTCAGTATCATGACAAGCAGATACTGATAAACCTAAGTCAGGGCAGTCTTTGACCTGTGCAGAAAGCATTTGTCACAAGTGTGAAAAGTTTACCAGTAAAAATAAAGGATAATCTGGCATGGTGGCACATAAATGCCTGTAACCTCCGCAGTGAGGAGGCTGAGACAGGGGTATCACAGAGAGTGCTAGCTGTGAAGTGCGTAGAGAGACCCTGTTTCAAAAAAAAAATTAAAAATTAAAGAAAAGGAAGGGACTGCCATAGAATTGAGGAAAGTAAGGATAATACAGTGAAATTCAGTGTGGGTTTCTGGACTAGAACAAAGAAAATAACATGGTCAAAGGGTAAAATCATGTAAGTTCTAACAGATTAATCACTTAGTTGATAGTTCGTTGTGCTAGAGTTATACAAGATGCTACTATGAGGGGAAGATACTACTAGAAATGCTCTAGAATTTTTTGACTTTTTTCCAAGAAAAAGTTAAGAAAAAAATTCTTGTATAGTTTCACAAAATCTTTTTTTTTTCTTTAAGATAAAGCTTTCATCAATGTACCCAGTATCAAAGTGCAGTCTCAGAAGGTGGGACACCTAAGATGACAGAATTGAAGTTGAGAGTTAAAAGACCCCTTCAGAAGAAACTCCTACAGTCCCTTTCATTCCAGGTGAGGAAAGAAGGCTGAGAGGTTGTGTTGCTAAAATTCCACAAGGTCAAACTCAGGCCCCTGACTTCCCTACTTCTTTTTGCTTCACTTTCATGAGAATTCCCAGTTTGAGCCCAAGAACTCTTTCAGTTGAATCAGTCAATTGAATCAACTCAATCTAAATTCATAAGCTATTTTTACAAAAAATGTAACAGTCTAATTGCCAATGTGTTTATAATGAAATTATGAAATTCTTGCTCAGTAAGAATGCAATGTTTTGCTTTTCATACAAACTTGAGTAGCAGTTTGAGAAGGAAAAATAAACTTTCACTACAAAATTTGAACTTAGTTCAACCAAACTTCAAGTCAATAATTTCAAGGAGCTCAAAGTTTAATTAAAATGCAGTATTCCCTTTGGGTATAGCCATCCTTTTATTTCTTCTTGTGTGTAGGTTATATCCTACTCATTTATTTATATTACTCTCTCTCTCTCTCTCTCTCTCTCTCTCTCTCTCTTTCACACACACACACACACACACACACACAAGCACGCACAAACAGACAATGGGTTATTTTATGTCATTGAGCCTAATTGTCTGAAATGGTTTCATGATATAGCCATGGTATATTATAGGCTTGAAGGAGACACTGACAGTCTTGGCATTCAGCCCATGATTTCCTCCAGTTTTTATTGCCTGCATGATTTCTAACCTTCGTCAGATTCCCCCCACCCGCCCACACTCCTCCACCCACTCCTGCCTGCACTTCACATTTAGCAGACAGTGCCGTTATGTGATCATGATAACAGGATTAGACGCGATCATTACATTGGAGCATTCTTGAATATCACAGCTGTTTCTCCTCTGCCATGCTTCCACTCAATTAATGTCTACAAGATCCTGCTCTGGCCAGTCCTACCTTTCCAATGAACACCAATATAAATGTCTGAATATATCTACATTTTGAATAGGAAAAAAAATTTTGGCGCTAGCAATGAAAATACTAAATCATTCCTGGAAGCAAGTATTATATTAATAACAAAACCAGAGAAAGATGCAACTAAAAAAGAGAACTATAGGCCAATCTCCCTCATGAACACAGATGCAAAAATCCTCAATAAAATCCTAGCAAATAGAATACAGCAAATCATCAAGAAGATCATACACCATGACCAGGTAGGATTCATCCCAAGGACTAAAGAATGGTTCAATATACACAAATCTATAAATGTAATATGCTATATCAATACAGCCAAATCTAAAAACCACATGATCATGTCAATTGATGCAGAAATGACTTTTGACAAAGTCCAACACTTACTCATATTAAAAGTCCTAAAGATAATTGGAATACATGGCCTCCACTTCAATCTGATGAAAGCCATCTATGAAAACCCAATGGCTAATATAATTCTAAATGAGGAAAAACTGAAATCGTTTACACTCAGATCTGGTTCAAGAGAATGATGTCCTTTATCACCCCTCCTATTCAATATAGTTCTGGAATCATTAGCTAGAGCCATTAGACAAGAGAGAGAAATAAAAGGAATAAGAATAGGTAAAGAGGTTAAATTATCATTATTTGCAGATGACATGATACTTTACTTGAAAGACCAAAAAACTCCATCAAGAAGCTACTAAATTTGATACACAAACTCAATAGCATAGCAGGATGCAAAGTCCATAACAAAAAGTGAGTAGCACTCCTCTAGACAGATAACAAACACACTGAGAGGGAAATTAGAGAAACGATACACTTTTATGGTAGCACCGCAGAAAATAAAAAACATTGTAATTCACCTAGCTAAAGAAGTCAAATATCTTTTCAAGGAAAATTATAGTACTCTGAAAAAAGAGATCATAGAGGATTTCAGAAAATGGAAAATTATTCCCTGCTCCTGGAAAGGAAGAACCAAGTTGGTGAACATGGCCATACTCACAAAAATTTCTGTATAGATTTATTGCAATCCCTATTAAACTGCCAACAACGTGCCTCACAGAGCTAGAAAAATCATTGCTAAAATTTATTTGGAACCAGAAAAAACAGAATAGCAAAAGCAATCATGGGCAACAAAGAAAAGGCAAGAGGCATTACAATTCCTGACTTGAAATTATGCTACAAAGCTACTGTGATAAAAATCAGCATGATACTGGCAACAGAATAGATCTGAGGATAAATGGAATAGCTTAGAAGATGATGAAGCCTCTATGAACACACTCAGCCACCCAATCTTCAACAAAGGGGCCATACATGCTTAGTAAGATAATGATAGCCTCTTTAACAAATGGAGCTGGAAAAACTGGCTCTCTAAATGCCGAAAAATAAAACTTGACCCAGGTCTATTGCCATGCACTAAGCTACAGTCAAAATGGATGAAAGACCTAAACATTAAAACAAAAACACTAAATCTCCTGGAAGAGAAACTAGGAGAGACTCTTGAAGACATAGGAGTAGGAAAAGAGTTCATGAACAAAAACCAAATGGCATGGGTAATAGATGAAAAACTTAACAAGTGGGACCTCCTCTTATTGAGAAGTTTTTGCATGTCAAACAAATTTCCAACAAAGTGAAAGGACAACCCACAAATTTGGAAAAAATCCTAACTAATAAGCACTCAGAAAAAGGTCTGCTCTCTAGAATTCATAAAGAACTAAAAAGCATTAGGATCACAACATTTAAAGACTCAATCCAGAAATGGGCATCCAAGATGAACACGTACTTCTCAGAGGACAAAATTAAAGAAGCAAATAAATATATGAAAAATGCTCCATATCACTAGCCATCCTTGAAATGCAAATTAAAACAACACTAAGATACCATCTCACCCCAGAAAGAATGGCTATCATAAACAAATCAACTAACAACAAGTGTTGGAAAGCTGTGGGGAAAAAGGAACCCTTCTCCACTGCTGGTGGGAATGAAGACTGGTGCAATCATTATGGAAATCAGTGTGGAGACTCCTTAAAATTCTAGGACTGGAAATCCCATTCAAGCCCACTGTCCCTCTACTGGGAATTTTCCTAGAGAAACTGAAAACAGCATATCATAGTGATATATGTGTACCTATATTTATAGCAGCACAATTTGTGATAGCCAAATCTTGGAAAAAACCAAGATGCCCATAACCTGAGGAATGGATGAAAAGGTTTTCTATTTTTATACAATGGAGTATTATTCAGGTATAAAGACTGATATACTTGAAACATTTATATTTAAGTGGAATGCACTTGAAATACTCATAAATGAAATAAACAAGACTCATATGTGCAAATATCATATAGTCTCCCTAGTATAAGAACACAAAAGAAGAAATACAAATAGAAAGTTTTAGCACACTTAAAAGGAATGCAAGAACTTGAGGATTAGACAAAAAAGAAAGGGCAGGAGAAAAGGTAGGAAACATGACAGGGGAAAAGCCATACATTTATACACACAAGATGGTAAGGCAATGATCCTGAGAAACATCAGCAGGTTTTTGAAACTATCAATTAATTGGTAGGATTCTTACCCTGACTAACTATATATGCTGATACCTGTGAACTAAGCAATTGCACTGAAGGTAGCAATGTGTAATTTTAGGGTCATGTTTGGAATGCCTATCATTCTGGTCTACTAAATATGTACTGCTTGTCATGGCATACCGATTATTGCCATACTGTCTCTGAAGTAAATATTTGTTTTTAAAATAAAGGGTGATACATTTCTCATTCCCTGGTTTCACACACATTGAATTTTTACTAGTATAACTATTAAATTTTGTGATTATTAAATAAAGTTAACTCTATGCTATTAATGTTTAATATGCTCTACTTATGAAGGTAAAGTTGATCCATTTGGTATGTAATGTATGTCAATAATTAATATATCATAGTATTCATACTGTAAATGTAGATCTTTTTTCTATTGTAAAGGGTGATACATCATTGTTTTTAGATGTGTCAATATCCAATTGGTCATATTGTTGCTGATTTTATTGCTGTATTCAATGAGACATAGGTGCTACTGTCTGTGTTCCAATATGTAGGTTGGAACCCTTAATATGGTTGCCCACAATCAGAGAATTAAAATAAGTGGCAAGCTCCCCTTCCAAGCAACTGGAGGTGCTTGAAAAATGAAATAAGGGGTAATAAATGAAAAAAAGAGACAAGAAAAAAATATGTCACTGGACTGTCCTGCTACAATGCTGTATATGGTTACATTTCTAAATTTCTGTGTAAAAATATGTAACTCTATTGATATTTTTAAAACCTTTTAAAATATTTTCTTCATATTCTATAGGGACTTAAATTTAAAATATCAATACTTGAGGGTAAATACCTGTTCCATGTTATGCCTAAGATGTTTGATGTTCGGAAGGATAGTTAGGTTAAACCCAACTTCATATTTGGTAGGGTAGTAACAAGCTTCTCATCTGGAGTTTTAACAACCTAAGTTTACAGACCAAAAATTAAGGAAAAAGAAGGGCTGCAAGGTCAGCCAACATTTTGGCCCTAGCCTTTCAAGGTCAGTGAAGATTGAGGAAATAGGAAAACCTATACTATAACATCACCTAACTCAGTTGTTTCCCAAGTCTTCTGATCAAGAAGATTATGGGGCCACAGAGCAATGTGATCGATGATGTAGAGTGTGCCTAAGGAGAGTCACATGGAGAGAAACATTCTCTCAGGCTTTCACAGCGAGCGCATTGGTCAAGCAATGGCCGTGACTCATGCACATGGCTGACATTGACAAAGGATCTACAAACTGCCATTCAGGGTTTCAGGATAAATTCTGAAGGGACTCGACTGACCTTATCAAATACAAATGTTTCATTTCTTGTTATATCGGTCTTACTTTATCTTGGTCTTAACCATCCAGCAGAAAGGTAAAAATACAAGGTACCAGGGGTGACGCCATATTGGTATGATGGGCTGCAAAGGGCTCAGGTCAACATCTTCTGACATTGTCAGCTCTGCAGATGACCCACTACTATTATGGACTTCTGGACTATATTGAAATATTTTGCTGAATTCACGCACCTACAATATTTAAACCATTGTGGAATACCCTTTTCTGACATAGCTAAATTTAAAAAGGGGGTACAAATGAATGAACATTTTGTATCTGTATATACAAAATAATTAAGATAGATATACAGCTACTTTCTCTTAATTCAATGAGAAGAAAGATTTGTACTAATAGTGTTTGGACAGGATATCATGTCTGTATCTTTTACTATGAATAACCACTAAGAAGATAACAATATGTAATGTATTAATTATTGAAACTGTCTTACTAATCTGTTTTGAAACTGTCTCATTGCTATTTGTTTCTCAGTAATATTATTAAAAATAAATAAAATAAAATTAATGACTAAAAAAGAAAAAATAAAGAAGATAAACAGTCTCTGCAATGAAATGATAATGACACAGAAAATACTGGGATTTAAATAATTCTAATATAACATACTGGAACTTATGGACCCAAAAGTTTCATACAAGGGAATTTCATAATGGTAAATATCCAACCAGAAAATTGTACTGAGCTTAAATAAACAATTTAATATTGAACCTCAAACTACCAGAAAAAAAGCAAATCAAGCCCAAAGCTCATATGCAGAAGGAAATTATAAATATCAAAAGTTAATGCAATGAAGATGAAGAAAACAGTATAAAGAATCATTGAATCAGAGTTTGTTCTTAGAAAGTTAAAATAAAATCAACTATCAAATCAAAAAAGGAAAGAAAAAACTCAAATCCATGCAATTAGAAATGAAAAGTAAAATCACAACAAATCCTGCAGAAATCCAGAAGATCATCTGTGTCTATTTAGAGAACAAAATTTGTAAATAAACCAATATCAGTCAATGAAATTGAAGATGTAATTAAACACTTACACATAAGAAAAGTCTATAACCTGATAGATTTACTGTTGAATTCTATGAGGAATTTGGAGAAGACCAACGCCACCATATCTCAAACTCTTTAATGACATTGAAAGAGAAGCAATACTCCTAAATTCATTCCAGGAAGCCATTGCCTTGATACCAAAACCAGAAGACCATCTAAGAAAGAGATATAGGCCAATTTTCATAATGAGCATAGATGGAAAAATCCTCACTTAAGATACTGGCAAACAGAAGAGAACAAGAATCAAAAAGATTATATACAATGATCAAGTAAGATTCATCTCAGTTATGTAAGAATAGGTCAACATTTTCAAGTTAATAAATGTAGTACATCAAAAATGGGTGAGCTAGCTCAGTGGACTAAGTGCCTGCTTAACCAAGCACAGAGACTGTGGTTCAATCATTGGCACCATAGGCCTTGCCAGCACCATCCCTGTGCAAGCTGAACCAGCCACAGAGATAAGGTATGGTGGCACATGCCTGTCATCTGAGCACTGGAGAGGATGAAAACAGGAGGATCACTATGAGTTCTAGCTGTGTAATGAGACCCTGCACCAATTACATAAATAAATAAAGTAATAAAGTAGTACACCATAACAAGCCAAGAACAAAAACCATAGGGTCATCTCAATAGGTGAAGAAAAAGCATTTGACAAAATCCAACACATATTCATGATAAAAATCCTACAGAACATTGGTATAGAAAGTCTTTATGTCAATCTAATAAAAGTTATCTATGGCAAACTAGTAATCAACATCATACTAAATGGACAAAAATCAAAGCTTCCACTCTAAAATCGGGAACAAGACAAAGAGATTCACCATCACCATTCTTATTCAATATAATCTTGAAACCATTAACCAGAGACCTTAGATAAAATAAAGAAATAAAGGGAACAAAGATAGGAAAGGAAAAAGTTAAATTTCCATTGATTGTGAATGACATATACTCTATACAGAAGACCCCAAAACCTCCACCAAAAGACCATTAAATTTAAGGAGCAATTTCAGTAGCATATCTGGATACAAAATCAACACTGAAAAATCAATAGCCCTCCTGTACACGAATAACAAATTAATTGACAGAAACATTAGGAAAACAACATATTTTACAATAGCATCCAAAAAATGAAATATCTAGGAAACAATCTAATGAAGGAACTAAAAGATCTCTACTTTGAAAACTGCAGTAATCTGAAAAAGGAGGTTGAAAAGCATATTATAAAATAGAAAGATATCCCTTGCTCTTGAGTAGGAACAACCAATACAATAAAAATGTCCACACTTCCAAAATAGTTACACACATTTAATGCAATGCAATTTCAATGCAACTTCTATTTTTTAATGTAGTTTAGTATAGGGTCTACAGGGTCTCACTACACAGATTAGACTCATAGTGATTCTCCTGTTTTCAGCCTCCCAAGCCCTGGGATTAAAGGCATGAGGAACCACGCCAGCCTGTAACTTCTATTTTTAATGCAATTTCAATCAAAATTTTCACAGTGGATAAAACAACCTAAAATTCATTTAGAATCAGAAGAGACATAGAATAACAAAGGCAATTCTGAGCAATACATGAAGGGTAGAAAGACTCACAATCTGATTTGAAATTATATTACAAAGCTTTTGTGATAAAAACAATGTGGTACTAGCCAAAATACAGACCTGAGGATCAATGGAGCAGATTAAGATGCAGAAACAAATGCAGACATGCTTATTCATTTTATCATTGACAAAGGATCCAAACACATTTAGTGCAAGAAGGATATCCTCTTTAATAAATAGTACTGGGAAAAGTAACTCTCCAGATGCAAAAGATTAAAGTTATGCTAATATTTTTCACTATACACTAAACTAAAATTGAAATAGTCCGGGTATGATGGTGCACATCCCTAATCTCAGCACACAGGACTGAGGCAGGAAGATCACTGGGAGTTGGAGGCAAGTCTGGATTATAGAGTGAGTGTGAACTGCATAGGAAAACCCTGTTTTAAAAAAAGTAAAAATTTAATAAAATAAAACATAAATGGATAGAAGATCTAAGTATTAAAATAGAAGCACTGATTCAGGTGGAAGAGAAGATAGGTAAAACTCTTTTTTGGCAGAACTGGGGATTGAACTCAGGCCCTTGTGTTTGCTGGGGAAGCACTTATTCCACTGAGCCATCTCCCCAGCCGCTGGTAAAACTCTTAAAGACATTTGTGTAGGCAAAGATTTTATGAACAAAATCCTACTTGTAAAGGGATTATCACAAGGAATCAACAACTGTGATGTTGTCTTATTAAGAAGCTTTTTCATAGCAAGAAATCAGCAAAGTGAAGAGATAACCCCTAGTGTGGGAAAAACATATTTTCAGGCAGGCCCTCAGACAAAAGACTACTATCTAGAACTCTTGAAGAACTCAAAAGAAAAAAATCAGACTTGTCAAATCTAAAAATCCAATCCAAACATGGACTCTTTAAATTAATAGAGACTTCTCAGATGAAAAAAAAAATAGATATGGAAAATAAATAGGTGAAAAAATGTTCAACATCACTGGTCATTTGAGAGACACAAATTAAACCAACAGTGAAATTCTATCCCACTCTAGTAAGAATGGTTACCATCAAGAAGTCAATCAATAACAAATGCTAGTGGGGCTGTAGGTAAAAGGGAACACTTCTGCATTGTTAATGAGGGTGTAGACTGATACAATCACTGTGGAAATCAGTGTAAAGATTTCTGAAAAAATAAATTAGATGGGTAATTAAACCCAGGTGTTCCAATTCTGGGTATTTTTCCAAAAGATATCCAGGGTATCTAGGTATCATTACAGTGATATTTGCATGCCCATGTTTCTAGTAGCAGTTTGTAGTCACCATGTCTTGGAGATAGCCCACAGCCCCTCAACTGGTGAATGGATAAAGAATATGTGTGCTTTTATACAATAGAGTACTACTGTGTCCCAAAGAAAGGCACACGTGAGACATTTCTAGGTAAATGGATGTTTCTTGAAACCATATACTTAAATGAAATTAATCAGATACAAATGGAAAAATTACTGCTTTTTTGTCTAGTTTGAGAAAACACAAGTGTAAACAAGGACAAAAATATAGATTCAGTATTACACAATAGGAAAATGTTCAAACAGGTGGGGTAAACAAAGAAGAGAGAGGGGAAAGGAAGGGAAAAATAAAAATGAGTGAGAAAAAAAGGAAAAATGGAAACAATACTTTTGTAAATAAAGAAAGAAGAGGGATTAAAGAAAGGGAAGGGAAATGAAATAAAGGAATCATATTATATCCTGTATAGGTACAAATTTCTTATGATGAATGTGATCATTATGTATACCTAAAGTATACCAATAAGTCATTTTCATAAAAATAAGCAATAAAAACCATTATAACTTCATTTTAACTTTGACATATAATTTTCATACTGTACAAATTATCTCATATCATTTTTATGCCAACACAGTCTCATACAATTTTATGAATGAGGAAACTGAAGCTCAGAGAGGTTGAGATATTTTATGACTCTTACATAACTAGAAAGAAGCACTTCAATTTTAAGCCTGGACTGTAAGTCTCCAGCATGTTAGAATGCAGTTCTTCAAAACTTTACCTTTCCCATTGTGACTGGGAAGTAAGCATTTTTAATCCTCTTTGTGGCAATTGTATTAATTTTCATTGTTGTTCTTTGCTATTCATAATATTTTGGAGAAATCCTCTCCAAACCTAGAATCATAGGCCCACACAACACTACAAAGTAGACATTATGAGCTCCAAATACCATATAAGGAAATGGATGCTAAACGAATTAAAAAAACTGGTCATATATCAAGCTAATCCATGTTGCAAGGGGAGCTGAACTTAGGCAGTCTAATTTCTCTTCTTCTGTTCACCACCATTTTGTCAATTTTAGTATGGTTATTTTCATACTGTTGGGTGTTTTCCAGAAAGAAAGATCAGTGTCATATAATCATAGCTTATACACTGCCACATCTATGCACACATATATGAAACACACACATGTGTATGAGAAAATATTTTCAACAATATATGTACCTCTCTTCTATGTAGTGGCTTGTACGCTTTAAAATTCTACATATCCATAGTTATAGCTGTAATAAATGTTTAAAATGTTGCTAACCTCATACCTGCTCTTTGGTAAGATTCCTATTTCCAAAGACAAGCATGACTATTCTTGCATAAACACAGAACATATGGAGAATACAGAACAGATCATGTCACAATGAGCAAATATAATATAAAGCACTTTTAACTTATCTGTGCTTTTAGCTATTTAAGTTTCAAGGTTAACATTTCCAGAGGACGAGTCAGTTAGAACATACAAGGAATAAGCAAAAATCCTCATGATCAGCCCCACTCTTTCTCTCTGCGAAAAGCATCCAGGTTGTACAAAGAATAGGTAGCACGCTTATAGCTTTCTGTAAGTGGAGCATTGTGTATGTCCTGCCATAATTCTAGCTAAGTCCTGTAACAGGCTGCCCAGATGGACTACACACAGGACAATGGGGATGTGGGTGAGCCATTATTGCTATGATTTTCTATAGACCTGCTAAGCCTTTGTCACCTAAAATAAAGGAAAAGTATTTATCTCAAGAATGGGGAGCTAATTCGTCACAGCCCCATCATAAGCCATCATGGTTGGTAACCACTGCTTTTAGATGTGTTACAATTTCTAAATATTCCTAGCAGGTCAACTTAATTCAGCGCAGTATTTTAAATCTGTATCCTTGCATTTATTTTCTTAAGAATTCTGTAGATAACTAGGTAGATGAAGTAATGAAGTTTGGGGCTTTTGTTTTTATCTATTTAGAAAGGAATGCCTGCCACAAAATACTGAGAGAAGGCATGTGTGTATGTGAATTGTAAAATGTCCCTTCCCGAGTGGAGGGAACGCCCTGGCATACAAATCTGTCCCCACATGCTCCTTGGCAGGGCACAGCCTGTACATCATTCACAGCAGCTCCAGTCCTGGAATTAGCTCAAGCTCTGGAAGTAATCAGGGGAATTGAAGGTGCTTATACATGGAGCTAGAGTCTGTTTTCTTCTGGTAATGCATTTAATCAAGACCAAATGATTATAAGATTTTTGAAAGCCTATAATATTTTCCTAATAAAACATTTTAAAATTCACAAGCATAGCATCCAGAAATATGTTTCAGTTTTTTTTCAAGTACATTATTCTATCACATAAAAGACTTACATCTTTAAGACTCAAGTATTTCATGAGTTTGCAAATTCTTACATTCTATGGATTTCTTGCAAAAAGCCAGGAAAATTGCCAAAGATAACAAGAGAATGTTCTGTCAATGCTGTTCAAAGGCTGACTTTCATGTCTTGAATTTATAATTCAGCGGAACTGAGACACAAACAGTGAACATACAAGGGTTCACAAGACTCAGGCAAGGACACCAGAGGACAATACACCAGGGGGCAAATTTTGCTGAAGCTGAATCTCTCTGCAGGCTGGCATCAAGCATGGCCTGGATCCTTGGCTGAGCCCCACGCCTCCCATTTCTTGGTGCATCCTATAATCCCCTACTCTGAATCTTCCCTAAAAGTCATCACACATTCAAGAGGTACAAAAATCAGCATTTCTCCACAGTTTTACTCCTCCGTGTTTTCTGTTTTGATAAATGGTAGCATGATCCAGTTCTTCACTGAAACCAGAAAACTGGAAGCCATTCAAAAGTCTTCCCTCTCCTTGACACACACACACACACACACACACACACACACACACACACACGCCACCATATCCTGTTGATCTTACCAATCCACTTCCCCACATCCATACATCCACACAGTCTCTGGGATACAGGGCACTGTCTTCTGTAACTGAACTATACCAGTTGGGCTCCCTGCCAACTCCCACACCAAAGCTAGAGTGAAATTTCCAAATCAGCTTCTCATTGCCTTCATTACAGATTCCAAACTTAAAGTAGCTTCAGCCTTCCTCTCCAACATTTCACTCTGTTTAGAGATCAATGACTCTGCTGTTCTGGGAGTTGATGTGTTCTCATTATCTCTGGCCTTTCCCACATAACAATCTTCTTCCTGTTTCTGCTTCATGGTACTCTGATACTGGTCTTTTCATGAGATGAACTAGATGTCCTCTCTAGACAGGAAGAGGTATCTTCCTCACCAGCCCCATCACAAGCTCTACTTCACTTACTACAGAAATGCTGTGTCTGTCTTGCTTACCTAGAACTCAAGCTCTGCCTACATACTCCATCACCACTGCCTCCTCTGCAGCACAATCCCCAGTCCACAGCACAGACAGATATATACTTCTTCACACAATTAAGAAATATCTTGCTTATTTTTCTTTTAGAAACTGAAATTAAAGGATTAAATATAAAATAGTGCTAATTAATATAAAAGTTATGTTTACAATTTAACATTTTCCTATTAAATTATTTTCTTTATTTTTACTAGGATTCTCACTTCCTGGGCTATCTTTGTCCTGCTTTTTTAAAATAAGGCTCTCAAAGTGGATATCTATTGGGAGACCTGTGCAACCCATAAGTCAACTCACACAGTCTGGAAAATATCACCTTCTGCCACACGGCCTGCCCAATTCCCCTGAGCCTAGAACCCTGGACTTAGATGAAGTGCAGAGGCTGTGAATGGGTTTGATTTTTACCATGTAAACTCTGGAGCTATGGAAGAGAAGCAGGTTATCATGAGCTCAGAGAAATCTAGTCTGAGCATTATCCCAGGATGACAGTGCTGGTGAGAGGAGTATAAGTCCATGTTCTGCCCTTCCTTGTTGTCCCCAAGATGGCAGTGCTGGTGAGAAGAGACGTCAGGGGAACAGACACCTCTTAAGAAAGTCTCAAAGTCAATAGCAAGACTATATCATTAGCAACCAAAAGTATCAGCACAGCAAACAAAATAAAATACAAAATTGAAATGACACAAAAAAGAAAAAACATGCAATTACAAATGCATAGCCCACCCAGAACAAGTCAAGAGTAAAAAAGGATAGAGAAAAGGAAGACAGAAAATGGAACTCTATGAAATAATAGTAGCAGAAGTAAAAAAAAAAAAAAAAAAAAAAAAAAA
>NW_004524796.1:364602-375213 GCF_000260255.1 Octodon degus
CTTGCACTTGCCAGGCAAGTGCTTATTCCACTGAGCCTTCTCCCCTACAATGATCAAAATAAATCTACACCAAAGCATATAAAAATCAAGATTCCAAAAATTCAGCACAAAATATTAAAAGAAACGGATCACCTATAAATGAAAACCCATCAGAATCACAGAAAGCCTTCTCACCACAAACCCTACAATCAAAAAGAGCTTGATGTATTTCAAGCTCTGAAAGAAAACAATCTTTAACCCAGATTGGTGTATCTTACAAACTATATTTCAAAATTGATGGAGAAATAAGATACTTTCATAAAAGAGAATAACTGAAGAAATTTATGACCACCAAGTTAGCTCTACAGAATGCTCTGAAAAACATATTAGAAATAGATAACAAAGACCACAAACAGAGGAACACCAATAGAAATAAGCCACTGGGCAGGACAGAGAAACAACATGAAAAAGAAAAGCCAGTACATGTCAGCAATAAACATCAATGCAAATGGTTTCAATTCACCAATCAAAGGAAGTAGACTGGCAGAATGGATCATGAAGCAAGATTCAACAATATGCTGCACCCTAAAGAACCCTATTTAACCCAAAAAGAAATTCATAGACTGAAAGTCAAAGAATGGAAAACAATTCTCCATGGACACAGAAATAAAAGCATGGGTAGCTTTTCTATTTGCAGACAATATAAACTTTCAGACAAATTGATTAAAAGCCACAAAAAAGTCACTACATACTGAAACTCCAAGAAAACATAATAGTCATAAATATTTATGCAACAAGCAGAGGTTCACCCAACTATATATGACAAACATTAACTGACATGAAAAACAAATAAGCACTAACACAACTGTAGTGGTGGATCTTAATACCATACTCTCACAAAGGATAGATCAACTAAACAAACAAAAAAAGTCAACAAAGACATGTTAAAATTGAATCAAGCAAATGAACAAATGGAATTGGTAGATGTCTATAGACTAGACATCTAGTTATACCCCAAAACACCAGAATAGACATTCTTCTCAGCTGAAAATAGGACATTCTTCAAAATAGTACATACATTAGCTGAAAAAACATGTTTAAGTAAATGTGGAAGAATTTAAATCCTCCCATGCATACTCTGACCATAATACAATGAAACTGTAAATCAATGACAAAGGAAATAACAAAACTTACATTAACATATGGAAAATGTGTCACACAGGAGCAATTAGATTATAATGCTGATTCAAGATGTCTTATATAGAACTTACATGATGCAATGAAAGCAGTACTATGATGGAAATTTAAAATAATGAACATACACTTTAAAAAAAACCAAAATAAACTCATATAAACATTCTAACATTGAACTTTAAACTGATAGAAAAAAAAAATTAAAAATCAAACCAAAAGTTCATTTGAGTCAGGAAATTTTAAAGATAAGGACAGAAATTAATGCAATATAGACCATAAAAATAATACAAAAATCAATGAATTGAAAGGTTAGTTCTTTGAAAGAATAAATAAAATTGATAAATTGTTAGCCACCCTCATCAAAAAGGGAAAGAGAAATCACAATTTCAAGAAATTGGAAATGAAAAAGGAAAAAATCTCAACGAATCCCAAAGAAATCCAAGAAATCATGAATACGATGCGACGTTATATATTCTAATAAGATGAAAACACAAGAGAAATGGACAAATTCCTAGATGCAAGCAAGTTGCAAAAACTAAATTAAGAAAATGCAAAAATTCTAGATAAATTATTATCCACCAATAAAATGGAAAACATAATTAAAAATTTATCAACAAAGAAAAGTCCAGGTGCTGATGGATTCAAAGCTGAATTGCACAAGAAACTTAGAGAAGAAATAATATCAGTAATGTTTAAACTCTTTAAAGAAATTGAAAGGGAAGCAAAACTTCCAAAGTCATTCCTGGAAGTAAGTATCAGCATGATTCCAAAACCAGAGATGAGGGGCTGGGGATTTGGCTCAGTAGAATAAGCACTTGTATGGCAAGTTCAAGGGTCTGAGTTCAATCCTTGGTTAAAAAAAAAAAAAAAAAAAAACAGAGATGAAACTAAACAAAAAGAAAACTAGAGGCCGATCTAACCAATGTAAATGGAGGCAAAATCTTTAATCAGACACTAGCAAACAGAATACATCAAATCATCAAGAACATTATACATCATGACCAGGTAGCATTCACAATAGGGATGCAGAGATGGTTAAATATATGCAAATTAATAAACGTAATATACCATATTAACAGAGCCAAGGACAAAAATTACATGAGCATCTCAATAGATGCAGAACAAGCTTTTGACAATGTCCAACACCTATTCATGATAAAAACTCTACAGAAAATTGCAATAAATGGCCTCTGCCTCAATCTTTTTTTAAGAGTAGAATATATTTATTGGGGGAAAGAAAGCTTCCATTCAATATAAAGACAGACAGGAGCCCCAAGCAGGTTGCTCCAGTCCACTTCAATCACATAAAAGAGATCTATGACAAACACTCCATATCATACTAAATAGACAAAAGCTGAAAGTTTTCACTCTAAAATCAGGAGCAACACAACGATGTCCACTATCACCACTTATATTCAGTCTAGTTCTGGAAACGTTACCCAGAGATTTTAGACAAGAGGAAAAGAAAATAAAAACAATAAAGATAGGAAAAGAAGTTAAATTATTATTTGCAGATGACATGATACTCTACATAGAAGACCCAAAAACTCCAACAAAAACTTGTAAACTTAATATTCAAATTCACTAGTGTAGCAGGATACAAAGTCAACATTCAAAAGTCAATAGCATTCCTGTACACAAGCAACAAACTCACACAGAGAGAAATTAGGGAAAGCACATCCTTCATGATAACATTAAAAAAGAAAATACTTAGGAATCAATACAATAAAGGATGTAAAAGATTGAGGATGTATAGGGTGAAAATTATAGTAATCTAAAAAAGGAGATTTAAAAAGATATAAGAAAATGGAAAGATAGTTCTTGTTATTAGATAGGAACCTACATAGTAAAAGTGACCATACTCCAAAACCTACTAACCAGGCTTAATGTAATACCAATAAAAATACCTTTAAAATAACTCACAGATCTAAATAAAACCTACCTGAAATTCATGTGAAACCAGAAAAGTCCTATAATAGCAAAATCAATCCTGGGTCACAAAGGAAAGGCAGGAGGCCATCAAAATCCCTGACTTGAAATACTGTAAAGCTACTGCAAGAAAATCAGCATGACATTGAAAAAAATAAAATAAAACCAGACCTGAGGGTGAGTGGAACGGAATGCAAGATGCAGAAACATTCCCAAGCACAATCAGCTACCTTATACTTGAGCAAAGAACCAAAAATAGTCATTGGAAGAAAGGTAATCTCTTTAATAAATGATAATGGAAAAACTGGCTTCCCACATGCTGAAGACTAAAACTAGACCCATGTCTATCACCATCCACTAAAGTCAAAATGGATCAATGTTCTAAATATTAAAATAGAAATGCTAAATTTACTGGAAGAAAAAATAGGCAGAAATCTTGAAAACATGTATATGCAGAGACTTCATGAATAAAACCCAGACTGCAAGGGAAATAATGCAAAGAATCAACAAATTGGATCTCAACTTGTTGAACAGTTTTTACATAACGAAGGAAATTACCAAAAAAGTGCTAAGAAAAATCCACAGTGAGAAAAATTATAACTTGTTGTCCCACAGACAGAGGGGTTATATCTAGAACATATAAAGAATTGAAATAAATCAGATCCCCCAAATTCAAAGGCCCAGTCCCCAAATGGGCATCTGAGATGAATATGTACTTCTCAGATGAAGAATAAATAACAAATAAAATACATGAAAATGCTTAACATCTTCGGTCATTTGAGAGACACAAATTAGAGTAACACTGAGATTCTATTCCACCCCAACAAGAATGGCTATCATCAAAAATGAACCCATAACAAATTCCCAAGGGGCTGCAAGGAAAAAGAAATGCTTTTCCACTTTTGGTGAGAATGGAACCACTGTAGAAATGGAGATTCCTCAAAACACTGGGATTAGAGGTCCCATTTGACCCAGGTATTCCCCTTGTGCATATCTTCCCAGAATAATTAAAATCATTAAACCACAGTTATACATGAAGACTCATGCTTGTAGCAGCATAATTTATAGTGCTAAATCTTGGAAACAACTCAGATGCCCACCAATCAAGGAATGGATAAAAAGTATGTTTTTTAAAAATATAATGGAGTACTACTCAGCCATAGAGAAAGATAATTTGGAGAGGTTTATAGGTAAATGAATCCAACTTGAGACTATACTCATAAGTTAAATGAATCATACCTGTATGCGTAAACATTGCATTGGCTCATGAACATGAGAAATTGAACAAGTATATAAGATCTGACATGTACAATAGCTATTGTGAATTGGGAAGAAATTATTCAAAAGAAAGGATAAACTGTGAAGTGGAAAAGAAGAAAGTGAAAAAATATATAAGAAAGATGAAGGTAGTTTTATAGCTAGTTTCTCTTATTTCATTGAAAAGAAAGTTTTGTGCTAACATTGTCTGGACAAGATGTCATGTCTATGGCTTGCTCTCTGAATGACTACTATGAAAACACTGCCCAACGTATCAATTATTATAACTGTTCTACTCACCTATTTTGAAACTTGGTTTCATTAAGTTTATCTTTTTTTTCCTTTTAAAATTAAAATAAAAACAAGAAATCTGCTCTGGATGAAAGCACACGCACACACACACACACACACACACACACACACACACACACGGGTAGGGGGAGTGGACAAGTTGTAGTCACTCCTTTCCAGAGGCTTGGTAAATCTCTGCTCTTGATTTCCTTTGAGAATGATCCCTTAACCTGAACATAAATGTCCTTTATGGATTCAGCCAGTGTGAGTTAATGTTAACAGACATGGTATTATGTTATAAATGAAATCCAGTAAAGTATCATTTAAAGTACCACTTAAATACACAGGCAGCTCTCAGTGTAGAGCTGTCCTTTGTCTTCACTGATGATTTTACAGTACTTTTTATGGCATAATCGTCAACAATGATGCTACCACACAGAAGGATCCTGAAGAAAAGGGCCACTCTCTGGATGGATATCTTTGAAAAGAATGAAGGAAACGTCAGAGCTTAATAATGTAGATTCTTGCCACATGAGAAAAATGTATATTAGACTGCAGTAGACTCGAGAGTAGAACTTCAAGGGCTCTGGAGCCTCAAAATAGGGTTCCAGGTAAAAACTCAGATCTTTGAGTCCCATCCCAGAGAGGAAAAATCAACCTATCTGAAAGGGTGCTATGCCTTCCTTCTCTGTGAACAGAATCAGCAGGAAACTGGTATGCTTGACACATTTTAGATACACTGCTTTAATGCCTGTGACCCTGAAACTCATTGCAGGGCACAGTGCAAAGACCTGCAGAGGTGGTGGCACCTTGAGAACTTATAAAGGGATGCAATTAAGAGGTGCAATTGTTAATGTTGAACTAATATTTTTCTCTTCACTATTAGCAACATTGCAAAATTATTTTTCTCTTCCTTGCCCTACTCTTATCTTCTTTCTCCCCAAAGGAAATATTCCCCAGGAGAAACTTGGTTCTTGTCTCCTTCTTTCAGTCCCAGTTCAGCCTTCAAAGAAAGCGATGGACTAGCTGTTTGGTCGATCCATCCTTTACATCCTTTGCCTTTTGGACGTCACTGCTATTCCACCTGTCAAGTTCCCTGGTCCTGAGGGTGGGGAAAGGAAGTCCCTGACAAGCATAATGAATAGCACTAACTTTCTAAATTCACTGTTTATCTAGAATTGCTACCCAGGAGTTGAATTTCATTAATCACCCTGGCATATTTTGGGTAGGAATAACATAAGGGATGTAGATATTTGAATTATTTCAAATTAGAATATATTATATAGGAGACTTATTTTCACCTACTCCCCCACTAAAATTAACCTTAGCCAACTAGACTGGTAAACATGACTTAAGAAAGTGAATTCAACTTAATGCTCTTGCAATTGTCAAAGGTAGAAAGCATTAATACACAATATAATATCAGTCCTCTTTGAGCCCCCTATAATATCTATGTTAGCACGGTGACAGGTTTTTGGCACATTTATAAGTTGTGTTATCCTTGTTGCCTAATCCCGGAGGAGAAGAGAAAGCCAAATGATTGAAATTAATGATGTATATTTAGGCAGTCAGCTTATTGGACTGCTGCCCCAAACCACAGAAAGCCCTATATATGGAAAATTCCCATGTAGGGGAGGGGCTGGTGGAAAGAGAGAAGGTTTCAATAAACAGTTGAAGCTGTCAGTTAACTATTAATGATTTCTAAACACTTATTGAAACCATTTTAAAATAACTAACATAAAGTGAAAAAATGAACCATAAAACCAAAGAGACTAATGTTTTTTTGCTAAAACCTATGATTACTGAAATAATCCTTTAAGTCAAAATCCATATTTTCATATAGCATGCACAAAATATGAATTATTCGTCTATGATTCTCTATATATCCTCAATGTGAGTTAGGTCATCAAGAATAATTTATAATTCCTAGGAAATGCTTCTATTTTTCTCCCTCAAATATTTGATTTATCTTTGAAAGTCCCAAAATATGACTGGAAATATGGTCTAAAACCACAAGTTTTATGAAAGCAAATGTTGAAGGTCAAACGTGGATTAACCAGAACAGTCAGTTTAAAAAGGAATTGCTTTTGAAAGGTGTGTGGAGTGTGCTGTCTTTGTTGGTGGATACCAGATGACTGCAGGATCGCAAACAAAAAGTTGGGCTGCAAAAATGACAAGTTTTATGTGCAATGCAGGTTTCTAAACCACATTTTCTCTTTATTGTTGTCCCTTGACTGGAAAAGCAGTATTTATCTTGTTTTCCTTTAAATACTCATGGATCACACCAAGAAATGGAAATTCAAAAGACCCCACCCAACCTTGTGCCATGTTAAATGTGACCTCCTTCTTCATGAAAGAAGGGCTTGCATATGATGTGTTTTCCAGAGGATGGACTCTTGCCCAGAAATGAATTCCCATGAGAGAAGAGAAAGGAAACCTTACCTGGGTAATCATTCTTGTCTATGTCTGAGTCCCCTCTTAAAGCAAAGCCAAATCCAGAAGGGACTGTCTGTGAGACCCACACTCCTTGCAGAATTTGGGAAGGCCTGCTGTTTAAGCCATCTTGGTTCCCATTGTAAATGAGCACTTTTCCTCTCTGATCCTTGCCTGCAAAGGGCACACCGATGGCAATGTCTAGAGACAAACATATTTGGAGATAAAGAAGAATGCTCCAGAATAGTTAAGTTTAATCAAATGGGCTTGTTATACTTTGCATCAGAGTTCTGTAGTACTGAAGTAATAGTAATTATCATAATGGGCTTAAGTGAAAACACAAAAGAAAATAGACAACTCTTAATTTAGCATTATTCATTTCTCTTATACAATAGGGAATAGCACAGTTTGGGAAAGCAACAAATTAGTTGTCTTTTTTATTCCACCTGAAACTTAAATATTTAATATACACTTACAATACTTTAAACATTACTAATTCCTAAGTTTTTGTTCAAATAAATCATGAGTACAATACACTCATAAAAAGTACCAATGGATACTGATCTGATGTGAATACTTCCTCAACAGCATGTTATAGCCTGTCTGTCACATTTTTTTGCTTAGACCAAGAAATATACTATAGCATGATTCTTATAGATCCAGAAAAATATATGTAAGATTTTGTGTATACATATACATTTTTTCTGAGGAGAGAGTATTTGCAAGGCTTCTATGAATTCCTAATTTAGGGAACTATACTCTACACCAAGAATTTAAAACTTTTATTAAAAACATTGAAATTGCATTTCTATTGAAGTTTATAGACCAGGAACATAGGTAACCCATATATGATCACCAGAACATACTCTACTAGCTAATATGTCAACATGTATACATTTGTCTTGATCTCATACATATACAAGATTCTCTAGTCCCCTTCAAGTCATTTTTGAGAGCTGTCATGGAACACCCATGAAAACATTTCCATGTGATGTCTAGTCAAAATATATCCTGCTTTGTGAGTTTTGCTAATTTATTAAACACCAATAATAACAGTTCCCTCACATCATTGTATTTAAAAATATCCACTGTTTCTTTCATGTAGCAGTAACATAAAATTATGACATGTAGGACATGGGTTTAAATTACCATTGAATCCATCTTGGTTCAAGTCACCCAAGTGTGCCACAGCACTGCCGAACCTCCCGAAAGTCTCAGTGCCGGTGAGGACCTGTGGGTCCCGAAAGAGGAGAGTGCTCACTTGCACATACAGGTGGACTTGCCCCACCTCCCGCGGGCTACTCTCCAATTCTCTTTCCATGAAGAGAGGAGCCCCAATCAATATGTCATCCATTCTGTGGGGAACAAAGACAGCAGTCAGCAAGGAGAAGCCAGGAGATTCTTCCCAGCATATCCATTAACAACCACAACACTACATTTCCATTGGTAATCTCTTTCTCCAAGGGTCACTTTAGAACCATTGAATTTCTTTCATTGCTTTGGTATGTCTACAAAACACAATGTTGCAGGAAAATCAGTTGTTAAATGATCCTGTTAAACTTTTTAACTTGTTAGAAGCAACCACTTTAAGAAAACCACAGATGTTTCTCTTGTTAAGCTTTTCAAGTATATTCACAGAAACCATAGTTGTACAAGGAAAACTTGAAAAGACTTAAGTAGGTTTTTATAAAAAGGAGATTAGAGTTTGTTTGCAATTTTGACAGCTATTAAATTATGCAGTTTTCTTTCAGTAATAAGGATTAAAATAAGTTTTGTCCTTTCTTTTCCTCCTATTGCCTATTGATAAAAACGAGACTAGAAAGGTGAATAATGCTGACTAGAAAACCAGAAAACAAAATTTTTATCCCTGACAAAAATTTATAGCTATTTATTCTATATGTAGATAATATCAAAACACAGGTGATATTTGAGGCCTAAAATACTCACGAAAGAGACACCTAAGAAAACTATTTAGAGATGAGGTGTAATCTCCAGATAAATGAAAAACAAAAGTGGTGCAAGATAAACAAGTTTCTTTCACAGAGCCAGAATAGAAAACTTTTGCTCATGAGCCCTCTAAGATATCTAATTTTTATTTTAAAATTTTAAGAAAAGTTACATGAACAAATACACATAATTTGATATCTACTAGTAACCTTGCTAAAGTTCACCCATAGACAGCTTCATCTTGGTAAATGCAAAAATGTGAAAATAAGAGGTCACTTGAAGCTGAAATGTAAATTTGCACTGGTTTTGTGTCTAAGTAAATTAGGGAAATCTGAAGTTTGCCAAGTAGCCTAGTTACTAAAATGTTATAATCACTACCATTTAATAATGTCTCATTAACATTATTACCAATATAGCAAGTATCTTAATTTTGTGTGATATATAACAAGTCATATATTGCTGTATTCCTATAAATATGTTGATAATATTAGATATCTACATATCTCATATTACAAATATGCAGAGGCATGGATGAGGTGAGAGAAACACTCCTGAACATCTGTGTGGTAGGAAAAATGCTGACTTTGTTGTATTTCATTCTCAAATTTTCTCATTGCCTGTGTGCTTAATCGGGTGCCTATATTTCAGTCTGAGTCTAAAGATGTGCTATGTACCTAGCAGGCTCAAGATGTTGTGCTGCATGACTTAAAGAATACAACACTGACCATTAAATCGGTGAAATCCCGAATTAATTTTCAAATGATGACAAGGGTTTCAAATGGCTGCTGGGAGCACTACTGGGAAGAGGATAGTGCTTGGAGGGAATTAAGAAAGGCTCCCTGGAGGAGAGGGTGTGATCATGACAGGAGGGCTTTCCAAATGATGTGTTGGGAGCCAAGGCAAGTGCCCCCAATGGACTAAGGGTGCAACAAGTGGTCCAGTAAGTTCCAGGCTAGGAGGATTCCAACACATTTAATAGGAAAAGTAAATATACACAAAGAATTCTCAGAGCTCTACAATGTAAAGTAATTGATAACAATAAAATAATGCCTAATATGTTATCATATTGTTATATATAGTGCTATATAATATTTGAAATTATCATCATAGTATATGTATATAATATACAATATGAACATTAAGAAAACACTTTTAAGTTTTGATATGAATCTGGATACTTCATCAAGGAAGACACAGGCATGTAAAAAGATATCCCAAATCATATGTCATTAGGAATTGAAGATTAAAACAACAATAAACTGCCACCACAATACCTTAAAATGGCTAAATGCCAGCAAAACAAAGTGTTAGTGAGGATGGACAGCAAGAGCTCTGATTTCATGCTGGTAGATGGGGCTGCAGAAGGATGGAGCCACATCGCCAAAGTTAAAAGCAGCAAAGATATACTTCAAAAGGTGCATAGATAAACAAGATTTTTGCCTTCTGCAATGGAATATTATCCAGCAATCAAAACAAATTTGTAGGGGCTGGAGAGATGGCTCAGTGGTCTAAAGCACCTACTTAGAACAAGCTTAGCAAAAGCATCAGGGACCGCGGTTCAATCCCCCAGCACCACATGCC
>NW_004524796.1:382278-384609 GCF_000260255.1 Octodon degus
TATCAATCATCTATGCCTAGAGAGGTGACTGGATTGTGAGGCTGCTAACTTTCATCAACGGATTAATCCATTGATCACTTCATAGCCAATGGACTATTAGGAGCACATAGATCACTTTTGTATACTTTGGAAGAGTATAGCTTTAGGGCTTTTTCTTTCTACTTCTTGGTTGCCACGGGGTGAGTAGTTCTGTTTCAGACCCTTCTGCCATGACACAGTGCCTCATCTCAGGTCCATGGCAAAGGAACCTGCCTGCCATGGGCTGAACTTCTGAACCAAGTAAATCTTCCCTCCCTTAAATTGTGAATGCCAGGTATTTCATCCTACCAACCAAAAGGTGACTAATATCATAGTCAAAGTCTTGGGTTCTCTATATCAGAGATTTAGCTAGACAATTGTTTCATACTTCAGAGAAAGAATAAAGCTTTATAAGTGGCCCCTAAGGGTATGAGCACAATATGAGCCTGACACAATTGGCTCAATATCCTCCTTATTTTAAGGTTCAACTTCTAAAAATGGGAAATTATCAGAGTTATCACTGTGAAAGACTCACATATTACTGGGATCCATAGATTCTAAAATAAAAATATCCATTGATTTACTTTCTTAGATACATATTGCCCTGGCCTCTTAAAAGAAGTCACCTAAAATGCTCTAAATCCCCAAAGAGAAAAAGACATTTGTTCCTAATTTATAATTATGCTTCTATAGATCTAGGAGACAATAACTGTCTCAAATTTAATTTGTACAATGTGCCTTGCAGAATACTTTGCACTTAGCATAAATATTATTTTATATTAGCAACACCACTTAATCATAGTACATATTATTGTTTAACTTGTGTTTAAAATCTTGATTTACAATCCATTAGTGGATTATGAAATAAACTTAATCAGTCTCTATCAGCAATTCAAAAATTAAATAGAATACAGCTGGTTTTTGTGGTGCACACGGCTGCGATTCCAGCACTCCGGGAGACAGAAACAAGATGTTTGCAAGTTCAAACTTAGCCTGGGCAATTTAATGAGTTAGACATTGTTCCAAAATGAAAATAAAGAGAATGGGAATGTAGTTCAATTAAAGAGCCCTGAAATCAACTGCCAGAATCCACACATAAGTAAATAAATAACTTATATTTAAATTTTGTGTGTATGTATATGTGTAGTTATATAGAGAGATTTTAAATAGATCTTAAATATAACCCAGATAGAGAAAAAAACTGATGATGTGATTTCTCTAAAAACTGTTTTCTCAGTTTGGGTCATGTTTGTGGCTTCAAAGAAATGTAAATTATTATATAAAGGCATTTCATTAAAAAGGCATACATAGACTTCATTTTATCTGACATGTCAAATGCTTAAGCACAATTTTCTTAAAATAACTATCCAGTATTTACCCAGGTTTGATTTTTGTCTCCCTGTTTATGTCTTAATCTACTCTAATAATTTAATAGAAGCCAGGACACAGAATCTCATACTTTATATGTTGTTTGCATTTTCCTCAAAAACAAAGTATAAACATGGTAATAAATTATAAGAGCTCACCAATGAGAATATTCACTATGAAGAGTGTGAATTCAATTTTTTTGTGGTGAAGTAGCATTAATTAATTGATTCAACATATAATTTTTTTTCTGTTTCTCTTTTTCCAGCAGTGCATTACACATGCTAATGCCCATGACTAGTATTCAGGATATAGTTGCAAGTTAAAAGAATATAACACAGATTAATAGACTCTACAGTAAATCTGATACCCAATCAACCTCATTAGTTTGATAGCTAATAGGCAAAACAAATATAATTTAAGCAATCATGTTACATAAATCAATTTAACTTACTAGTTCTTTATGCTTTAGTTTTTTAGATTTTCTATCAAATTTAATTGTAGTGCTATATTCTGTATGAAAGAACATATTTGGAGTAAATCTATATAAAATCATAGCTACCCAAACTGTTTCCTTTCAAAGAGATTTCCTCCAAAATGTTCTCAAGTTAACCAAAATGCTAAGAATACATTCACATTTATCTCCTTTTTGGCCCTGTAGAGGCTAAAATAATAAATATGTGAAAATGTCCATTGTATTAATTTGTAATTTTGTGAATGTTTGAAATAGTATAATATGGGGCTGGCCAGATAGCTCAGCAGACTAAAGGGCTTCTTTAGGGAGAGTGCATTGGCCAGGGTTCAATCCCTAGCCTGCTGTGCTGGTCCCTCCCCTGGTATGCAGTGAGACTGTGATTGAGACTGGGCATGGTGGTGCGCATCTGTAATCTAAGCGCTTGGAAGGCTGAAAACAGGAAAATCACTATGAGTCCAATCTACATAGTGAGA
>NW_004524796.1:384709-386199 GCF_000260255.1 Octodon degus
AAAAAAAAACAAATTTGTAGTGAAACAATGAAGAGATACAGAAGAACCATTCAGTATATACTAGTAAATGAAAGACATCAACCTCAAAAGACTAAGTGCTATGTGAGTCCAACAATATGCTATTCCAGAAAAAAAAACATATCTATGGAAATAATAAGCAGATCAGTGGTTTCCAGGTATGTGGAAATAAGAGAGGGATGAGTGGGAAGAGAAAGGGATATTAAGTGAGTGAAAATATTCTATGTGACATGAAAATGGTGGGTACCTGTTGGTGTGCATTTGACAAGACCTCCAGGCCCACATAACACAGATGAACTTTAAGCTGAGCTCTTGTTGATGACCTATGACACAGCTTCCTCAGTTGTAACACCAATGCAAGATTTAATGATAGGTTAAACTGAAAGGGAGCAGGGAGAGTATAGCCTCTCCGAATTTCCATACTCATTTTTTTCTCTAAGTCTAAACAGCCATAAAAATTAAGTGAAATCACAGAAAGGTAATTGAAAAATGATGAAATGAAATGAGAACATTGACTTCGGGTAGGATATGACAGATTTAAAACCAGCTCTTCTTGTACTTGAGTGTGGCATATTGAGGAGTTTATATTGCTTCTTTAAAATGTGGATAGTCTAGAAATGCGCTACTTCACTGAATGTATCACTTAAGGCTGATCTTTCGGTGTGTCTCTACACAAAAATACACACACACACACACTACACAGTAACATTTAACAAATGATAAGTATTAAATAGGCATTGGGCTGGCTGGTGAAGAAAAATACAATATTTTTGCATGTTACACCAATGAATAGAAGAAGAATTCTTGTTTAAAGAAAACTCAAAAAACATTTGTCTTTTCTTTCACCTCACAGAAGCCAGAAAAATAGAAAACTTAGTGAGATAGTCTGTAGCCTTGAGTTACTTCTAAACCATTCTCTTCCCTGTTAGTACACAGCAGTAGACACACTGTGTAGAAAAGTACCTTGAGATTCCAGTTGGCCAAACTAACAAGGAAGTAGAGGGAGGTTGCCACACAGACCTGAGAAGTGGCTGTTATTTTGGTCTCAGAGTCCAAAACACAAGTTGGATTTTAGGTAAAAACATTTCAGACAAATTTACTTCCATAAAATAGAAGCTCCCATTGTTGTCATCTTGCTAGACTCTAGACTTGGAGGACACTGTGCTTGTCCAGCGTCAGCCAGAATGCTGGGGAGCCCCAGCTGTGTCTATTTCTGCCTTTATTGTCAGTGTGAAGCAGCATTTGCTAAACACGTAATTCTGTGTGTGGCTATCTTGTAGACTTAAACTGAAGCATCTGTAACTGTTACTCTTGATCATCAACTTGACTGGATTAAAAGTTACCAAACCACATTTAACTCATAAAGACATTCATAGGCTCAAAGTCAAAGGATGGAACAAAATACTACATGCCCCAGCACCTCAGAAAAAAGCTGGGGTAGCAATTCTATTCTCAGACAGTCTCAACTTCAA
>NW_004524796.1:386435-399458 GCF_000260255.1 Octodon degus
CCAGCCCCACTAAATACATTTTTAAAAGTTTATATATGAAATAGAATATGTTAAGGTTTGTTCAGAATCCATAAAGGAAAAAGAAAACAGGTTGGCTTTCTTGGGCACAAGATGAAAAATACCATATTCAACTGTTAATAAGTTTATTCAAAAATTCCTAACAAAGTTTACTTGAAGGAGTTTGTGCTGTTCGTTAAACTTGGGCTGGGTATGCAACTCAGAGGCATAAGCACTTGCCTGGCAAAAGCAAGGTCCTGAGTTCAATCCCCAGTATGGCAAAAAACAAAGAAAGGATAGTTAAACTGAGGTTAATTTTGCCAGCTTGTTTATATCACACATTGAAAATCATCACATCTGACAATATCAATCACCAACCAACAGGCATACAACTGTTTGGTCTAAACTTTTAAAGTTCATATATAATACTGGGAGATATTTCTTAGTAATAAGCATTGGGGAAACTTCCAACAATTTGCTTACTTGGTTACTCTAAAACACTTTTTTTTTTTTCTGATGTTGGGATTTTGGAGCACTTATAAAGAACTTCATTTTGTTGCAGAGTTGATACATAAGTTCTCATTCGGTGCTCTAGTACACTACCATGCTTGATTATCTCCAGATTGGAGAAAGTCTGATTCAGTCCCATCAGTGTGTGTGTGAAAGGTCCTAACTTCTCAACCATGAACAACATCTGACCCCTTGATTTATTTTAATCTCAGGCTTCCTCTGAGTTCTATGTCTTTATCTGGATCTTTCCTTGACTATTTTAAACTGTTTCCAGAATGTATTCATTTACAACAAAAGACTAAATTTCCATTGTATGGAAGTAAAATTAGCAAGTTATCACATTTAGAATCTATAGGCACTTTATCTTTAAAAATGGAAATATTATAGTTAAAGGAACAATTCTTTAATTTTGTCTAAATAATTTAGGAATTTTTAACTAATAAAAAAAGAAACACGGCTCACAGAAGCTTTGAAGAATATCAAGAAAGAACAAATTTATCACTTGAGCATTCCTGCATTTGATATTTCCTTGTTTTAATCAGCAGGAAACCATGCAAGTCCTTTTTGAAAGTTTTTTTTTTTCCTTAACTTGGCAGAAATATGTACTACAAACACTGTCACATGACTTTGCTGTGCTCTAAATAGGGACATTTCCAGGAACGAATAGAATACCCTTGAGGCATACTGTGAAATCTAAGAAAGACAGCAGGGTTGAAAATGGGTTTAGCCCCTCTTTTCTCTTTGTCTTTAAAAAAATTATTTTGAAAAGAATATAGTAATAATTAATATGACATTAGAAATGGTGCACATTTAGAAGGCCAAGATGAAAAGCATTCAAGCATGATTTTTGTATTACACATTGTAAGAACAAAAATTTTAGGTTTCTGGAAAACAAGCACTAATATGAAATCATATGTCCAATCTTATATAACTATATCTGTTAATCTGAGCAACAGATTTGATTATAAAAATAGATCCTATATCAACCACTGTTGATCAGCTATTCTTCTTCAGAAAATCTGTAACATATGCATTGTTGGATGTTACCCTGTTTCTGTCATTGTTGCTTATTTTTGTTTCTGCTTTTGTCTTTTACTTTTCAAGATGAAATATTAAAATTAAATTTAATTAAAAAAAGAAAAGAAAAACATGGGCTCAACCTCCAAGGGGGAGCATACAGAAAGATTCTGTGGCCTAGAAAATGCAGCCTGGCACCTAGGGTGGGAGGCCCTGTGCTGTGGCTGGCTACTGAGATGACGGATTCCATGCACACCTAAAAGACTGCCATGCTCTGGCTATTCTCAGTTCAGAAGGGATCTTGACTGGTGGTCCTCAGACAACTGAAGATTAAGGCAAAGTAATGTTAAATCTCATTAGGGCAAGATGGACACTGGATTAGACCTTTGAACTACATCTATGGTGCAACTCTTCCCTACCACTCTTTCTGCTCTGGTCCAAGCCATAGTCCTGCATTCCCTTGCCCATGACAACAAGCCAGGTAGAGCCTAGCTAGGAAGCTTTATCTACAGGTTCTTATCACTAAGCTCTTTGCCATTTGTTTGATATAAATTTATAAACCAAATTTGTGGGTTGCCTTTTCATTTTGTTGGTAATTTCTTTTGACGTGAAAAAACTTCTCAGTAAGAGCAGGTCCCAGTTGTTAATTCTTTCAGCTGTTTCCCATGCGATTTGATTTTTGTTCATGAAGTCTTTGCCTACCCCTATGTCTTCAAGAGTTCCTCTTACTTTCTTTTCCAGGAGATTTAGTGTCTCTGCTTTAATGTTTAGATCTTTAATCCATTTTGACTTTAGTTTAGTGCATGGTGATAGTCATGTAACTCAGTAGTGTCCCAAATTTTCTGATCAAGGAGATTATGGGGCCAAAGAGGAAAGTGATTGATGATGTAGAGTGTTTCTAAGGAGAGTCACATGGAGAGAAAACATTCTCTCAGGCTTTCACAGAGAGCAAAGCAATGGTCGTGACTCATCCACATGGCTGACACTGACAAAGGTTCTACAATCTGAGGTACAGGATCTCAGGATAAATCCTGAGGGGATTTCACTGACCTTATCAGACCCAAAAGCTACAACTCTTGTTGCATAGGTCCTGCTTTACCTTCATCTTAACCATTCAGCAGAAAAGTATAAAAACGAAAATAAGAAGTAAAGCCATGTTATGTTGAGCTGTAGGGGACTCAGGTCAACAATTTCTGACATTTCCAGTTAAACTGCAGACCCATTGCTATTATGGGCTACTGGACTCTTTTAGAATATTTTGCTGAGTTTACACACCTATAATATTCAAATAACGGAACTTAACAAAAAAGGGGTATACAGATGAATATCCATTTTGTATCTGTGTATTCAAAGTGGTTAGGATAGATATATAGTTACATTCTCTTGATGAATAGAGTGATTTGTTCTAATGGTGTTTGTAAATAGGTTGTCATGTCTGCATCTTGTACAGCAATTAACCACTAGGAAGAATGTATGCAATGTGTTAATTATTGAAACTGTCCTACCAATTTGATTTGAAACTGTCTCATTGCTATTTATTTATCAATAAAATTATGGGAAAATAAATAAAAATATATAAATAAATTTATAACCCTATTGATCTCCTATCTCCTTGCAATTTTCTTTTTAATTTGTAATTAATATACTTTATTTTATAGAGCAACTTTAGACTCAAAGCAAGCTTGAGCAGAAAGTGTAGTGCTCTCACATTAATTCCCTGCCATACAAGCCTTTCCAACATTATATCCCCAACCAAAGAATAGCACATTCTAATCCATAAATCCACATTTCATACAGTATTATTGAGCAAAATCTACAGTTTATATCAGGCCCATGCTTAGTGTCATGCATTCTATAAGTCTTAATAAAGGTACAAGGATAGTGTCAAATAATAGCTTCAACAACCTAAAAGGTCTTCTGGCCCTCCCCAATTCATCCCTGGACTACTCACTTCATAAAACTAAAAATAAATTGACAGAGTCCTCTTTTAGAGGTGGCAGATGTGGAAAATCTCAGTAAAGACATAAAAACAGGATGACAGAATTCTTTATTAGATGCATCCTCTTGTCCTGAGTCCAAAAGAAAAGTTAAAACAAGAAGGCCTCTTTTTTGTTGAAGAAGTATGGAAGGAAGTGTTTCATAAAGGAAAAATACAACATATTTATGGATGAATATAATATCCAGTGAGGAGGAAGTTTGTACAAACTTACCCATCATTGTTAACATCTGATACTACAACAGTATATCCAAAATAAGATGCCATCTGCAAAAGAAAACCATAAGAATGACATATTTTGTGTTCCACAAGTCCTTTTTATAGTCACCTCTTATTTTGCCTGAAGGACGTAACCCATTATGGTACATTGTTGCATGTAGATTTGCTGACTCTTGGATGTGGTCCGATTCTTCAGGTCATTTAGTTTAAACTTTGGCCCAGTGAATAATTTTCTCTGTAATAACCCTGACAGCTGCTTGGACATCCTCTGGATATGTTGTACAATTATCCCATTCAATTCTTTCTAAGAATGTTCTTTGCTAAATGTGGCCCTTCCACAACTTCTAGTGTTCAACCCCTTCTATTCTGCCGTTTTAAATCATATAGGATAATCTCATCTCACCTCCATATGAAGTTTCATGAGAATATTTTCAGATTATCTATTATCTGATCCCTGTTTCTTAGAGGTACTGTGTGAGATAACCAAGAGCACAGAAGGATTAAGTGATTTTATACTCTTGGCTTTTCACTGTTTATATTAATGAAGTATTAAAAAAAATTCCCCCGGGGCATGGTTTCATACCTCAGTATCCATTTATATTGAGTTTACAGTCAATGAACACTCTCAAATCTTTTCCATGGATCTAAGCTGTGTACCATACATTTCCACATTTTAAAAACAACATAGAAATAGTTGTTCAAAATTTACATATCTAATCAACTTCACTTGGGGTCATTTTTCCAAATCTTCCACAGAGACTCAGGAGATATATGAAATGCTTTGTAAAACTTTCACAATATTAAGTGGACTAAAGCCCTAAATTTTGGTTTAAAAAAAAAGATACCCAAAACACTTTATGTTTGTTTATAACTTTGATGACCCATTTTTGTGGCATGGATCGCTTAGATGGCTATATCACATTCAGTAAATAAAGTGCCAAATTTTACCATATTACAATACCCAGCAACAGTGAGGGTGGCAGGTAAGGTGTGACCTCACATAATATTTGGTTAAGAGTGGTGGATTATTTTCAGGCCTGTGACACATTCACAGTAGGACCTCAGCTCACAACAATGTGTAGAGATTAATATCTATTCTCTGGGAGGAAGTGCTCAAAACTAATAATTTGTTGAGATTCCATACTACATTGAGAACTGGGGGTGGGTTCCAGTTACCCTGAACAACTGAGGCACAGGTCCATGTCCATGTGCTCTGAGATGTAGGATGGAACTTCAGAATGGCCTGAGTCATCTAAGAAGAAGCGCTGGCATGAAGAATCCACTACCTTACAGGAGCTCCTGAAACATAGCAAGGCTGCACTCCTGTTCCAGAAATCCATGGCATTTTACTTTTAAGAAACAGAGTCCACCATCCTGTGCAACTCTGTGTCCATGTCCAGCACTGAGAGAGGCTGTGAAAGTCCTAAACACCAAGTACATGCTCTAGCCTTCTCTCCTGGGATTCTTTATTTCCTAAAGCCATGACAATACATGCAGACAAGAAAGGAGCCTCTACCTGCATTCATTAACATTTCTTTCAGTCCTTTTCCTTGAACTCTTTGTTCTTAGACATGTTTATTTCTCTCACAAACAAAAATAATAACAATAACACACACATACATGTGCACAGACCCTTATGTACACTGTCAGTGAGAGCGTATATCCTCCACATTACCAATGACCTGCACCTATCTGAATCACAGCTCCTTATCATTCCCAGCTGCTTCTCAAGCAACTGCAGCTACCACTTTCAGGCTGTCACTTGCCTTTGTCATTACTGAGTCACTTCACTGAGACTGCTCCATTCCAGCCCTGGCCTCAGTGAACTCTCATTTTTAAGTGCAATGTACAATGGCCAGGAGACCTGGCTAAATAGGACATGAATTTTTTTTTTTATTGCCATTTCTAGAACGGGAGTCCCTGGAGGGTTAAATGTCCAACACTTGTCAAGAAAGGAGATCACACAGACATTAATGTCAGCTTCAAGGCAGAGCATAAATTTTGAATGGGAACTTATTGAAAAAAATGACATGAAATGAGAGGGTTGATAAGGCTCATGGGAGAAGTCTCTATCCCCATTTCCAGAGTTCCTACTTCTCTCCTGCTTGTCTAAGCCATTGTGGCATTCACTGTGTCCTAGGATGTGCCCAGATGGCTGCTGTTTCAAAACTGTCTTGTTGGAGCTGTTATTATCTTTGTATTAGATGTTGCCCCTTCAACAAACCCATTCTTAGTGTCTCTGCCACCCTCACCATGTTATATAAATATCTATTTTCCTTATATTTCTGAACATCATATTGCATTATCACTAACATTTATTTGTTTTTTAATTAACTGTCCTGTTATGCCTCATCTACTACATAGTTGCACAAGAGTTGGGATCCAGTGGCCTGAAGCACTGTTGCAACCCCAGTGCCTAGAAAAGTTTGCAGCACATAGTAGGTGTTCATCAACTATTTCCTAAGTGAATTATTAAATGATAGGAGTATTAACATATATTGTAAGCATAGAGTGACTTTATTTCACATTAAAATGTCTTTACCTGTTCACCAGTGAAATTCTGAATGAAAGTCATATCTGTAGAGTTAATGATCGAGACCTGAAATCATAGAAATTTGATAGCTACATCAGTTGACATAGAATTAGTGAGTTGAGAAGGTCACGAGAGGAAGTGGGGGAAAGAGATATCTAAATATGTAAGCAGGATGGTTTGGACAACTGTACTGTGCATTTTTTTTACCTATGGAAAGGAACAGATAATATTTAGTTTGTTTTGTCTCCTCTTTTCAATTGTTTGTACTTTTTCTTTTCATAATTTCTTATACATTTCTTTCTTTTCTTCTTTCATCTTCCAATTTTACATGCATATCTGGTAATATGAATAACTGATTGGAAGACAACACATGTATTACAGCAAATGCTGTGAAATTCATATTACTTTGTTAAGTGAAATAATGTGCCATTTATAATCTCTGTTTTAATTCTAATTCATACTCTCTTTAAAAAATGATGAAGAAAAATAGAAGGGATTTCTCAATTAAAAATAGAAAGTGGAGTTTTATTAATCATAATTCAAATTAGTTAAATTTTATGTGAAGAGTAATTAATGATTACTCATATGTAGCAAAAAATGTAAACCCACAAAGATAATAAGAAAGCTCATTAAACTTTTTGATAACATTAATTCTAGGATATTGTCAAGCTTTTTTTTTTTTTTTTTTTTCAGGACTGGGGTTTGAACTGATGCCCTTGCGCTTGCCAGGGAAGCGCTTATTCTACTGAGCTGTCTCCCCGGCCCTCTAGGGTATTTTCAGACAAAACTCATGCAGAAGTAGTAAAGAGAAATTGAATTTAAGAACACTGAAAGCAGTTGACCTGATTGTCAGTTAATTTATTTAATCATAATTGTCATCTAAATCTGTCTCTGTTCTTATGCTATAAGAACTGATAATTATGATTTTCTGCAAAAAAATGTTTTTAAGAGGTATCCACATAACAAAAGCATTTATTTTAATCCTATTAAGCCAAACTCAAATCTATAAATAATTTATGCTTTCTAAATGTCTACAAAAAGTAAACATTGACATATATATGTATATATGTGTATATATATATATAAAGCTGTATGCATATTTTTTCTTAATTTCATGATAATTAGTTATAATGGGCTAGAACTGTATCTGTCTCAAATTCATATCTACCTGAGTCCCAAGAACTTGACCTTATTAGGAAATAGTGTCTTTGTAGATGAAATTAGATGTGGACCTCAGGATGAACTCATCTTATTTGACACTAAACCCAATGGCTGATGCCCTTATAAAAAGGAGAGGATACGCACAGAGATACAGGGAAGAAGACTGTGGAGATGGAAGTAGAGATGAGAGTGATGTTGCCACAAGCCAAGGAAAGTCAGGAGCCACAAGAGACTGGAAGGGACAAGAAGAATCCTTCTCTAGATGCTTTGGAGACAGCATGACCATGACCACAGCGTAATTTTGGACTTCTGGCCTCCAGGGCTATGAGATAATAAATATATGTTGTTTTAAGTGACCTTTGCAACACAATGTATTAGTGAAGTAAAACTTGATTTTACCATTCCAGCCATATGAGATATATTAAGGGTGGATATGAGTGCAACTTCTAGAATACTTTTAGATTGTGCATGTAGACAGGGCCACCCTTGTACATGACTAGGGGCTTAGATAGGTCACCTTGGTTTTGCTTTGACATTTTTAATGATCTAAAACTTTTGATAGCTATAAGTCTTTTTAAAAAGAAATTTTCCTCATATTTTCATTTTGTACTTGATTCCACAAATAATGGAACTATCTAGCCTAACTTAGTTTCTTTCCTTCTTTGTAAGAAAATGCCTTGATTGTTTGGAGGAATTTATTACTAAAGGAAACTTTAGAAGACTTAAAAGTTACATGCAGGAAAATATTTATTGGCATAGGCAACGAAATATTTTAGAATGGATTCTCAGTACTCACATATCCGAAGTTCTGTGCCCCTCTTGGAACTCCAGCAACCAGTTCTGGACATAAAAGTAGACATTGAGAAGGGAAATTGTATATAAATCTGAAGCTACATCACAAACAAGTGCTGCTAAAGATGGTGCCTCTTAAATGAATAACCATCTCGATAAAGGCTCTATGTTGGAGTTTAGGGTTTTGCAATTACATTTTCATTAGTTATTTTTAATATTTTTTACAGATAACAGAAAGACAAAATTGTGCTCTTGAGATTTTCCATTTTTTATATCAGTTTGCTTGCATTTCTGCCTCTTGAACTTAAGCCTGATTGCTTAGTCTACATGGGACTTGTAAGCTAAATTTCTTATTCTAATGCTGCCAGCTCTCTCTCAAGGGACATCTTTTGTGCTAACATAAAAGTACAGCTGCAGTCACACTAATAGACTAAAACAATTTTGGTCACCAGGCAAAGGCTACATACTATAAATGACAGGAAATGCCTTCTGGACCTTCCAGCCTACTACAGCTGCATTAGGGGTAATCTGGCTGCCCCAGTATCCCAGGAAAGAAGCATAAGTGGTAGAGGAGACAACTCTGGTGGAAAAGGGAGACATACTGCAATGGACTTGGCCTGACTTTAGATTCAGAAGGCAACGGTCCCAGCGCTGGATCTGCCCTATCCGTAGGTTAAGTTACTGAACCTAATTTTTCTGCAATCTGATATGTGAAAATTGGAATGCCTGATTATAAAAAAATATTTTCAGCTTTAAATTCTAGAAATTGAAGCTTTTTTGACTCATAAAGGTTTAAAATTTTATATAATTTAAAGAAAAGTAACATCAAAGAGAGTCTTATTGTATCCAAATCACCTGCCCTCCAATACTGCCCCAAAAGGTTCAGCACGAATTGAATGTTAAATGTAACTTTCATGCCAGGCTCCAGAAGTGTTATGTGCTGTGGGGTTAAAATTAATAATCATGGAAGAGTCACAACATTAGATGCCACATATTTCAACAGTAAATTCATTTATTTAACCAATAAACACAGAGCTCACCAAAATGTACACACACTTCAGTACTTCACTGTACTAAGTCTGGAAGCTAATGCCTAAAACTTTGAACACCTCTTATGATTGATTGTAGAGGCCAAAGGTAATAGTGTCAATCTCATAATGTCCTAATAAATTTAGTATTAAAATATTATCCAACTTTTTCCTTTCCAGATGTGTGTACATTTTTTTACTGGATTCTGTATTTATAGATGACTAGACATAGGATATAATAGTGAACAAAACAAAAGTCATTGCATTCTTAAGGCTTATATTCCAGTTGAAGAAACACTCAATTAAAAAGTCAATTAAGTGATAGAAAAAGACAAGTGCTATGGAGAAAAAATTTTTTAAAAAAAACAAACTGGTATAGGGTATACTAACACTAGAACAGGAAAGGAATTGCAATTCATTGGGGTAGTCAAGGGAAGATTTAAATGCAAACAAAACAAAGAAGTGAAGACTGAAGACCAGGAGAGGGTTGATATCATGGATGTCTAGGATGTGTGTGTTCTAGTTCCAGGGAACATCAAGTGTAAATGCCCTGAGTTGCAAGTACTTTTGGAGTGATTCAAAGGAATGCAAGGAGGCCAAGGTGGCTTTAGTAGAGGGAGTAGAGGTAATGAGGTCCAATTAATCAGAGAAAAGAACCACTTGATAGAGCTTTTTAAATGACCATAAACACTTGGGTTCTAGGATGAATGCACAGGGAAATCACTGGGAGCAAAAACATTACCTGATCTGACTTCTGTGTCAAGAGGGGCTTGATGGCTACAGGATTTAGATAGATTATAGGAGAGCAGGGAAACCAGCTAGGATGCTACTACCGTCAGGAGTGAGGATGAACTTGGGTCAGAGTACAAGTTATAAAGGAAGAAAGAAGTGATCTGATTATGGTAAGATTTTAAGGGTTGGGTGAGTAAAATTCACTTATAGATTGGATATGGGATGTGAGAGACATGGAACACTTTTCGCTGGACTTTCAACGTTTCCAGCTTGAGAAACTGCAAGGGTGGTAATGGCATTCATTTGCAACTGGCAGGGTAACAATTGAGTGTGTTTTGGCAGGAAGGTCAGGTGATTAGGTAGCAGCACACAGAGTTTGGGAAAGCTACTCAAACAAAAATTCTGAGTAAAGAGATGCATCCATGAACCTGGTATCAAATCTAAATCTGGATGAGATCACCAAAAGAGAACTCATATGGTAAGATGATGCATAAATTTAACTCTGGGCACTCTAGGGAGGGGAGGGAAATACAAGAAAGTTTCCTATAATCAAGGAAGATACCTACATAAGGGCCTACTGGGTTTTCTTTTCTTTTTCTTTTCCTTTTTTTTTTTTTTTTTTTTTGCAGTACCGGGGATTAAACTCAGGACCCTGCACTTGCCAGGCAAGCACTTATTTTACTGGGCTATCTCCCCTGGCCTGGCTTTGGGTTTTCTTAACAAAATTTATTTCAGTAAATTATAATCCCAGTGTAATAAGAAGGGGATTAGTGGAAGGGAGCTGATGGTCAGAGACTTCAGCCACAGAAAGGAGAGGCATCTCCTGCAAAGTAAAGAAATGCAGGCAGTAGCTGGAGAAGGGAGAAGAGAATGAGTTCTGTTCCTTTTTCTAAGATGGGAGAAATACCAGTATGGATATGTGTTAGTGAGAATGATGCAGGAGAGAGGGAAATGTGGACATGGTAACAGAGAAAAGCAATAATTTCTAGAATCCCATCTCTGATGGGGTCAGACCTAGGGCAGGGTTTATCTACATTGACAGGAGGGAAGGAGAAGCATGCTCTTGAAGATGAAGATGAGACTCAGAAAACCAAGCAACCTGGATACATTTTCTAGCCAGGGAAGCTTTCAGAATGTTAGCACTCTGCTTGGTTTTCAGTAATTCTTTTTTTTTCTCAGTTCACAACAACCAAAATCAGATATAAAGAAGTTGACTGATTTCAGGTCAGGGCTGTCCATTAAGATATATTATTCTATCTAACATGCAGGGCAATCACATTACTTTTCATGTACCACAACATTTAGATTTTTTTTTTAAATCAGCCATTTCACCCAGTAGCTTTGGAGTCTGCAACTTCCTATGACCCACTCCACTAAGGAGCTACTAAATGTAATGCTGATTAAAGACATTCATAATTGTTTATAAATGATTAGGACAGTTTAATTGTTTGAGGTCTAAGGCAAATTGGAACTGTCATTCAAGTACACATATTTTCATTTGGAAGGGAAAATAGGAGAGTTGTGTTAAATCCATTCCAATAATTCATGGTGAAAGCTTCAGAAGTTTGTTAATATCAACAATATGTTCAGGAAAATTTTAGGTCTTTGACCTGGAAATTCATGACTTGAACATCAAACCCACTGGCAAGAAGCAGAAAGGAGGCTAGCATTATTGAAAGTGTTCCACCTACTAAGCAATAAGCCATATGCTTTATCATATTTCACTCCTTTTGCTTCTAAAAGGAAGACATGAATACCCATTTTGACATACAGGGCAACAGAGCTAATAGTTAGAGAGTAGAAGAAGACAAGAAATGACAGCAATGTCAAATTACTTTGTTCAGACCAGACAGGACCTGATCTCTTTGTTGGGATTAGTTCACCACATCTGATGTCAAAATGAGAACAGAATTTCTAAACCTTTTGTGAAGGTATAGAAAATGAATACATTTGAAATTGGAGAAAATTATAGATTCTCTTGCCAGAAAAATGCACACACATTCAAATCTTCCATGTAATTCCTATGAAATTAAGTCCAGTGAGGCCCATCCATACCAGGGTTCTTTAGCAAGAGGGCAGTGAATAATTTTTCATAGAATTCCCACTCCCTCTTGTTTAATTAATATGTATTGTGCATATGGGACATGTGTGAGACCTTCCACCTGCTCTCCACTCCTCATACCCCTTTCAAGCCAGAGCCCAGGCCCGGTGTGTGTGTGTGTGGGGGATCATCCTCACTCTCCTGTGCACCTCCTCCATCACACAGGTCTGGTGTAGAACCCTGTAGCAGAACTCCTGCAGAGAGGCTAGAAGCCAGACCTACCCAGCTAATCCAGGGCTGAACAACTTGCCAGAGGGGCAGAGTGGGTTCACTTCCATGGGCTTCAGCAGGAAGAAACTGATCACAGCAGCCAGAACCAGGTCAGGCACGTCTGGACAAGTGCAAATGTGGTACATCCGGACCCAGTGACACTTTACTAGACCCAGATCTATCACAGCATCCTCTCTTTCTCTGCTGACCAAAAGAGGAGGCAACAGATAACCAGGGTGAACCAGTCTGCCTGGAAGACCCCATGTACATCAAGGGGAGATGATCAGACAGAACTTAGAGGAAGTAATTTTATTACAAATTCCCAATTTAATATCTGTTTAGCCACACAGATATAATGTTTGCTCTTATGGTCTAAAATCCAAGTCCATTAGTAACAAAAATGTGCCAACTGCTAAATATTATTACTACTGATTATTACTGTTCCTAATTGTAGTTCTGTCTTCTAATGCCATTTTGTAAATACAAAAATGTAAATGCCTTACCCACATAATCTCCCTTGGGTAAGAATTTCAGTAGGTGCTATTTTGAAAATAACAGTTAATGGGTAGAATTCTCACCCTGACTAAATATATATGCTAATATCTGTGATCTAAGCAACAAAAATGAGAATAGCAATGTATAATGCTAAAACCATGATTGAAATACCTGTTATTTTGGTCTTCTAAATGCATAGTGCTTCTAATGTCATGTGAATTATTGTTATACT
>NW_004524796.1:400513-401379 GCF_000260255.1 Octodon degus
TAGTTAGGATAGATATACAGCTACCTTCTATTAGTTCAATGAGAAAAAAGGTTTGTACTAATATTGTTTAGGCAAGATATCATGTCTGCATCTTGTCCTCTGAATAAGTACTATGAAGACAACAATATGCAATTCATTTATTATTGTAACTGTCCTACTAACCTGTTTTGAAACTGTTTCATTGCTATTTTTTCTCATTAAAATGAATAAAAAATTTAAATAAATACGTATTGGCACAGACAGCTTTGGTTTTCTGATAGTTTTGTAAGTGGAATATAATTTTCTTTTTGTGTTCCTTTTATATAACCTCATATCATTAAAATTTGGATGTCTTTTCTCAGTATTTTTGAGAGCCAATGTAAAGTCACAACTATTTTCAATCATTGTTCCCTAGAATGCACTGCTGTTCAGCATTACTAATTTCCTTGAGTAAGAACTGAGGGGTATTTTAGAGTGTCTGAACAAAAGCACTAATACCTTATTTAAAAAAAAAAGAATCATTTGACATATTATACAATTTCTTTTGCTAAGTTACTAAGATTATAAGATTTGACCTTTTCAAATAGACTATTTAGTTTTCTCTGATGACCCTTAATCCAATGGTTGTTTCTTATGTACTAGGAATTGTTCTAGTTTGTGACTATAAAAGTTAACTAACTTAGTCCTTAAAATCCTATGAGATAGGCAATAATATAATCATCATCCGTATTTAAGAATGAAGAAAGGCACTAAGATGTTAGATAATTTGCCTAAAATGCAGTGCTAGTTAGTAGTAAAGTCAGGGTCTAAACCCAAGAGATTTACACGCAAAGTTTTACCCCCTTAGCCAATAAAATATGCTGGCTTTTAAGAGCTTGAAGTAAACA
>NW_004524796.1:402710-404274 GCF_000260255.1 Octodon degus
GTTAAGATCCATAAATTCTCAAAACCAAATACTCAGTGGTGAACTTAATTATAATACTTAAGGATAATTAAATGAAACATGGTTGCATACTTAAGAATACAAGAGTAAATTTGTAAAAGATAAAATCTATATCGATCTTGACTCCGAATAATGAACTTATTTTTCTCAGACTATTTTATACGTGGATCTATTACAAGGAAAATTTGGTCTAATTTTTTGTGAGGGAAATCAATGAGAATAATGCATAGATTTTGTCTTCCAGGAGCTAGTTGATAACATAAAAATTCTCCTCACAAAGCTGTTGACTACTTCCTCAATCTAAGCAAGTCTACACAGGAAGCAGCCAGTGTGAGTGTCTGTGTTCCTTCTCTCACTTTCATCTATCTTGTTTGTTTAGATTGTAATTGTTATGCTGTAAATAAAATGTGACCCCCCCCCAAGACTTGTCAAAGGTTTGATTCTCCCAAGTGACAAGTGTTCAATGTGGGGCCTAGAGAAGTAATTTTGTCATGCAGCTCGGACCCATTGGTGAGTTCAGTGAATGGGCTGCGATGAAGTGAGGCCTGACTGGAGAAAGGAGGTCCTAGGGTCAGCGACTCTACATATCATCCTTGTCTCTCTCCAACTCTTTCTGTTTCCAAGCTCCTGGGAGCTGAGCAGCTCTTTGAGTTTACACTCTACTAGCTCTCCGTGGCTATGCTCCTCTGTCTTGACGCTTCCGCCTTGGAGCTCACCATCGACTGAAACTTCTGAAACTATGAGCTCAAATAAAATCTAGTAAGGCAATAGAAAATTAGAGCAGCCATTCTGAGCTATGAATGAAAACTACACAATTCAGATAATTAAATGAATTGGACAACAGCCACACTATTAGCAATAGATAGAATGTAAGAAACCAAGATCCCTACTTTCAGGGCTGGCCAAATAGTTTAGCAGATTAAAGCACCTGCTGAGGCAGAGCACTGGCTGGCAATTACTGGCCAGGGTTTGATTCCCGGCTTGCTGTGCTGGCCCCGTCCCCATGGCATGCTGAGATGGCAATTGAGACTGAGCATGGTGGTGTACATCTGTAATCCCAGCGACTGGGAGGCTGAAAACAGGAGAATCATGACGAGTCCCATCTACATAGTGAGACCCTGCAGACCCTGTACTAAATACATAAAAAAAATCCCTCCTTTTATCTTAATGTCTAGGTTCTCATATTGGAAATGTCCCAAATTTCTCTCCATACTGACTAATTCAACATACCAGATTTATTTGCTTTTCCTTTTAGGACATGCCCCATCTTGCTGGAAGAGTACGTACTCGGTAATATAGCATTGGACTTCTGTACTTTGCCTTGACTTCATCTATGTTTTTAATCCTCTGATCTTGTAACCATCTCACCTACCAGTGGCCATATGCTTTTAATTTCAGGTGTTGCCATTCTCGGAAGTCCTTATTTAGCTTTCTCCCTGTAAACTCCTCTTTAAGTAGTGTATGCAAGGTAATTTTTCCAAGCAAGTAAAAGTTGACAAATGCAGAAATATTATTGAATTATATTTACTATTTTACTGAAAGCCTT
>NW_004524796.1:404859-419021 GCF_000260255.1 Octodon degus
TCTCATTGATGCTAGGTTCAAATATTTTAAGTACTTGAATTCAGCAAAATAACTCAAAATAGTCCAATAGTCAATAATAGTAGTGGGTTATCAGCGGAATGGGCAATTGTCAGAAGTTGTTAACCTGAGCCTTTCACAGCTCAGCATGTTAATCTGCCATTACTTTTTGTATCTTGTGGATATACTTTTCTGCTGGATGATTAAGACCAAGTTAAAGCAAGACATATATAACTAAAAATGTAACTATTGTATGTTACAAGGTCATTCAAATCCCTTCAGGTTTTACCCCAAAACAATGTATAGAACCTTGTAGATCTCTTATCCATGTCATCCACTTGGATGAGTCACAGCCATTGCTCGACCAATTTGCTCTCTGGGAAAGCTTGAGAGAATTTTTTCTCACCTGGTGACTCTCCTTAATTGCATTGTACATCATCAACCACTTTCCTCTGTGGCCACATAATCTCCTTGAACAGAATATTTGGGACATTACTGAGTTACAAAATGTCTCAGCACAGGTTCCCTTATGTTCTGAGTCCTCACTGACCTTAAAGGACTATGGCCAAAATATTGGCTATCTTTGAAGCTCCTATTTTTATCTAATTTTTGGTCTGCAAAGTTTAATTGTTAAACATCTAGAAGAGAAGCTTAATGATATTATTACCCTGTAACAGAGGCAGTTGGGCTTAACATCACTATCTGTCTGAGTATGAAATGTTTTAGACAACACAGAACTGCTATTTTACAACACCACAGATATTCTAAACTTTAAATCCTTATAGAATGTGAAAAAAATTACACATATTTACATGGAAAGTTAGAAATCCTATTATACACAAAATTGCAACAGGACAATCCTATGACATTTTTTCTTGTCTCTTATTAACTTTTATAATGCACATTTACTTTAAAGAGAATATAGTAATAACCAATATGACATTAGAAGCACTAAGCATTTAGAAGACCAAAATGATAGGTATTTAAAGCATGGATTTAATATTACAAATTTGCTATCCTCAGTTTAGTTGCTTAGTTCATAGGTATTAGCCTGTATATATTTAGTCAGGGTGAGAATTTTACCTATTAACTGCTATTTTCAAAAACCTGATGAATATTCTTACGACCATTTCCTTAACCATCTTGTTTGTATAAATATATTGTTTTGCCCCTGCCATCTTTCCTAACTTTTCTCCTTGTTCTCACTTTTTTGTTTAATCCTTGAGTTCTTGCTTTTCATTTAACTGTGATATACCTTTCAACTTTTATTTCATCTTTTGAGTTCTTACAGTAGGGAGACAATATGGTATTTACAAATGTGTGTCTGCTTTATTTCCTTATGAATATATCTGCAAGTTGCATCTATTTATATATGAAGGCTACAAGTTTATTTTTCTTTATAGCTGAGTAACACTCAATTGTATAAAAACACAACATCTTTTTAATCTGTTCCTCAGGTGAGGGAAATTTTGGATGTTTCCAAGATTTGGTTATCAAAGTTGTGCTGCTATAAATATAGGAGTACACATATCACTATAATATGATGTTTTCAGTTCTTTTGGGAAAATTCCCAGAAGGGGGTAGCTGACTTGAATAGGATTTCCAGTCCTAGTTTTTTGAGGAGTCTCCACACTGATCCCCATAATGGTTGCACCAGTTTACATTCCCACCAGCAGTAGAGAATGGTTCATTTTTCCCTACAGTCTCTCCAACATTTGTTGTTGGTTGATTTCTTTATAATATTCATTCTTTCTGGGGTGAGATGGTATCTCAGTGCTGTTTTCATTTCATGAAAGGCTAGTGATGTGTAGCATTTTTTCATGTATTTATTTATTTCTTGTATTTCTTCCTCTGAGAAGTGTGTGTTCATCACAGATGCTCATTTTTGGAATAGGTCTTTAAAATTTGGGGCCATAATTTTTTTAGTTCTATATAAATCTTAGAGAGCAGACCTTTGTCTGAGTGTTTATTAGTTAAGATTTTTTTCAAAACTTATGCATTGCCATTTTATTCTGTTGATAAATTCTTTTGAACTGCAAAAACTTCACAATAAGAGGATGTCTCATTTGCTGATTATTTCATGTGCAGTTGGATTTCTGTTCATGAACTGTTTACCTACCCCTATGTCATCAAAATTTCCACCTACTTTCTCTCCCAGGAGATTTCTTGTTTTTGTTTTAATGTTTAGATTTTTTAATCCATTTTGTCTTTAGTTTAGTACATGATAACAGACCTGGGTCAAGTTTAAGTTTTTGGCATGTAGACAGCCAATTTTTCCAGCAGCATTTGATAAAGAGGCTATCTTTCTTCAAGTAAGTATGTTTGGCCCCTTTGACAAAGACAAGATGGCTGAGTGTGTTTGTAGTTATATCTGCATCTTATAATCTATTCCATTGATCCTCGGGCCTACTTTTTACCATTAGCATGCTGATTTAATCACAGCAACTTTGTAGTATAATTTCAAGTCAGGAATTGTAATGCCTTCTGCCTTGTCTTTACTGCCCAGAATTGCCTTTGCTATTCTAGGTCTTTCCCGGTTCCAAATAAATTTTAGGAATGATTTCCCTAAGTCTGTGTGCTATGCTGGTGGTATTTTGATAGGGATTGCATTAAATCTGTATAACAATTTCAGGAGTATGGTCATCTTCACAATGTTGGTTCTTCCTATCCAGGAGCAGCAAATAACTTTCCATTTTCTAAAATCCCCTACAATCTCTTTTTTCAGAGAACTGTAATTGTCATTGAATAGATCTTTTACTTCCTTAGTTATCTTAATTCCTAAGTATTTCATTTCCTGAGGTGTTATTGTAAAAGATATTGTTTTTTTAATTTTAATCTCCGTGTGTTTGTTATCTGTGTAGAGGAATGCTATTGCCTTTTGGGTATTGACTTTCTATCCTGTGATAGTATGGAATTTGCATATTCATTCTAATAGTTTCTCATTGGAGGTTTTTGGGTCTTGCAAGTAGAGTATCATGTCATCTGCAAGTAATGATAGTTTTATTTTATCTCTTTCCTAATGGCTCTGGCTAATGGTTCCAGAACTACATTCAATAGGAGTGGTGACAGAGGACATCTTTGTCTTATAGCTGACTTGGGATTAAAAGATTTCAGTTTTTTGTCCATTTCAAATTGTGTTAGCAGTTGCACTGTCATAAATGGCTTTTATCATATTGAGGTAGAGGCCATGTATTCCAATTTTTTGTAGGGCTTTGAACATGAATGTGTGTTGGACTTGGCCACAATCATTTTCTACATCAATTGAGATGATCATGTGGTTTTTGGATTTGGCTCCACTGATATAGTGTATTACATTTATAGATTTGTGTATGTTGAACCATCCTTGCATCCCTGGGATGAATCCTACCTGGTCATGTTTTATGATCCTCTTGATGATTTCTTATATTCTATTTGCTAGGATTTTATTGAGGAGTTTTTCATCTATGTTCATGAGGGAGATTGGCCTGTAGTTCTCTTTCTTAGTTGCATCTTTCCCTGGTTTTGGTATAAGTATGATACTTGCCTCCAGGAATGATTTTGGGAGAACTGTTTCCTTTTAAATTTCATTATAGAGTTTGTGGAGTATTGTGATTATATCTTTTGTAAATTTCTTATAGAATACAGCTGTGAATCTATCAGGACCTGTATTCTTTATCAATATATTTTTATTACATTTTGAATTGCATTGGCTATTATTGAGTTGCTGAGAGTTCTTATATCTTTTTGATTCAGTTTTGCTAATTTGTACCTTTCTAGGAATCTATGGGTTTCTTCTGTGTCTTCTATTCTGTGAAAGTAAAGATTCTCAAAATAGTTATTGATTATCTTCTTAATTTTCACATGCTCTGTGGTAATTTCACACTTTCCATTCCTTATTGCTTGAATTTGAGTTTTTTCCTTCCTCTTTTTGATGAGGTTAGCTAGGTGCTTATCAATTTTACACAATCTTTCAAAGAACGAGATCTTTGTTTCATCAATTCTTTGTATTTTTTTGTCCTGATTGCATTAATTTCTTCTCTAATCTTTATAACTTACTCCCATCTTTGGGCTTTGGGTTTGACCTCCTCTATTTTTCTAGATGTTTGAGGTGCAGCATTAAGGTATTTATTTTTCCAGTTCTATTTTCCTAATGTGTGAGTTCACAACTATAAATTTCCCTCTATGCATTGATTCCATTGCATCCCATAAATTCCAATAAGTTGTGCTTAAATTTTCTTTGAACTATAGATATTGTTTAATTTCTTATTTGGTTTCCTCTACAAACTATTGATTGCTGAGGAGGGTGTTGTTTAATTTCCATGTATTTATGGGGTGTTTATGATTTCTTTCATCATTTATTTCTATTTTCATTGTACTGCAGTCAGATAATATGTATGGGATAATTTCTGTTTTCTTGCATATACCTAAGCATGATCTATGGACTAGTATGTGATCTATTTTACAAAATGTCCATCATGTGCAGCTGAAAAAAAATGTGTATTCAAATGTAGTTGGGTGGAATACTCTGTATATGTCAATTAAGTCCATTTGTTCAAACTTTTGGTTCAGTTCTGCTACTTCTTTGCTAATTTTTTGTCTGCTTGACCTATCTTTTTGGGATTAGGGTGTGTTAAGGTCTCCAGTTAATATTGTGGTATTGGATATTAGATTTTTCATGTCCATGAAGATTTGTCTTATATAGTTTTGTGCTCCCATGTCTGGTTCATACATATTAACGACTGTTACTTCTTCCTCTTGGATTTTTCCATAACCAGTATGTAGTGGCCCTCTTTATTTCATTTGATCATTATTGTGTTCAAGTTCAGACTGTCTGCAGACAGGATTGCTACCCTTTCTTTTTCCTGAAGTGCTGGGGCATGTAATATTGTTTTCTTTCCTTTGACTTTCAGCCGATCAATTTCTTTATGAGTTAATATGTTTCTTGTCCACTTTTTTGTTTAGTTTTATGAGAAATGGGTATAACTAAACAAAAAGGGAACAAGAAACATATTAATTCTGAAATAAATTTGGGAGCTGAAAGCCAAAGGAAGGAAAACAATACTACATGCACATTTTGTATCTGTATAGTCAAAATAGGGTAGATATACAGCTACTTTCTCTTAATTCAATGAATAGAAAGATTTGTACTAATAGTGTTTGTGGACAGGATATTGTGTCTGCATCTTGTACTATAAATAACCACTAAAGAGACAACCATATGCAATATACTAATTACTGAAACTGTCCTACTAATCGGTTTTGAAACTGTCTCATTGCTATTTGTTTCTCAATAATATGATTTTAAAAATATGTTTCTTGTATACAATATATTGTTGAATTCATTTCCTAACCCACTCAGCAAGTCTATTTCTTTTAACTGGTAAATTGAATCCATTTACATTGATGGTTATAACTGAGATGCACTGACGCATGATTGACGTGTTAGTCACCTCCTGTTGTATACACCTTTTTTGTTGTTGTTTGTTTAATTTTTGCCCTATTTGGTGGGTTCTCTCCATCCTCATTCATGGAGTTCTGGTCCTTTTTATTCCTCTATAGAACATCTTTTAGTAGATTATGTAGGGTTAACTTTCTTATCATGAAATTCTTTAGTTGTTCTTTGTTGTGGAAGTATTTCACTTCACCATCAAACTTGAAAGAGAGTTTTGCAGGGTATCACAGTCTGGGCTGGAATTTATTTTCTTCAAGGACTTGAAGTACTTTGCTCCACGCTCTTCTTGACTTGATGGTTTGTGAAGAGAAATCTTCCATCATTCTGATGGATTTTTTTTCTTTAAATATGATCTGTTTCTTTTCTCTAGCTACTCTTACTATATTGTTCTTATTCTAAGTTTGTGGTATCTCAATTATTGTATATCTGGGTGTACTTTTAATTGGATTGATGTTATTTGGTGTTCTATATGTTTTGGCTACCTGAATGTCAAGTTGTTTCCCCATATTTGGGAAGTTTTCTGCTTTTACTTCTGCCCATATTCTTTTTATATCATTTATGCTGTCTCCTTCTTTCTCATTGATGCCTATTTGTCTTACATTGCTTATCTTTGCATCATCTTGCAGATGTTGAATTATTTTATCCTGTATCCTAGTTGTTTTTAAGAAATCTTTTGTTTCCTTTTCATTAGCTGCAATCCTATCTTCAAGATTTGAAATTCTTCACTTTCAAGCGGTTTTGCTAGCTTGTGGTTAAGGTTTTAATTTCCCGTATATCTCTTTGAATCTGCTTCATGCATTCTATTTCTTTCCTATATTGCTCATTGAAGGAGTCCATCATTTTTCTACTCTCCTCTATATTTTTATCAGTGTCTTCTTTAGAAGCACTTAGTAATTCCTTATTATAGGTATTATTTCTTTTTTTACTTCAGAGATTATTTCTGATCTATATCCTGTATACCTTTCTCAGTTGTTTCTTTACTTCAAACGTTATTATTTCAGAGATTTCAGTTGTGAGATTTTCAATTTCTTCTATGCTAGTGTCTCCTGCATTTGTTCTGGGTGGGCTTGGGACCATAGAGTGCATTTTGTTCCTTCTCTTTGTTATTTTTTATAGCACTGTCTTCTGACCTTTGGTGCAGAGCCTTAGTGCAGTAGTTACCTTAGCTCCTACTGATATTATTATCCAAGGGAGATTATGTGGTCAAGGCAGTTGCAGTTTTGCATTTATAGTACTATAATTAGTATTGATACTCTAATAATAGGTAATGAGATTTAGTGCTTGACAAAGTTTTGTAATTAATGGGTTTGTATTTTCAACCCTAAAGGCCCATATCATGACTGTATAGCTAAGAAAATATAATGTGGGGAATTTGTATTTAAATTAGTTCCCCTGAGATCTAGCCAATCATCTCCCCTTGAAGTTCCCTGAGACTTCCAGGAAACCTTTCACCCCAGTTACCTGTTGTGCCCTCTTTTAACAGAGAGAGAGAGAGAGAGAGAGAGAGAGAGAGAGAGAGAGAGAGAGAGAGAGACAGAGACAGAGAGAGAGAGAGAGAGAATGAATATGCTCTCATACACCTGGGTCTAGCAGCATGTCTCAACTTACAAAGTCCGGATCATCCAGCTGGGCCTGGCTGGGGTCTGGCTGCTGTGATTGGTTTCTACCTGTTGCAGCCCACATAAGTGACCCTGTTGAGCCTCATTGGTGAGCTGTTCTGCTCCTGGATTTGCTGGCTAGATCTCGCTCCTAGCCACTCTACGAGGAGTTCTACTGCAGAATTCCACACCAAACCTGACTGCTGGCTGGAGGAAGGAGGTTACAGTGGAGTGCAGGGCCTGGCTACTGGCTGGAGTCCTCAATATTTTATGTAATTTACAATGTCAAAGTTGGCTCCTTGGCCTACACCATATCCTAGTTATTTTTTAAGTGTTTCCTCATCACCAAAGCTTCCCTTACTCTATATTTTGAAGTTTCTCCTAGTACTTCCCACAGTATTTGATGAGATCTTCTATGTTCCTTCTTTAATGTCTACCAGTTCCAGTAGAGTATAAACTCAGAGATTAAAGGTCATTTGGTCTCCTCTACATGCTTAACACTTGCCAACAGAACCTAGTACTTAATAGATGTGCAAAAGTGTTTGGGAAAGCTGGATATGGGGGTACATCCCTGAGGTCTCAGCACTCGGGGAAGCTGAGACTGGAGGACAGCAAGTTTCAGCTCAGTGTGGACAGTGAATCAACATAAATATACCCTCTGCCAAACTAAACTAAACTAAACTAAACAACTAAACTAAACTAAACTAAACTAAACTAAACTGAATTAAACTAGTAATTTTTTTAAAGGTAAAATATAATGGGTGAAAATATAACTCAGTGCAAAGATCCTGGGTTCAGTTTCCCAGTACTAAAAAAGAAAAAGCTTGAGGAATGATTGGCAAGTGGCTTAGAGGATGAAAAATGAAATGACATAGAAGTGTACAGGGGAAAGTTAAATAAAGACTTCTGAGAATGGCAACACCTGAAATTCAAAGCACATTGCCGCTGGTAGGTGAGATGGTTAAAAAATCAGAGGGTTAAAACATAGATGATGTCAAGGCAAAGTACATAAGACCAGTGCTGTATTAGGGATTTGACTTGTTCTTCCAGCCAAATTAGGCACAACCTAAGAGGAAAGGCAAATAAAGCTGGCATGTTGGATTGGAGTCAGGATGGAGAGCAATTTGGGACATGTCCAATATGAGAACTTAGATATTAAAGTAAAATGAGGAATCTTTGTTCTTTCATTCTATCTGTTGCCAATAGTGTGGCAGTTGTCCAAGTCATTTAATTATCTGAACTGTGTATTTTTCATTCATACCACAGGATGACTGCTCTAATTTTGTGTTGCCTGCCTAGATTTTATAAAGTTTGGCATAGATTCTGATGAATTTCTTTGAGATTTAAAACTGTGTACCAAATTACAAACATTTCTAAAAATGTCATGTGCAATTTGGGATTAAATTTACATACATTTTATAGAGCAAAAAAATTCACAGTTTCAGAAGGAGTTCTATGTCATTTTACCTTTCCCGTGCTTTTAAAATGACTTAAATTGGATGATGTCTTCCATCTCACCTTGCTGAGAGTCTCCAGTGAATTCCCCAGCAGCAACTGAGTATCCTATTTAAAATAAAAGAAACTAATCAGATTTGGTGATGGAAAAATTAGTTATATTAGAAAAATGAAAGCATTACCATGGTACTGCTTTAGCCAGAGGTCACTACAAAATTATAAAAATTCAGGTTTCTATAAAAGTAAAAATCAACTACAATATGAATACTTCATACTGAGTCATAGGTGCAGAATAGATCTGCTACTGTGATCTTAAAATGGAACAGAGCAAAGCAAAGAAATAAAACAAAAATCATACCTGAAGATTGATTTTCAAAGAGAAACACTTCATAATCTACCTTAAAATATAAGAGGCTGCCTTGTATTTTAATGGCTGTAGATTGTTGCTCATCAAACATGATATTCTGACAGGTAGCTTTTGTGGTTGGGCTTTGCTGTTTCTGATCATCATCACGGTATGTTTCCTAATTCGTTTAATGGTGGCATTCCACAAGTGTGATTCTTTACTTTTCAAATTTATCAAGCTATCAGAATGCCATTAATATCTCCAAAAGTAGGAAATATCAGTAATACCATTGTATTTCAATTTGCATATAATAAAAATTAAGAATGCTGTAGCATGCTGTGGTTCACATCTAGATGTCACCCCCACACCCTTGTGCCCCCATGTATGGGGCTTTTAAGAGTGATTACATTGTGGGTGTATGATACTGCATTAGTCCTGTGGACTGAAACCTCTACACACTGTAAGCTAAAACAAACCTTTCCTTCTTTAACTTGTGGGTGTTGGATATTTGGTCTCAGCACTGAGAAACAACTGAAAGCCCTAGCATGTAGAACATCTCTTGTTGCTGCTCTAGAAATGGGTTGGGATGCAAACCATGCTGCTGCCATGGCACTGATTGACCTCTCTAATTCATAGTGTCTACTACCAGAAAAATAATTTAGGTGTGAAAGAATGTCATACAGCTTACAAAAGAGCAGCTAGAAAAGTGTGGAACTCAGCCTATGCAGGTTATATACATGATGGATGAGATGAAAGCATAAACTTACAATGAAAAACTGAGTCTACTCCAAACAAGTAAGAAAACCTTCATAAGGTGTCAAACAAGTCATGAATCAAGTTAACATCTACATTTAATCTGTTTGTCTTTTAATAAACCATAAATATCTTCAGCAATGAATCTTACCAAGGTAACTATCATCGTAGGAAGCTGGAGCCACTTCTGTCTGTTTTTCTCCAGCAAGTTTCCTTAGAATATCTTTAAATGAATAATTTGCAATGACGTCGGCAATACTGGCAGTGATCACCTGACCTGTGTTAATTAAATTAATACGTTAAGTGAATGAAAACAAGAGGCGGGCTCTCCCTCTATAGACCTGGAACCACACAGTCTCTGAAAGCTGTCATGTTATTGTTTGTGTTTTGATACAATTTTTCCTGTTTACCACTAGACCTCTAAAGTAGAACTAGTTGTCACTGAGTGGGGCTTTCCATTTTGACAGAATTCTGCTAAAAATACTGATGAGCAAAAATAGATTGCCTTCCTGCTGCTTTCAGTATGATTACTTATTTCACCTTTAAATGCTAAAACTATGAAAGAGCAACTTGTGTCTGAAATTTACTTAATTATATTTTTATTCTAGATTGCCTTAGAATACAGCTTTTGTTATAGGTAGCACAAAATGCTTAAATGTGTTCTTCAAGATTTTGTTAGTGGGAAATTTGTCATAATAACCAAGATATACTTTTAACAAAGCATTTTAACAAAATTTTGGTATTCTTGCAAAGTATAGATATAATATTAAATCTTAATCACCTATATTCAACTAAGAGATTATAAATATATCAGGTAAATTAAAGAAAAGAAGTTATACAATATTTGAGACTATTCATGCTAATATATATATATAATATAAACAAATATATATAATAAATTTATAATAATAGGAAGTAGGCAGATCCAACAAAAAACTATAATTTCAGCAAGAAGGGAACTGATGGGTACTGAGATTGATACGCTAAAAACTTTAGCTAATCTCTCTAAAATAAAGTCTCGCATAAATGTCATGAAATATGGTTGCACTGGGGTACATATATTTCTACCATATCCTTAACAATTTTCCACCAAAATTTCTATCTAGTCCCATACTTATTATGGAGATCTAAAGCAAACATGTGATTTCATGCTCTTTGAGGAAAAAATTGAAGAAATGTTTTCAAAATACTAATATTTATCATTTATTTATTTATTTATTTTAGTACAGGGTCTACAAGGTCTCACTACACAGATTGGACTAGTCGTGATCCTCCTGTTTTCAGCCCCCCAAGTGCTGGGATTACAGGCACATGCCACCACGCCCAGTCTCAGTTGCTGTCTCCCAGAGGTAGGGCCAGCACTGAATGCCAGGGATCGAACCCCAGCCCTTGCACTCTGCCTAAACAGGTGCTTTAATCCACTAGGCTATCTGGCCAGCCCTATTCTTAATTTTAAGGGCAAACTATTCTTTGAAAATTCACACACAATTTCCATTGTCTTTCTGTTTGAAGTCCAGAAAAGAGTAAAGCTATTAAACCAGGTTATAACTATTGTTAAGTAATTGAGATTGAAATGGCCCTTCTGACATTAAGTTATTGTGTTTACACACAAATTTATGAAAAATGTAAGTAGGATTTGCCAGATTTTAAGATTAAAGCTCAATAGGTCCTTCCTTTCCTCCTACATATACTCTTCTTTTGTTTGTTTCCTTTAGCTTGATCTATAATCTTTATATTCTTAAGTCCATATGAAATTTTAAATTATATATCTTAGACAAATGCTTCTACACATCCTTGCCATGGCTTATTTTCAAATCATTTATATCAGATGTTTTTTCCAACATAAATAGAGGAATGGCTTATATAAAATTAAGCAAGTGAATTAAAGAAAATCTAAAACAAACATGATTTTATATCCATCTGTTAGGTATTATATTTTGTTTGCAAAATAATCTTTAAGATTAAAATGATAATTATTTGATGTTCTTAATTGTCTATGCATGAATTAAGTCTAATAGTAATTACATAAAAATGTTTATCACGAATTCGTCTTCCTGAATCTTTTCCATGGGTTTAAAATATGTCCAAGTCTCTTTCATTAAAAAAAGTGTTCTGGGCCAGCAAGACAGTTGAGCAGACTCAACCCTGCATAGGCAAGCATGCTGGCTCTGCCCCTACATGCTCTGAGCCTTCCACCAAGACCAGGCATTGTGGCACATGCCTGTAATCCCAGTACCAGGTAGGCTGAAAACAGGAGGATAACTGTGAGTCTGAGATGCATAGTGACACCTTTTAACAGCCAAATATATTTTTTTTTAAAAAAGAAAGTGTTCCCTCAACTATTCATCAGTCTCACATTCTACCCTATTTTTTCCTAACTTTACAAACAAGATTCAGCCTAGATTCTCTGTATTCTTGTTAAACGTCTCATTCATCCCTATGGCTTCAGCTACTGCCAATATGTAAATGATACAAATTTTGTTTTACCCAAGATAGCTTTCTGGTGGTTAAGCCTATATTCCTAAATACTCATGTAAAAATGCTTGGATATCCCAACATTTCCATGCTCTGCAGAGCCAAAACCAAACTCATTATCTTCTCTCTCCATCTCAGTTCAAACTTACTCTCTTCTGGTATTTTCTATTTCAGTGGGTGGTACAGGGCAAGAATTCAGAAACATATCTTTGACATCTTCCTGTCAAAGTTCTTTCTTCACTATATAGCCAATCCATCATTTAATATGTTTATTTTGACTCCAAAGTATCTCGCAAATTTCTCTTTTTTTATAATGTACACCATCACCACTCTAAGTAAGCAAACATGTTTGCCTAAAATTTACAGCTAGTTGAATTTAGAAACTTACAATCAGTGCATAACCTTATATGAATTTTGTAACTAACGTAGTTTGTTGATATTTCACTTTGGCCAACTTTTATTCCCCATTCCATACTGTAGCCAAAGTAATCTTTTCAAAACATGAACTTGGTTATAACATTCTGTGCTTAAAATTCTCTAGTAATTTACCATTATTCTTAGGACAAATACTACGTTCCTACTCTAGCTAAACACATCCACTTAAATTCTAAATTCTAGTTGTTGGGAGAACAAAGATACTGTTCACTTTGGCCAGAAAGCCCTGTGTGCTTTAGGTGGGGCCCTCCGTACTGGTCTGGCCACTCTCTCCTTTCTTTCTTAATGCCCTTCACCTTGTTTCCTCCATTATTCCCTTCATTGCCATCCTTCACAGCACACAGCACCTGATTATTGCCTCCTTTCTTTATCTAAGATACTCTCTACTCAAGATCCAGATGACAGTTCAGCTGCTTGTTCTAGAATGAACTGATCTTTGGGCTGCTGCCTTTATAGGCCTAACCTTTAGAAGAATTACAAGTCATCCCTCCTGGGTACATGCGGTCCTGTATCTGGTCCATGGCTTCCTAAGCAGAGCACAAGTTATGTTACAGCTCCCTGTGACCAATGTGTTCTCAGGACCCCATCACAACACACCTTTCCATAGTAGTATGTATCAGGATTAGAGCTTTGAAGGCACTCTTGTGGCTATCTGCTTTATGTCTAGATCTTTCCCTAGATATCAGAGAACATTAGAACCACAAATGTGTTGATTCATCATCTCCACATCTCACACAAAGCCTGAAAGAGAACCTGAGTAAATGCTTGGTATATTAATGAATGGCTTGGTATTGGGGATATTTTAGAATATCAAGTATATAACAAATTAAAAATTGAAATAATGCTATATTCAAGAAATTCTGAATAAGAATACAACATTGATGTAGTAAAACAATATTCAGTGTTATTTTTGCTTCATTTCTTTATTAATAACAACAAATAGGCACATCTTTTCAGCTAACAGAACATACCTTGCCAGTAAAAGCTTCCAGGTCCTCCTACTATGAGATCTCCATTCTATAAAACAAAAAAATGGGAACAAAAGAACAAAACAGGAACAATTGGAAGAGAAACACTGCAAGTTTTTAGAGAGTAATAAATTATTGCTAAAAAGCCCAGATCTAACAATTAGTTGCACATAAAAATGCAGCTTTTCAAAGAAGTCCTTATATCAGGGACCTGTAAATCATTTTCTTTTTTTGCTTTCAATTATTTAGTGTTATCATATTAAATAATTTTAATTTAGTGCAATTAAGCAAAATGAACCATCCCCATCTTCCGTCAGTATATGTGTGTATGTGTATGTTTGTGTGTGTGTGTGTGTGTGTGTGTGTGTGTGTAAATTTTGGCACTGTCTGTAGTAAGTAAATATATCCATGTTTAATACTGTACAATTAACAGACCTGGCCTTTTGAAATGCCATAGTAATAGAAAGCAAATTCTATTCCAATGTTTTTCAAGGCCAGTCTTTCTTTTTTCCCTAAATCAGCAAATCCACCCTCTTTCTCAAAAAAAAAAAAAAAAAAAAAAAAAAGAACAAACCAGCCAATATTAGCATTTTTGTCATCTTTTTACATATGCTTGCCTACCTTAAATATATAACGATCAGTGGGATAAACCAAAAAATCAATGATAAATGCAATGAATAGAAGTGAAACAGAATATATTGAAA
>NW_004524796.1:419121-440932 GCF_000260255.1 Octodon degus
AAAAAAAAAAAAAAAAGCTCCAGGCCAGCAAATATAAACATTTTTGTCATCTATTCACAGATGCTTGCCTACCTTAAATATATAACGATCAGTGGGATAAACCAAAAAATCAATGATAAATGCAATGAATAGAAGTGAAACAGAATATATTGAAATGTTTCTACACTATTTTTAAGACCATTGAATCTTTGCACTTTGACATCTGTTTTTAATTTGGTAAGAGGTTATGTGACTTTTAATATGATTATTAACCTCTAATCAAGCAATTTCAGATAAGAGATAGAATAATTTATAGCTTCTTGTGACATTTTAGAAAAATATTTTTGATGTTTTAAGTTTTTTGATTTAAAAATAATTGCTACAAGGGGCATGACTGAATTTCATCATATGTGTTTCTATATAAGTTGTCATATACATATATTGCTTAATAGAACTAAACAGTAAACAAAAGAAACTAAGATGCTGCTACATAGAACTAGTTATGTACATAAAGATTATTTTTTGCAGGGGTGTGGGAATGAGAGTAACAATAACAATAAACATATTATAAGCATAACAATAAAAATATTAAACATTGTAAACTGCAAGAAAAAATAATTTACCTTATAAAAATCCAGACTAAATCCTGCTTGGCAGTAACCTTGACCTTCAGGATCAGGATTGCCTAGATTGATCAAAATATATGCATGTTATAATATCTTTTCAAAGCTCTGTATGAATAAACAATTCAAGATATTGTGTTCTTTATAGACACTAAAGTTTTTAATTGAAATATATGCTTTATATTTATTTTTAAGAATCCATTCCAAGTAATTTATTAAATATATTTCTATGTATTTTCTTACCCCAAATAATACTGTGATTTCACCATACAATCTGCAGAAATTATGTCTGGGGGCTTGTTATTTTAGGTTTATTGAAGACATTGAATACTAACTGTACTGTATTTAGGGTATGTGTATATAAAAACAAGAATGTGTATTGATTAATATAAACTATGATTATTTGAAGAAATAAAATCTTGATACAGACTGCGTTCCAAGCTGTCTGTGGGATGGTAGGGTCTCTGCTCTGTCCCGCTTGCTATGTCTGCGACTCCTACAGGTGTGCCACGTGAAGTGTGTGTGTCTTCCACTAGTGGCACCACCAAGGGAATTCCATATGTATGCTTCTTCATAAAATAATTCTATTATGATCAGTTATATAAATTAAGAGATTTCTTGCCATAAAGAATCTTATAGGGCTATTCAATGATCATGTTGAAAAGAGAAACCACTCTAATAATAGTTTGTTTTGTAGTCTATGCAATGTAAATTACTAACTGAATATTCAATAAGATATTATTGTAAACTATAGGCAGGGTGACATAGCACTCTAAAGATATTGTTACAAAAACCTTTAGGATCTTAGAATCAAATTTCCTATAAATTGTAATTTACAGCTTCTAAATGCTTAAATGATAGCCAAAATGTGAAGGAGCAGGAATCTCAATTGCTGCACAGTTAGATATGAACAATGTAATAACTGTTTCATTCTTATAAATGTTATTTCTCAATGGGAAGTAATCTGAGAGAGCAGAAAAGTAAATAGATATCATCAATGGAAACATTTATAAGCTTGGGCAGGAGCTCATTTTGTGGTGCTGGGGCCCAAACCCCCAGGGTCCTATACATGCTAGGCAACTGCTCTACCACTGAGCTAGATTCCAACCCATGAAAGCTTTTTCTTTCCTCCCACAGAAGCTTTTTTGAAATGTATCTGATTCTTTCAGCTCTCATAGAATGTCTTCTATGTTCTTCTTCTCTTTGGTCAACATTTAGCTAATTCTGGCATCACCCTCAACAGTTCTTTTTATGTGCTCTTTTTATTTCTTCAAAGTAACTTTTCTACCTCATATAGTATACGTCACAGATTCTGTTCCTTTCCTTTATGTCATGGTTTATGGTTATAAATTTTATGGAATTCTTCCAAAGCTCATCTGTATAACCTCAGATGTATGGGTAGTAGTTTTCTAGACATTCATGCTTATAAATATATGTAGCTGGAGATATATACAAACATATGATATATTATTATGTGAATCCATATACACTGAGTAGTTTAAGAAATGCATTCTAAATGCATATGTCATTTTAAATTCTTTTTTAAAATCAACTTTTTATTTTTAGTAAAGTAAATTATTTGAAAGGGAAAAGCGTGATGATTCTTTAAAGCTACTTTGCTTTTAAAACAAGAAACAAGGGCCCACCAAATAGCTCAGCGGATTAAAGCATCTACTTAGGCAGATGCAGTGGGTGGGGTTCAATCCCCAGCCTACTGTGCTGGCATTGAGACTAGGCATGGTGGTATGAGCCTGTAATCCAAGCTTTTTGGAAGGCTGAAATCAGGAGAATCACTACAAGTCTGAACTATGTAGTGAGACCCTATAGACCCTGTACTAAATACAAAAAAAAAGTACTGCCTGACGGGCAGCGGAGTTGGCTGAGCTGTCCTGCCCTGGCCAGCGACAAGCTACCCCAATCTCAGATGCCCAGTGAAGCCACCAACTGAGTGAGGGGAGGGCTACAGAGAACTCTGTTCACTTTTATCTCCATCAATAAAGTGGCCTTTTGGAAAAAAAAAAGCAAAAAACAAAAATGAGAAAAATATCTTTAAATTCATTGACAAAATAACCAACTTCAACTCCTTAATTCTAAATGGTAGTTACAGTAGAGTATTGTTATTTTCTCTGAAAGCCAGTTCATTTTGGGGGGCTGAATTATTATTCATGAGTACTAAAGGAATCTTCCTGTAACTTGAGAGCTCTTCAGAACTGTATAATTATTTGTCAAGATAAACTCAGGAATCCAGAGACATATGCTGATTGTTCACCACTATATGTTGGCTTCCAAAGGAAAAATTGAATGGTGTGTGTGAACTGTCCTCACCTGCGTTATGAATGATTGTAAAAGCTGAATGTATGTCATTAATATGAATGAGGCCAGCTCTCAGATTGCTCACTGTATCCGCTCAGTTCATTCGGTTTTTGGCATAGAATTAACATAAATTCTCTTTTGAAAATAATATTGCTGATGTTCCTGTTCTGTGATATTGACCATATGCTCATGAACAAGCAGGCTTTGTGTTAATGAACTGTGAACTTCTTAGCCATGACAGGAAGTCTGCTCCTTGGATGATTTGATGTATAGGAATAGGGATTTCATGAGGATGGCAAAACAGCCAAGTCATTCTCAGCAATTTATTCAGCTATATTGAAATTCATGCTGAGCACCATTTTAGCTTTTTGGTACTTTCCTTCTATGTAGAAAAATAAATAGTAAATTAATTGACATTGTAATGTACTCATGAAGCTGCAATTGTGAGTGGACTTTAACTTAGGATATTTTAAAATAATGCCTCGAAGTCACACTGAAACTCATGCCTCACAAGTCTAGATTGTATAGGGCTACACTTTAATCTTAGACATCAAGTCACACAAGCAGTCAGGCCAAAAGGCAGAACTCAAAGCAGGGACAAGTTTCACAAATGATTGTTCTCAATGTCAGTGGAAAGAACACAATATATCTTCATATAAAAAGGGTAGGAAGGATTGGCTCATCTTTTTAGTAATAATGGTTTGTTGCTATGGGGAAGCATCATTAGTAAATCATGAAAAATAATAAAAATAGATGCAAATGTTGATGAAAAATTCTTTAATATCTTTGATATGATACCACCCTTTCACCAAACCCAAGACTCAAGCACCCTCAGTGAAGCTTTACCCAAACTTTTCTTGGATGCTGCCTGTGCCTGGGAAATGCTTTCTCTCCTAACGTTAGCCCAACATTCCCCTTCATATCATCCTGGCAAAGGGTTCTTCCTCTCTCTGTTCCCCAGCTCAGGGCTCAGGTCACTCCTTTCTTTCTTGTCTTGCTATTTTTTTTGGGGGCGGTGTACAGGGAATACTTTTCACTACCTGGCATCATATTATGAACATATTTATCTATACATCTGTTGCCTATCAGTGCCCCTAGAACGGTGGCTCACTAAATCCAGGGATTCATCTTTTTCCTGTTCATTTATATATTGCATGAATGTAGAACACATAGTGCAGTTATGTTCAGTAGACACATGTTGAGTGAATAACTAATGGGGCCTCATTTTCTACAAAGCACACTTATTTTAAAGCTGTTTTAGATAAAGTCTTTATTTCCCAGACTATCCATTCAGCTAACATTCAGAAGACCATAATCTTTTTTTTTTTTTTTTTTTTTTTTTTTTTTTTTCGGAACCAGGGATCGAACTCAGGCCCTTGCGCTTGCCAGGGAAGTGCTTATTCCACTGAGCCATCTCCCCAGCCCCTAGAAGACCATAATCTTATTGGTGCCAAAATTTCACCAAAAGCCACCAGAATTAAAAAGTTCTATTCCCAATTCCTTGGAGTTCTGAATCTTTTAACTTTGTCTTGTCACCGAATGAATCTTTATCGTTAATGTTTTGCTTCTGATAGTTCTCATTACCTTGCCTAAATTAGTTCTGAATTATAAAAATATATATGCAAAACTTTGCTTACTGTTCAACATGGGCCTACCAGGAAAAGGTGACTAACAAGGGCGTGACCTGGGAGGTTGTACCACTCTCCTGTCTCTGCTCCTGCCTTGACTCCTTTCATTTTCTCGATGCTTGATGTGAGCAGCCCTCCCCTACTTGTCCCTCTGTCTGCCATGTCTGCCCATCTACCATGCTGCCCAACTTTGGAGCCAGCCAACTATGAATTGAAATCTCTGCAAATTGTAGGTCACAGTAAGTCTTTCCTCCTTGACATTGTGGGTATAGGGTGTTAGGTCTCAGGGACAAGAAAGTAAGATGGTAGCACCATCCCTGTAATAAATGATCCAAGTGGTCCAGCATTCTTCAGAACACACAGTGTACATTTTCAACAGCCACTGACAATGTAAAACCTAAAGTAAGGAACAAATCAGTTCCATTGGAGATATCTAAGAAATGAATTTTCAAAACGTGGCATCCCAACAAGGATTCCAACACTTGGCTCTCCTATCACAAGACATCCTGTAAAGCAGTCAATAACCCTTGCTCTCATCTTGTTTCTGCCTAATGCTATAATGCTATAATGCTTTTTGATGGTATTTTGCATTAACTTCCAGTTTCAAGGAATAAAAATAACTTACTGTTCCGACAAGGAGAATACTCAGCATATGCACTGAAATTCTGAATTGCTACATAGCAGGTGCCAACTGGATCCTTTTCTGGTGTTGGTTTAAGGGTTCTCCAGTGATACAAAGGAGCACAGGCCTGTAAAACATCAAAGACACTATTTTTATGTAGGCGTCTCGTACAATATTTTGTTTTGAATTATTGACTAGTGCACCTAAACTTATGACAAATGGTGTTAAATTGATAGGTGAATTAATTGCTCCTCAGCATGCTAATGAGCAACTTGGTAGTCAGAGTTAATTAAACCTCCCTAAACAATTTGCAATATTAATATGTTTTAGAACTGGCAAAAACTAAATATACTTAAAGGAATGACCTCTCTTGTCATAGAATCATAAATTAAAAGTAACCTGGCAAAAGGAAATTGCTTCCTAAACACAAAGAATTCATATTTCCATCTCATGTCTTTTTTTAAAAAACAATTTAAAGTTGTTCTTAAAATTTAAAATTTGTACAGGGGAAAGCAAATCATCATTTAAAAAGTGAATAAGTGAATAAAATGTGTTAAAATAAGAACTAGTTTATTTATAAGAACTAGTTTATTGTGTTGTTTTTTAAGAAACTTTAAAAATAAAATTAAAGGGTGCAGACAAATTTATAAAGCTCTATTTTGCTGAGTACCCTACTTTATTAGGGAAACTATGTATTACTAATTTTTAAATCGTGACTTTTCTAGGCACATTACTCCCTATCACAGTGTTTTGGGCTTTATTTTAATTCAATGGTTTTATTCATAGTAAAACTGAAGGTAAAAGACAGTAACTAGTGCCTATTTTAGCATTAGAAAGGAAGTTATCCAAAAAGCATAGCACTTTTTTCTTTTTTTTTTTTAATGAAAACAAAGTGCAAAATTTCAAAACAAGATTGTAGGAAAGTAACAATGGTTAACATGTGATGTACTATTATCCTCAAAGTATTTGCTCATATTACAAGATACAGGCATGAAAAATTGGTCAGAAAATATAAGCATAAACCTTTCTTTTCAGTGAACTAATAGCAATTGGTAGTATAATTCTCTTAACTATCTCTATTGAGTGCAAACTAACCTGACTCTGCTTCCTAAGGAGAAATTTATTGTGATAAATTCTAAAGACTGACAACAACCTTTTTCAAAGGAGATGAGTTAGCGAAATCATTCCATTAATGTGTTATCAATTCTAAGAAGGCAAAAAAAAAAAAAAAACCCTCAAAAGTTTAGAAATAAACATTAAATGTTTATTGCCTGCTCACTTTAGAGTGGTAAATTAGGTAAGGGTGTGTACTATGCAAACATTTGCTCATCCACCAGAGCCTCTTCTAGTATTTATTTCACTGCCAATAGCACTTGGCATTGAACTCTGCATTTAAAATTTGATTAATATGTTGTGTGGTCAGTCAAATTAAAGAGCTGCTTACTGGACAGAAGTTTAAACATAATCTTACAATGCCAAATTGTTATGCATTAGTTGCTATATTTTTGCTTTTATGATATATGATATACAATTTGTCATATCAAAAATTTATTTGGGGCCTCACCCAAACCTTCTAATTTTAGGAATGTTCCCCAGAGAAAATAATGTATATTATATTGTGCCTTATGATGCCATTGATAGAAATATATTGTAAAAAAGTGAAACTGCCTCTAGTTTAGCTTACCTACTATTGGGAATTTTAGCAGCAAAAAGTAATTTGAACAACAGTGAACAACAAAAAAATGTGTACATGGCATGCTCTGGTTTCTTCTTCAGAAGTTAACATTCTAATAAGAGCAGAATACCTAAAAGGAAATCCTCTTTAAATTAAATAACATTAACTTTGCTGGAAATAAGAGAGATCATAAATGTATAAAAAACACCATCATCTTTGCTTGCTTCTGTTTTGAATCCTCTGTGCCTCATCTGATTTCAACACTAGGGACAGATTTACAGAATTCTGTATTATGGAGCTACCAAGTTATTTTTCAAGTTGATCAGTCAAAACTGAACAATATTCTAATTATACAAAACTTCATGATTAGTTAAGGCCTGGAAGTAGTCAATGACTTCCAAAGTGAATTTTATTGTCCTGGGCAAAGGCCTTTGCTCCAGAAAAGGAAAATATGTCAGAAATATCCACCAGAAGGGACTAGTCCATGCACCATGTTGTCTGTATTTCTCGCAGGTAGTCCAGCTTTCTACTGAAACTGTGGCCTGGCTTAACCTCCACATCACTTACCTTATACTCTAATCCTCTTACTTTCATTGTAGTTTTTTTAACTCTACTTTAAAGTCATTGTAGGTTTATAAACATGTGCTTGATCATCTAGTCCAGTGTATAACTACTTTGAGTAAAGATATCAATAATCTCAAATAAATAATCCTTCTACAAATTAAAGTTTATTTGCTTATTTACTTACTTAGACTTCAGTTTTACTATTCTGTACACAGGAAAGTCTTGGCCAGTGCCTCCAGACTCTGCAAGTCCTCCTGGTGTCCTTATCTCATGGTCTTTCCAGCAAATGGACAAGTTACATGCTTAATAAATTCAGCCTAAGGTATTAACTAGGAACAGGGGAGTCTGAATAGTGATGTATGACTCATTGTTTCAATATAGTCTACTGGCTTCATCTTCTATCTCACCCAAGGAGATTTATTGTTATCTCATAATTTAGAAAATACAAGCTTACTGAAAACCAAATATTTTTATTGTGCTATGTTGTGTTATTGTATTTTCTATGATTTTGACAGTTACTAGAACCACTGAGTAGGTGTGTGACAACTGAATGCTACATAAATAAATTTTCAGGTTTTAAAAAATTTAATACAATATCCAAAAGATTTTTGATCTCTAAACAGTTACTAAAATGGAATTAATATTTAATAGTAATTCCTATAAGCCATATATCAGTAAAGAATTAAAGTCTTAATAATTCTGAAAGAAAAATATATCAATGTAAATATAATTCTATAGGTAGTACATTGTAAATGATTAATTTCTTTTTTTTTTTTTTTTCATTTTTCTTTTCTTTTGGAGGGGGCACTCAGGATGCCTTCAGGGCAGGTCTGGTTTGGCTTGAGGATGAGGGGATTGAACCTCAGCATCCTGAGCCTGACTTCTTTGTTTCAGCAGGCACTTAAACACCTGAGCTAATGGGCAGGCCCCCTCTTTATTTTTCTCCGTCTCTCTCTCTCTCTCTTTTTTTTTTTTACCATGCCAGGAATTGAACTCAGGACCCTGCGCTTGCCAGACAAGTGCTTATTCTATTGAGTTATCTCCCTGGCCCATGATTAGTTTCCAACTAAAGTACATTGTCTATATTTACATATCATGTATTTTTTTGTCAAAGTCTTGCAAAAGGTCTAACTATTGAATAAATAAAACTAGGTATCTCTTTTGAGTATTTAGTTTCATTAAGTTAGAATTCAAGTATTCTTAAATCCTAAAGGCCAAAGTTATTTCTTTTTTGTTTGAAGGGAATTAAAGCTAATGTTTTTTTAATCACCAAAGTAAAGCATATTCCAGATTCACCCAGTAGCCATTGATTTCTCAAAAACCTAGACATTCATTTTGTATTAAAACAATAAAAGAATAAAATCACAAAGTCATAGCACATAACATAATGCATACTTACCACGACTTTCCCTTTGTGAGCCTTCACTGTTGCTCCAAACCATTGATTTGACTTAAACTCTATAGGTTCTTTAGTTCCATTGACTCTGATCTTTCTGTTGTCTGACAAGTAGAATATGAGTTATTAATAGTATGCAAAATGTGGCAACCAGTTAAGTCACACAGCACTATCCTAAAACTAAAGTCTGACAAGGGTGCTATAAGAAAATTATAAGCATAGATGAAAAATAATCCTGAAAAAAAAATTGCTAGTAACCTGAATTCAGTAGAACAGTAAAAGGGTCTTTCATTACAATCAAGAAGAATGCAAGGGTGGTTTAACCAATGCAAAACAATCACTAAGATTCATCCCATCAACAAAATGAATAACAGCAACAAAAAACCCATATGATCATCCCAATAGGTACAGAACATGCACTTGACAATTGTCTCAGTTGCTTTTCTCTCTTGCTGGAACAAAATACCCAACATTCAAAATTAAGTAGGGGAAGTTTTATTTTGCTCACAATTAATGAAGGTTTCAGTCCATACTCCACTGGCTCCAAGACAGAGTGACACATGGCACAGAGCAGCTGTTCATGGCAGCAGCAAAGAGCAAAGGGGGGGACAGCAGCTAAAGCAACTAGCAAGCCTCTCTTTTGTCCTTTCATTGTAATGCAGATTACCTGCCCCAGGGTGGATTCAGCACACACGCCCACAATAATCAATCACAAACTTGAGAAGCCACCCCATGACTGCATGAGGCTTTGGGGGGAGAACTAGACACAAACCACAACAATCATGAATACTTTTCATAACAAAAATTTAACACACTAGGTACAGAAGGAACATAGCTCAATATGATGAAGCTATATTTCACAAGCCCACACCTAGCATCATACTCAATTGTAGAAAATTGAAATCTATTCCTCTAAGATCAAGAATCAAACAATGATCCTGACTCTCATCACTTCTAACCAACCTAATATTGGAATTGGATAAGCAAAGGAAGTAAGCGACATCTAAATCTGAGAGGAAAAAGTTTAATCATCTCTGTTTGCATGTGACATGGTCCTATTATAGAAGACACTAAAGATTCCTCAAAATAATAAATTTAGTAAAACTGCTGGGTGTAAAATTAACTTGCGAAAATCAGTGACACTTCTATACACCAACAATGAACTATCTGTGAAAGAAATCAAAAAAATAATACCAGTACTATGATAATACTTTGGAATGAATTTAATCAAAGAATTGAAAAATTTGTACATGGAAAAACCATAAAAATTGTTGAACAAAGACAAACATAAATAGGAAGACATAATGGATTCAAGGATTAGGACATTGATATTGGTAGAATGTCCATGCTACCCAAAATGATCTACCAATTTCATACAATCTTTATTAAACTCTCCCATTCCCATGCTATTTGGCACTGGGGGAAAGGGTTCTTCTTGCACATGGTCTTGCATGCACCTCTTCCCTGAGGAATAGAGTGGTAGCTCAGGAATATTAGTGGCCTCCTCGCAGCCCCAGGGGATGAGGATGTGGTCACTGTCAAATGCTAGCTCATGCCCAATTCTTCTTTGTGTGATATATGATAGGTTTGAGTCCTTATCCTCTAACACAGCTTTTGTGGTTGATTATAATATTGTACAACCTTTTCTGACTATTAAATGCTGTTATACTCTGAAAAAAAACTTTATTAAAATTTCAATGACATTCTTCACAGAAATAGAAAAACAGTCCTAAAATTTTTATTGACCCACAAGAGACTCAAAAATCTTAAATGAACAGAAACAAAGTTAGAGGAATCACATTATATGATTTTAAAATACACTATACTACAGAGCTATAGTAACCAAAGATAGAGATAGACAGCCCAGAAATCCATTCATGCATTTATATTTGATTTATCTTCAGGGACGTGTAAAAGACACACAAAGGTAAAAGGTTAGCCTTATCTATAGATTGTGTTAGGACAACTAGATATGCACATGCAGAAGAAAAAACTTGACCTTCACCTAACCCCAGATACAAAACTCAACTCAAAATGTATTATAGACTTAAATGTAAGACCAAAACCAAACAACTAGAAGAAAACAAAAGGAGGGCTGGTGAGATGGCTCAGTGGTCTAAAGCACCTACTTAGAACAAGCTTAGCAAAGCACAGGGACCGCGGTTCAATCCCCCAGCACCACATGCCTGCCAGCCCCGCCCCCTGGTGGGCTGAGCTGGCCACAAACATAAATAAATTAAAAAAAAAATTAAAAAAAAAAAAGAAAACAAAAGGAAAATGATTTTCATTGTTGGGCTTGGCAAAGAGTTTTTGGATTTGAGTCCTTAAACACAGGCAAAAAAAAAAAAAAAAAAAAAAGCAAAAATAGCCAAATCAGATTAACTCTAGATTCTTGTGTACATCAAAGGAAATAATGAACAGACAACCTATAGTATGAAAGTATTTTTTAAGTGTTGCTATTAAGGTGTTAGTGTCCAAAATATACAAAAAGCATTTTGAATTCAATAGCAAGAAAGCAGGGGCCAGCCAGATAGCTTAGAGAATAAATATCCTTCTAAGACAAGTGCAGGGACCACGGTTTAATCCCCAGTGAGCCATTCCAGCCCCTCCCTGGGGCATACTGAGACAGCGACTGAGACTGGGCATGGTGGTGTGAGCCTGTAATCCCAGCACTTGGGAGGCTGAAAACAGGAGAATCACTATGTATAGTGAGAACCTGCAGACCCTGTATTAAATACATTAAAAAAAAAAAAACTCAGAAAAGACCTCAATAGATAGAACAAGAGGAAAAGTGCAAATGTCCAACAGGTATCAGAAAAATACTCAGTATCACCAATCACAAGAGGAATGAAAATCAGAAATCACAATAATATATATTACCTCGCTTCAGTCAGAATGGCTATCATTGAAAAGACTAGTGATAAAAAATATTGGTGATTATTTACAGAAAAGAGAACTTTTACATGCTATTTATGAAAATGTAAATTATTCCAGAAATTATAAAATAACGATGTGCAGGTTATTCAAAATATAGAGCTAGAACTACTAACGATCCATCCATCAGAATTCTCAGAGAATAGCCACAGAAAATGAAATCAGGATGTTGGACAGACATCCGAATTCATGTTTGCTGCTGCATTATTCGCCATAGCCAAGATACAGGATGACGTTAAATTTCTATCGATAGATGAACGTATAAAGAATATTAGCTTTGTAAAAGAAGGAAGTTATAGAATTTGTAATACCATGGATGAACCTGAAATACGTTATATTAGTAACCTAAGCCAGCACAAGGAGAAGACAACTAGTAGGTGATAGTGGGATGCAAAAAAGTTGAACTTAGGCAGAGTAGAAGGATTGTTATCTGAGGCTACAAGGGAGTTGGAGAGTAGGGAGATATTGGTTAACAGATAATAAGTTTCAGTTAAAAGAATAAGTTCTGGATGTCTGTTGTACAGCATGATGATAGTACTTAATAACAATGCATTGTATACTTTTTTTAATATTCAAATGACATTTTCTAGGTTTATTGTTGTATTTGGGTCATACATGTAGCTGAGCTTACATTTTATAAACTATTTTCTTTGTGTGTATTTCTTTTTTTTTCCATAATTTTATTGAGAAACAAATAGCAATGAGTTTCAAACCAAATTGGTAGGACAGTTTCAATAATTAACACATTGCATACATTCTTCCTAGTGGTTAATTGCTGTACAAGATGTGGACATGATATCCTATTTACAAACACCATTAGAACAAATCCCTCTATTCATTAACAGAATGTAACTAAATATCTAACCTAACCACTTTGAATACACAGATACAAAATGGACATTCATCTGAATCCCTTTTTTAAATTAAGTTCCATTATTTGAATATTATGGTGTGTTAACTCATCAAAATATTCTAAAAGAGTCCAGTAGCTCATAATAGTATTGGGTCTTCTGCTTCACTGGCAATGTCAGAAATTGTTGACCTGAGTCCCCTCCAGAGCAACATAATACCGTGGCTTTACTTCTTATGCATTGTATACTTGAAAATTGCTTTTTAAAAAGTAGATTTCAAATGTTCTCATCACAAGAAATAAAGGTAGCTTGATGTATTAATTGGCTTGATTTAATCATCCCATAATGTTCACATACATTAAAACATCACATTGCACACTCAAGTACATACAATTTATATTTGCCAGTTTCAAAATTCTTGAAATCCAATATTCATATGCAGGAAGATACCACTTTGTGACAGAGCCTAAGCAAGGGGGGACTGCTAAGATAAATACAAACTCAAAATATAATATATTCACGAGTTAACAAAAAGCATTTTCTTATGGCTTACATTTCAGAGAGAAGCATAGATTAAACTTAATGCAGACTCTGACAGTTTTGCATCTACATTTCAATCACATATTTATTGGTTTCAGTGAGGAGACCAAATAATTTAACTACTTAAAAGAATTCTGTATCTTTCTCCATAGGAAAACACATTCAGAGTCTCCTGGTCCAAAAAGCGTATTTCCCAGGACACATTACCAGAACCAACATGAAGGAGTTGGCTCCTGGGTGACTAACATGTGTCCACACAGCCACTGTAGATAACGCCCCACCACAGCTCTTCACACACGTTGCAGATGTCAGCAGGAGTGGGGCCAGCTGGGGAGAAACTCAACCCAATTATAACACACTTCAGATTCTAATCAAAAGCAGAGCTCTTTTCTTCCCCGTGGTTCCCCAGTGCAATGACTTCCCACAGTGTTCTAACTTCTCTGTGTTAACAGCAGCTTCATCAGTTGTTATAGCCAATGAATTCTCAAAGAATAATACTCAGGCATCTTATTTGTATGTATTTCCTTTTGTATGAGTTGTGTTTTTCTTTCTCGACTAATAAATACTTCACAAAATGAACTTTTAACTCCTATTAGGTAAGGCCAAAGTAAACATGTGATTAAAGCTTCAATTATGTTTACTTATGATTATAGACTTTTAGAAATTACTTGTACTCAACCTAGAATTTACATTTTGACATGTTAGGAGGAAATCTTGAATTTCCTTCTAAAAATTTTTAATGCTTTTGATGTATCTGGACTTTGAAAACACAAAACAAGTTCTGAAAATCCTCACCCAAAGTGCACACAACTGGCAAAGAATCAGAGAAATTGTACAGCTTACAGCCTGACAAGGAAAATATAAGCATTTCCATTTGTATCTAGGCAGCTGGGGTGCTTGTAGGACTGAGTTGACGGACCTTGCCACCATGAACTTGGAGACCTTGGGCAGTTCGTTTATTCTTCTGAAATTTTAACTTCTCCAGAGTGAGGCTGAGAATGCCTCCTCAGTTCCTCCTTCACTGATGGTCAAGTCAGTAGGATCACATCAGAGAAATGAGTGTGAACATTCTTGAGAAACTGGGAAGTCACATAAAACAGAAATCTCACAGTACTACAACTGAAGGTCTACTAAAATTCTCTTAATCAGAAACCTGGAAAGTCCACCTAAGCCTAAGAAGTAGAAGAAGTTCACAGACACACAAGTGTAACAGTTTACAATTACAGTTTGTGGCACTCAGGAATGGAATTGGTAATCATTCATGAGACTGTCAATGTGGCTTTGCTTCAGCATGGGAAAAGTACTATAGTGGATTCTGAAATGTCTAAATATTAAAACACCATGAAAAGGAAACTAGAACCTCAAACATTCAAGCATAGTTAAGGAGATCCCAAAAGAACTTATATTTTAAATGCAGGCTTCTATGAGAAAGAAAATGAAATACGGGGTAGAACTGTGCCAGTTCCAACCTGATTTTTGCTTTGCTAGGTTAAATGATGCAATTTTCCTAATTCTGCCTGAATGGCTCATGAGTAATCTTTACTGCTACCAGAGGTTTAATGATATAATCACTTCATTAAAATGTGAACTGTGCTTCTTTTAGGCCAGATCTGTTTGCCTGGATGAAGAGTACAAATGAATGGGCTTCATTAAGTTCATAACCAGACCAAGGAGTATAATGGAAAAGGATTCCAGCATCCCAGGTTTCTTACAAAAATAAGCTTTGATCTAGGTATATGACCCTGTCACTCATCCTTAAAGTTAACAAAAGATCTTTGAAAATACTGTTTGATTATTTTATATCGTTTTAAACCTGATCTGCCTTTAAATATAACATTGTAATAATGTAGTTTCAGATAAGCGAGACAGATTTGTATCAAGATGAAGGTAACCTTTGCCAATTTCTTATTTTCCTTTCATGCCAAATAAAAGGATTTTTTCATGCCAAATAACCTGATGCAGAATGTAAGGCTATTAAAGTTCTGCAAACTTTTCTGGATATGGAAGATGTTTCTGATTTGATTTGATTTATGATTCTAAGTAAAATCTGTCACTGTGTAACATACCTTCCACTCTTCTTATCTCTCCTTTATATGGCAAGGGCTGAAAGCCTGGAAAACACATTTTCCAGGCTTTCTAACTAGCAGGATTTGGAATGAATAAGAAGCTCACAAGAGATCTTTGAAGGGAGAAAGACAGAGAAGCTGCTGCTTTCTGGTGGCAGCTGTAGGCAGCACATGGTCCTCCATGGTGACAGATGTGATGTTCAGCAGCAGCTCTCAGATGTTCTGCTGACAATCACATCTTTGGTGTGCTTGGGCCGCTAAGATCATTCCTGTGATTCCTAAACTTCCGGATTTGTTGATCTGGCAGTGACTTTCTTGACCCTAGCACCCCTGCCTTTCCCACAGCCATGCCGGCAATAGTCTCTCTTTGAAATTCCTGTCTAAAGTGGCTTCTGTTTTCCTAGCAAAGCTAAAACCCTGACAGATACAATGATGGCATGGATCAAAGGACCTAGGGCAGGGCCACATGTCCTCTGGAGCAGGGGGGAGGCAACTGATGACCACAGGATCCCGTGGACATCACAGAAGTCCTGAAAAGACCACTGCATGGTGGTTGATGGAGACTGTTACCTCAGCAAGTCTTCTCTCAGCATAGCATGAACTACAGAGACAGCAAAGTCCAGAGCTCATAAAAAAAACTTTTAGTGGTTACATGAAAAACGTTTTATTTATGGTCACCAGTTTGAATTCATAAAATTTTCATATGTCAGGAAATATTATTTGTTAAGAAAATTTCCCAGATATTAAAAATACTCTTAACTTATAAGCCATACAAAAACAAATTATAGATCAGCTTTACTTGTAGTTTGTCATTAATTGATAGAATATTCTTTCATGTGTTTCTTTTAACTGACAAAAAGGCATTCTACCATATTATCTATATGTAGCAGTGTGTATTTGTGTTTTATATTGAATTTTATGTCTGTGAGAGATGTCCATTTATAGTTATCTAACTAAGTATTTTGCTAACTTGGAGAGATATAAATTAATAGGTGGATGGATGGATGGATGGATGGATGGATGGATGGATGGATGGATTGATGGATGGATGGAAAGACATATATCTAGGTCATTCTTGTTTAAAGCTATTATATGGTGTTATATCCTATTAAATAATCATCTAATTTTTACTTACTCATTTCATTCAGTGCTGCCATTACTACAACAAGCTCTAAGCATCCCTATGCTCATTTTATCTCCATATATTGAAGGGTTTCTCTCTGGTATCAGACCAGAAATGACATTTTATATAGTAATCATAACCATTTTTTCAGAAATGCCAACTGATATCCAAAGCAATTTCCAGGCTGTCTGCTGCCCATGAGGGAGGTGCCCCCCCAATTTAGGGAGTGTAAAACCTTGAATGTTTCTTTATCCAAATGACTATGAAATCTCTCACTCTTTATCTTCAGTCACCTTTCTCTGATTATGAGCAATTCTGATCTTTCTTGTGTTTATGGACCTTTCTTCTCCAAATTGCCTGTCTATATTCTTTTGTCATTTTCTCACCTGGTTATTGGTTTTATTGATTAGAAAATATTCATTATATGTTTGGGGGATTGATTCTTCTTTCCGTATATGAGGTACCACAGAAAAATATGGTGGGTGTTTAAATATTAAAAAACATTTTTAAAATATTTCTACAGTATTATTTTTATAGTAGAAGATACATTATCAATAATCCCCTCAAAATATTATCCCTTATTCTGAACTCATATTGTCACTTTCTGGAGCAGTTCTGAAAGTCCTCTTTTGTGAGTGTCTTTCACCGCATTATCTGGCTACTTAGATGCTCTTTCTGAATATGGTAGATTCAGAGTGTTTACTTTTCATGATATTTTGAATTCTGAGGTGCCAGGCGTGATAAACATGCAGGGGGAGGATACACTGCAATGCTTTTAGGATGCTGCCTTTCTGTTGGATGGCACATGGTAGCAGCACTGGCCGTGCTTCCTTAAATCACATTTTGTAAACACACTCAGAGAAAAGGACTCGCAGAACTGTTTTCTAAAATGCCAGGAATGACCGGGCAACAGCATCCAAAGACAGGGGTAGTACCTTAAAGGGAATTGGTGGTGCTGTGTCTTTTACTGTTAGGAATTTCCCAAATTGAATATTCACCATAGATGTTGATCACCCCTCTCCCATTTTTTTCTAGTATGTTAACTTTACAAAGATTGTTACCCACCTGAAACTTATTTTTTTAATTTAATTTTATTTTGAAGAGCAAGAACAAAAATCAGAAACAAAGACAGAAATAGGGCAGCATACAAAAATACATATGTTACAGATTTCCAAAACAAGAATAGCTGATCAACATAGGTTGATATATTATTTATTTTTATCATCAAATCTGTTTCTTGTATATAAAGTGCCTGGCACACAATAGGCCCTCAGGAGGCATTTACTGAACAAGTGGCTAAGCTCCCATCTACTTATTCAGGACTTTGTCTGTAGTACTGCGTTCAGTCAACTGCACTTTTATTTACCAATCAGTACATTCTGTGCATGGGGTGGGGTGGGATTGCATGTGTACATGCATACATGCTAAACTGAATGATAAATATCCTGAAAGCAGGAAGTGCACATGTTTCAGTGGCCTTTTATGTTTTTTGAATAAATGAGTTATATTAGCTCTATTGTTTTTTTCTTTTACATTATAATAAAATAGTATAAAAGATATAAGACATGGAACAGTGCACTCAAGAACAATTTCTGGACTTGCACTTTGATTTTATTTATTTATTTACTTACTTATTTATTTATATATTTAGTACAGGGTTTAAAGGGTCTTACTATGCAAATCTGACTGATAGTGACCTTCCTGTTTTCAGTCTCCCAAGTGCTGGGATTACAGCGCCACCATGCCCAGTCTCAATCACCATCTCATCCCCTCATCTCGGGGGCAGGGCCACCACGGCAAGCAGGGGATTGAACCCCAGTCACTAAGTCTACCAAAGCAGGTGCTTTAGTCTGCTGAGCTGGCCTTTTATGTTTCTGTTGTACAGATTTTTATTGTTTGGGTGTCTATAGTGAGCATTATTATATTTATGAGCCAGAAATTTCCCATGAAGATCAATGAACAAATCTGCAGGCCAACCTGGAAAACACAAATAGTTGATAGCAAAAAAATTGAGTTGACCGATCTTCGATTTCTGAGATAATCTCCCTGATATTATCAGATCTGGGCAGTCAGGGGACAAATCGAAGGGGATAGTGGGGCAGACCTCCCAGCTTTTGCTTCCTCTACTCAGGGCAATGTGCATTGCAGGGCAGGGGTGAGGGGCTTAGAAATTGGTGTATATTGGGCCAAAAACAGAGTTTTCTAATTTTTTACTTTAACAAAATGGACAGAATTACAAGCAGTGAAGATAGATCACCATGGGAAAATAAGGTTATCTATCCTTTCAAGAAGGACCAAAAGTTTTGGCAAACAATCTACAAAGCTGGAAGTATATCTACAAACTCTTGACCTGGTACTGGCAAAACAATGAGCTTCCCTAAAACCTTCAGTCATCACTTCCAACTCCATCCCCTGAGGACTTTCTTAAAGCTGCAACAGGAGCTGTCCAGACAGTTTTGATTAAGAAAAAGGAAAAAGAAATACTCAAATGTTTATATTTGCTTACAATCTAATGTATGCTGTAAGTTACATTGAAACTGAACGTATGGACAGGTACAAGTTCCATATGATGAATGGGATCATTGTGTATCTCTAAACTGTACCAGTAAACCTAATAAGAATAAATAAATAAAATGATATCTGTTGCAGGGCTTGATAGATATAATTTTGAAAGTTAAATTGAAACTATGTGTCTGATAACAAAGAGTATTCTTTGGTAAAATTCAAAATAAAATAGTTACCAGATAACTTCTTGTCTAAAGGAAATAAATCCTGGAAAATATGAGTTGATCTTTTATGTTACAAACAATTAAGCTTCCCAATATATATGGCTTAAAATATTCCAAAAACATGAATAAAAGCTGTCAATAGCTCTTAGCCTTCATACACTTGATCACCTTAGTGTGAATTTTCAAGTATTTAAGGAAATATCATAGTAATTTCTTTTCTTATATGATGTTCAACATCTGTCATTCTGATTAAATGAATATTCTGTATCACTGAGATTAATGTTTATAGCAACTGCAACACTAAAAACAGAAATCCTAAGCTTGTGTGTGTTATGAAGTCAATAAATAAAATTTGAATAGTTTTATGCTTTATATATGTAGATACATGTGAGTGATGTCATTGGTAAATAAGGTAAATAATTTTCTTGTCTTTGTTTGATACATTGAATATAAATGCTCTGCCCATCTCTAGGCATGAGGCTTCCTTTCCAATAAGATAAGCACCCCCTTGCCTGCACTGAGTCTCATTCCATTTAAAACATTCTATCAGATATTTTTCCTTGAATATTCCTTCCCTCCTTGTTTGCAATGCATCCAGATCATTTCCTTTAAAGCCTGGTGTAAAATGTGAGGCTTAAGAGTCTTTTTTCTCAAGTTGTATTTCGTCAAGCAAGAAAATTTTCAAACAATATAAAATAAAAAACTGCTGTGAGGACATAAATATGCATGACACACAAAAAAGTAGAACTTGGAGGAGCATATGGCAAAGCAATGCAGGGGTGGAAAAGATCAAAGCATGTAATGGGCAGTACAGACCTATCAAGATGAAGCCCAGGAATCTGCATAACCAGTATCAATGGACAAAAAAGACATGGGGAGGGAAGAACTGGAAGGGTACAAGTGAAAGGCCGTTAGACTTCAGTTCCCTGTCTGCTGTTGGTTAATTCATCCAAGCTCTTTAGAATTTGTCTCTTAGTTTATAGAGAAACAAATTATTCTTTTCTGGCAATTATGAAACTTGGAGTCATTAGTCCAGTTGCTATTTCAATATTTGATTTCATGCATAACCAGACACTAATAAATCCAAGTGAGAGCATGTATGCTTTGAGAGTTTTAATAATGTTCTTGTGTCTGGGTTTTGCATAGCAGTAGTGCAGATTGTATCACAATCTTCCTATTTTATAGTTTCCCTGATCTGAGTGAGAGTAAAAATTTTCTTCTATAATTATTTCCATGTATAAGCAGATCATATTCAGTAGAATAAATATCACATTTCCAATTTTCTGTTTTGAAAAACCAGTGGTAGTCAGACAGTGATCTTTAGAGTTCTGTTTATTAATAAAAGTGAATCCATTTTCTTCATCATATAACATTTGAAAATTTTTATCTGTGAATTTACTACGGTCTTACGTAAGTTTTGTTTGGGAAATACAGATGAACTTTTGCTTGTAAAATCCAAACAATTTGGTGGTTGCTATTCTACTCACATGATACAATAAGAGAAGCAAGAAATTAGGAGTCAAAAAATGTATCAATTATTTTATCAGAGGGAATTGACAAAACTGATGTGGCATATTAGATTAAAAAAAAAAGAACAACTTCCAAGCTTGATATATAGCTGAAAAGGGGAGGCTGCAGTTAGACTGTATTGATTGAGTCATCAGCTTTGACTACATCTTCTACAACTCCCTTCACTCTGTCCCAGTGGGTGGACCAGTTCTTCAACTCATCTGCATCCCAGAGATAGACATGTGCACAGGCGCATGTACTCCTGCACACGCACACATACATGCACACACATATACACACCCCTCTTCAGCTCTGACCTTTCCATAACCTCTTTGAAAAGCCATCCCTAACTCCCAGAAGCAGACCCTTTCATTGGGGGGAGTCTTTCTTCTTTTGCAGAGTTCTGGACTAGATCTAAAATGCCCTGGAAAAGTATGACTGCGCAAGGGATCTGGATCATGGTGCCACTAAAACAATCAGTGAATGAGTTCTCTGGTAAGTTCATAGCTGAATGTGCTGGTTGGGAAAGGGAGCCACAATGCCACAGAGGTGCAACACAAAGGGCACAGTCTTGTTTCTGGCTCTGTCCTTTCTCTCTGCTTCCTGGGTGCCATACATTGAACATCTGTTCTTCTACCTGGTCCCTCTGTCATCTGTTCCTGTCTTGTAGCCAGCTGACCATGCACTGAAATAACAAACCACAGTAGACCTCTCTTCTCTTAAAGTTGCAGGTGCTGCATTTTGCCCTTGAAATGGGAGAGCGGTTCATGTACATACAAACCTAATGCTTTCACTGTCTGCTTGTATGGCACTTGTACCTGAATTAGACCTAACAGGCATAGGCTTTGATAGGACTTGAGCACTACAAAATCATGCCATCACATCTGCTTTGTTCATTTGTTTTACCTGATGTAATGGTAACCCTTTTAACCACACTGGAAGCCCAAAGCACACCTTTGACAACTGCCAGTCCTGTCCTGAATTCTGCTTGGTCATCGCTCTGTCCATTCCTGCCTCTAAGTGTCTTTCAAGTCCATCTACTTCTTTCTATCTCTACTAACCACTTTCCTTGTGGTAGCCACCACATTCTTTAACCCAAGTCACTGCCATGGCTTTCTGGCTGGCCTCCCTTGCTCCAGTTTGTCATTTTAAAACATTATCTCTGTTCTGGAGCCAGAGTTCTTTCTGCAGAGTGGAACCAGCCACACAGTAGCCATATTGTCAGAAATGTTCTTGTCATTTCCAACTATAGTGATTTT
>NW_004524796.1:441197-474379 GCF_000260255.1 Octodon degus
GTTTAGCTCCTTGAATTTCTGGTACTTTTTCTCATCTCTGGATGTCCTCAAACTTGGAAAAAAGTTCCTGAGCACAGCTGAGATGTCACCTTTGGGTTGTTAGAAGCACATCATGTTTCTGTGTAATGATGGTTCATTTATTTTTTTCTTCAAGAAGTAATGAAAACCTCTCAGCAAGAGAACCTCAGGAACCCAACTGACTGACATAGATTTCTTCAATATGACCTCAAAGGAACACTTGAGAACAGGATATGATTGGGTTTCAGGACAAAGGCTGTATAAACTTTCCTCTCAGTGGCCCTTGAAAATCTGTTTGCACTGTTCCTCAGGATTACTTAAAGAGGTAATAAGAAGAGTGCTAGCCATTCATCTTACAGAACAGTTCATTGGTGACTTTTAAAAATCCTTACTCCTTGTGCTACAGAAAATAGGCAGTGAAAATCCAAACTTTCTATGTTAGCAATTGCTCCTTTGGAAGATTAACACCAAGATAGAATGATCCTCTGGGAGACTTGTGAAATTCTCCCACAAACAAGGAGAACCATGTTATGGGGTGAGCAGAAGCAAAAATTTACTTGTTCAAAAATAAATTCATATTTGCATCATCCTGTGTTCTTCCTGGCTGTCTTCTTATTTCATTACCCAATTTACTCTGCAATTCTTTTATTACTATTTGCTTCTGCATGTCCTCTGCCCCCAGCCTTCTCCCCTGTTTCATCACTCTGGCTGATGACCTAGCATTTCATTTTAAAGCAAAATACAAGAAATTAAAAGATCACCTACTAACCTACAAGCCTGCCCTTAGTTGTTTCCTTCTCTCTCTATCTCTCCTTGACACTGAGAATGAGCTACCTTCCCTTCACAATGCACTAAGCCCAGTGCCCCCATCCTGCAACAGCACTACCCATCATCTTCTGTGCATAGATGTGGTCCTGCACATGTCCCCTCTTCCATCATTAATTCCCCCTGGATAACTTTTGCTAAAGTACACCATGCTCTAATATCTTCCTGTTACAATTTTCTGGCCCCAAGTTAACAAAACTTCTTTCAAAATAGTTATATATACTTTGCCTCTGAAGCCCTTTGCCATATTCCCCCATGAATGCTATGTGTAGCTATTAGTAACATTCTTTATTTCCTATCAAATGTTTGAATTTCAGTCTTCTTTTTACCTCACCTTACAAGTCACTCTTCATTGCCTTCATGACCTTTAGCTAATGAGTCACTTTTTTGTGTCTTTCACACATGCTCACTGTTCTTCTGTTTGTCCAAATGTCAGGTGCTGCAGGGCTCAGTCTCAACCTTGATCTCATCTCTTTTCCGCTTCTTTTCACTTTGCTTCACTCTATCCACACAGGCTCCTTAAATCAAGGTGTTAAGTATCATCTACATATTCATGATTTTCAAATTTACATCCTCAGACATCTTGCCTGAGGTCTGGGTTTATTTTACCAACCATCCATTTAATATCTACTTGGATGTCTAAAAGCTTCTCAAATTTCACATTGCTAGATTCACCTCTAGCTATTTCCTCCAAGACATGTTCCTTCCTCACTGTTGCCTCTAATAATCCCATTCCTCCGGGAACTTGGGTCAACATTTTCTTTTTCTTTTGCACTCTTCCTCTTATCCATAATGATATTCTGTCTGCTTCACTTTCAAGTCAATTTCAACTCCATTTCTCAGCCCTAACTGCTCTCATTCACACCAAACCACACTTCTTTCCTTGGGCAATGGTAATAGGCTAATATCTACAGGTTGTTCTTCATCCAGAAGCTAAACTGATCCTTTTTAAAATGTAACTCTAATCATGTTACCTGCTTACTTAAAACTCATCTTTGCCTCCCTCATTCTTAAATTCCAAAATCCTAATTCTGGCTGTTAGGACATTTTATAATCTGCTACAAATCATAATTGTGAAATATACAATCCCAAATGCTGTAATCCTGAAGGTTGAAAGTCCCAAAAATCAAAATCCCTGAAATCTACAATCTTGAAAATCTAAAACCCCCAAATCCATAATCCCAAAAGATTAGAGTCATGAATGTTGATATCCTGAAAGCTGAAATCCCACAAGCCACTATTCCTTTTTGGGGGGAAGGGATACACCTAGAGGGGAAAAAGTCAGTCTACAGAAATGATTGACATTTGGGGTTGTAAGTAGGATAGTGCTGCCACTTCGGTAGAATTAATATGTAAAAAGCCTGCTAAAGCAGCATGTTGAGCTTCTCCAGAGGAAACTGAGGAGGAGACTTGTGTAACCAGTTTACCAGAGGCCATGAGGGAATACATACAAAAGTAAACTGGTCTCCAAAAGCTGGGGCAGAATTTTCTTCTGCCACTTTGGACATCAGAACTCCATGCTGCCTGGCTTTGAACTCACTGACTTCAACTAGTACCCTTTTAGGTCCCCAGATTTTTTTTCAAATTTCCCCAATATTTTAAACTATAACATTATTTGTTGCAATTTTCTTTGCAATGCATTTTATTGTTGCATGATTTGGAACAGTAGAAGTATAAATTGTGACTTTTCAAGAATTCTCATTCACTTCACGTATTGTTTTGAAAATATGACTCCATGAAGATGCCTTATTACAATGCTGACTTAGTTTGTAAGCACTATGCATACACATAAAAATGTTGTTTCCTTGCTAGATAAGATATATCTGTTTTGTGCATGTGCATTTGTGAAAGATAAAATATCCTGAGATCTCAACCTCTTGGATTTCACAGGCGGTGGTGACCCAGAGAGGCTCCTGGTGGATCCTATCCAAAGCTTACAAAGTCCACCACCATATTTTAAATGACCACAGTTATAAAGTGGAGTACAGGAAACCCCATGTGAGATACATTTATTCCTTTCACTTGGGGATATGTATCTCTGTGATTATGATATATCTGCTTATAGTTGTCACATCCGTGCAGCTGTCATTAGTACACCTGAGTCTTCATGCTCACAAAAAGTATGTGCTATTATTGCCTATTTTATTATGTGAAGTGGCCTTTAAAGTACTTGGATATGGTTTTTGTTTTGTCTCCATCTGATTTTTTGAAGCAGAATGTCACTGTGTCTGTTATGTGGTTGAAATACATGATGAATGTCGAAATGAAAAGATGGGTTGCTATTGCCATTAATCTCCCTCAAAGAAATTCCCCTCATTTTGAGTGACTTATCACATCATTGCTGTCATTTTCTGAAACAATTCTGGAAGCCTTTCATGTCTTCACAAGGCATTCCCAAAACTACATCCAATGAAAAGCCAGATTCATAAAAACAACGACGTGCCTTCGTCCTCCTTTTGCATCAGATGTGGCACCGAGTGCCCTCTGTTTCTTCCCAAAGTCAAAATGACCACGAAAGAGAAGTGTTTTGAACTGACACAGGATAGCAAGGCAGTCATAATGACTAAAGGTCCACATCAAAGAGGATTTCCAGAATCATTTTCGTTTATTTCTTGCAGGATTATATTTTTGAGATTTTGATCTTTTAGAATTTCAGAGTACGTAGTTTTCAGGCTTAGAGATTTTGATTTTTTGAGACTTCACTCTTAAGACTGTGAAGGGCTGGCCAAATAGCTCAGCATATTAAAGTACCTGCAAGCAGGTGCAGGGGCCTGGAGTTCGATCCCCATGCCTGCCATGCTCGCCCCGCCCCCAGGTCATGCTGAGATGGCAATTGAGACTAGGCTTGGTGGCACACATCTGTAATCCCAGCTCTTGGGAGACTATAAATGGGTGGGTCACTATGAGAGACCTTGAACACCCTGTATACTCTTCCTTAAAATGAAAAAAAAAAAAAAATCTTACGACCGTGGCACTAGGGATTGTGATGGGGGTTGGTTATAGCCTATTTCTGGCTCTATGGCCTAAGTTTCTATGTCTTTCTCTGACTTGTTTTTCCATAGCCCAGGGATTTTCTACATCTCTCAAGCAGACTCATAATACCCTCTCAAGATCTGAACCACGAATTTCCTCCAATCTAGAATATTTCTTCCCTGGAGGCTGTGATAACCCAGAAGGGTTCCTGACAGTTACTATCCAAATCTTACATAGTCCAGCACCACACTTCAGATAACTATAGTTATACATCGGGGTGTGAGGAATTACCAACCATTGTGAGGTACATGCACACATTTCACTATGGGACATATTTCTCTCTGGAGATTTCACTTAACTTAGGTACTTGCTCAAATTTCCTCATCTCTGTAAATATTTTTGACCCCTTATGATAGGAAAAATAATAGCATTAAAGAGATCACAGCTGAACTGCCCAAATCTATAGAGATATTAGATTATATAACAAAGGGGGATGAAGATAGTGACTAGAATTAAGGTTGCTAATTATCTGACCTTAAAATGGGGAAATTATTCTGCACAATGTATGAACAAGTGGGGCCCAGCGTAATAGCAAGGATATTTTCAAGTGATTGTGGGAGGCAGTGAAGTTGGCCAAGAGAGATGGCAGTAAAGAAGGATTTGGGGCCTGTAATCCTAGCGCTGGGGAGGCTGAAAATAGGAGGATCACTGTGATTCAAGCTGCATAGTGAGACCCCACATAAAATACAAAAAGAATAAAAGGATTTGGGCAAACAGTGCTAGCTTTAAAAGTGGAAAAAAGCCATAGCCAAAGCATATAAGCAGCTCTAGATGCTGAAAAAGGGAAGGAATTAGGTTTCCTCTCCATCTCCCAGGAAGAGTGAAGCCCAGCAAGTGCTTAATTTCAGCTCAGGGAGACCTATTTTAGACGTTTTCTTCCAAAACTCCAAGATAATCAATTCATGTTTAAACCCACCAAGTATGGGATAATTTATTATAGCAACAGAAAAAGTGATGTTTTACTCAACATAAATGTGGATACACAGGCACACACTCTCCACTCTGCTCCCTAGGCCTTCAGCTTGTCACTGCTGTCTTCTAGGGGGTGAGGGCTGGGGTCATGTTCTTGTCCACAGGTCTGGGTCTAGAGGAAGGTGCAAAGTCATAAATGTGAAGCTTATGTTCAGCTATACTATTCTCTTTGGGTATCATTTTAGAAGTAGAAAACAATTGGAATGAAAAGATGAAATCATTTTAATTAAAAACATGATGATGAATAACTTCACCTGAGTGAGAGGAGGAGGGTATCCAGGCTCCCCAGATGAACAGGATGGGAGGATTGACTGCTGATACGAAAGTCAGACTCACAGCTTCAGGTCTGATGATACAATCACCTGCTTTTCTTTGGCACAAGAGTTGGGCCCTTCCACAAATGTAGGGACTGGGCTGACAGCCTTAAAGCTCTATGCCATTTGAGTGTCCTCAAAACATATGTGGAAGAAGATCTTCACTAGAAAAACAAGTAAAATGAGATTGGCTTTCCTAAAGACAAACTCTCTACCTGTACTTCCTTTCAATCCTCTTTTAAAGGTTTGGACACCATTTAGATCCAGCAGATAAGTAAAGTATCCCATGCTTTCTCCATTTAGCATGGCCAGCCTCCTAGGCCTGCTTTGACCTATGAGCTGTGAGAAATAATAAATGTCAGTCCTAGGTGTAATCATACAAAGTGGGGAACCACATCCCCTTCCTACTTAGGGTCATCTTGGATGCACGTGTGGTTAGGAGTCTCCATGAACGTGGGCCCTGGGTGACTTCAATGGATGGAACTTCCCTATCAACAGATATTGAGCAAATAATTTGACCAAGAAATTAAGCCAGAGCTTTTTAGTCATTTGTTTCCAAGCCTTAGCTGGGCTTTTAATGGCCTAATTGTACACACTAGGAGAAATAATGAATGTTAATAAATATTCTATCATAAGAATCTAGCATATTTTGCTGTTGTTTTTGTTTTGCTTTATCATTTCTTAGTGCTTTTCCTAGGAGAATCTGCACTATGAATTTCATGGTAGGGAAGCAAGTACAACCATTTCTAAACTTAGTCAGCAGAGACCTTTTATTAAAAGTGCAAACTCAGAAGAGATTTTGGAACCTTGCCAGTTCCCTCCCACTTGCTTCATCCCCTACCAGCTTCTCATCCCTCTCTGCTCAACTCTTTTTTTTTTTTTTTTTTAAACTGAGGATCAAACTCAGGATCTCTTGAACTCTCCAGGCAGACACTTATGCCACTGAGCTATATCCGCAGCCATCTGCTCAACTCAAACTACAGACAAGTATGTTGAGATATTTGTCACAGATGCAACTTTACTTCACGGGATGCTTACAGTGCTGCCTGCATTAAATACAACAGTGTACTCCCAAAGAAATGCTCCAAATATATTCCATCCTTGGCACATCTATATTTTCATGGGGAAAAAAATCTTGGTGTTGAACACAACAGATCAAAAGTGAATCATCCACTCATGTTGTAAAATTGAACATTCTTAAATGAGTTAACCTACATCATTTGACTCAATGAGATTCTTTCCATACTCTGAAGCCGACAGAAATATCTGGACTCACAGTCATTCTGATTTCTTTCCAGTGGCTCTCATAAGCTCTGTGAACAGAGTTCACAGTAGTATAAACAGATGGTGAATTAGCACCCTGGCAGGCTTCTCTGCCCAGCGACACTAAAATCAGTGCTAATCACTAAACAGCTATAGAAACTGCCACGTCAGACTGCCAAGTCTGTATTTCTGTTGAGTGAGAGGCAACTGAGAATGAAAACAGGTGAGGCACATCACATCTTTTTATTTCTGTACATATAATTGCTATTGGAAATATCCGTAGTCTCCAGTATTTTGAAATATAAACCTCTATATTTACACAGATACATTTCTAAACATATATACATCAACACTCAAGCTAACAGAGAGCAGCTAAAATTGCCATCTTCCAATACAGATATTTATTTATTTATTTTTATTTTATTTTTGCAGTACCAGGGATCAAACTTGGGACCTTGTGCTTGTCAGAAAACCTCTTATGCTGCTGAGCTATCTCCTTGGCCCACCAATACAGAGATTTAGTTTGGATCTGTTATTGTTAATTTTTATAGCAGCACTGTGAAATAAGTAAGTTCATTTAGAATATTTTGTGTTTATTTTTATTATAACCTTTCCTGACCATAAACCCCTGGTTTTGAAAAGAATAAAAGTATATCATCTTGCCTAACTATATCTGTTAATCTGAGCAACAGACTTGACAATAAGAATAGATAATATAACAATCATTGCTAATCAGCTATTCCTGTTTTGAAAATCTGTAACTTATGTATTGTTATATACTACCCTGTTTTTCTCCTTTTTTATTTTTCTTGCTCTTCTTTTTACTCTTCAAAATAAAATTATTTTAAAAATATAATAAAATAAAATAAAGAGGAAAACTGCTTTTTATAAAGATGGCCTGGAGTTGCCTGTCCCTTTTCATGGCCTTCAGAAAGGTGTAGATCTAATTGTGAATTTTATGTTTTTTACTTAATATAAAACCAGAAGTACCTTCCCATATGAATGTTGATTCTTTGTAGACTTCATGTTTATGGCTATATAATATTTAATTGTGTGGCCAATGGCTTCATTTAATTGACTATTCATATTTAGTCAACTAAAAAATATTACCTGTTAGAGTTACACACCCTTTCTTCACAAAAAAAGAAGGGGGATATATAGCAGCTCTAGAATTAATTTTTGAAACATATACCCTATTGGAGAATGTAGGAAGAGTGAAGCTGAAAGTGTTAGAAAATCACTACCGGAAGAACAGATGCTCTGGGGGTGGGCTAAGGAAGAACTGACAAAGCAAAGGCAAGGGTGACTAGGGTCAGCATGTGACACAGGTTTTCCATGTCTGAGAGAGAAGCTGTGCTGTCCTCGGAGGGATGTGTTGATAACAGTGGCTATGCAAATGGTGTGGCAAGAGGCTGGCTTTGGCTAGGAGCATCTGGGTAACTCACAGGGGATGATGGCAACAGCTGGAGTACAGCCACTGACCAAGGGATTTGGATTTGGTTTACACCATTGCCCAGGGGTGGATGCTGTGCATAAAGCAAGCCACTGAAGGTCCTTAAAGAAGCCCATTTCTGCAACAAGATTGTGAAACCTTGCCCTGATCTCTGTATGTCTTGAAAATGAGAGCAGATTAACTCAGGCTTCCTCCACAGCAACATAGACTTTCACAGGGAGCAAATTGGTCAAGCAATGGCCGTGAATCATCCATATGGTTCACACTGACAAAGGAACTGCAGTACAAACTGCAGTTGTACAAACTGCAGTACAAGGTTTCAGGGTAAATCCTAAGGGGATTTGACTGATCTTGTCAGATACAAAGTTACATTTCTTGTTATATAAGTCTTGCTTTATCTTGGTCTTAACCATCCAGCAGTATAAAAAGGAGGTATGAAAAGTAAAGCCGTATTAATATGCTGAGCTATAAAGGGCTCAAGTCAACAATTTCTGACATTGCCAGTCCTATGGATAACCCACTACTATTATGGACTACTGGACTATACTGGACAGTTTTGCTGAATTCACGCACCTACAATATTTAAATGGCAGTGGAATACCCATCTCTGACAAAACTAAACAAGAAAGGGGGATACAAATAAAGGACCATTTCTGTATCTGTATATACAAAATAGTTAGGATAGATATACAGCTACTGTCTTTTAATTCAATGAGAAGAAAGATTTGTACTGATAGTATTTTAACAGGGTATCATGTCTGCATCTTGTACTATGAATAACCACTACAAAGACAACAATATGCAATGCATTAATTATTGAAACTCTCCAATTAATCAGTTTTAAAACCATCTCATTGCTATTTGTTTCTCAATAAAATTAATTTTAAAAAAACACAGGCTTATTGGTGTGCTTATGACAGACACCAGAGCTAAACAGAAAATACTGCCTTACTGCAGATAAGTCAATGCTCTGCAGTACTGTTTTGCTCATTTTGAGAACCAATGTCACGTGTTTGAAGTGAGATCTCCTTTGATTAGTAACTACCAATGAAGGCATCCCAAGCCTGAATCTCATGAGCCCAGGGGAATTTCAACATGTTTTCATTCCACTCTCTTGCCGAGCACATTCTGAACATATTACCCCGTATGTAAAGAATGGTAAAGCAGATCCTACATGATGATACAATTGTTCACCCTCACTTAGGGGTAGTGCCCTATGTCCTTCAGGCAAAATAGTTATCCTTACATCTATAGGTATTATTATATCAGAACTTCCACAGTCCAAAGAGTTTAGCATCAGGTGTGCATAGCAATGGCCAGAAATCCAAATCTGATCATATCAAATACATTCTCCATATGATTCTTTTAGCTTCATTACTAATATTTTTTCTTTTGCTTCTATATAGTAAAATTTTCTCTAAGTGGTGTACAGATTTGTTAGTTTAACAAACACCATGCAGCCATGAATCCATCACTACTCCCAAGATACAGAAAGTCAGAACCACCCTCCCCATAATCTCTGTGCTGCCCCATTCCTTTCTGTGCAGTACTGGGGATCGGACCAGGCCCTCACCACACATTTGGCCTCTACCACTGAGCTACATCTTTAGACCTTTTTTGCAATTGTTACTTTGAGCCAGAGCCTTGCTAAATTGCTCAAGCTGGCCTTGAAGTTGTGATCCTCTTGTTTCAGTCTCCTAAGTACCTGGGATTACAGGTGTGAGACACAGCATCTGGCTGTGCTGCCTTTTGAAGCCAGACCCTCTACCTCTTCCCATTGCTTAAATCATTTTTGTGAAGATGTATTTTCTGTAATCTATGCCTCATCTTTACTAAAGCAATTAAAAAGATAAAGAATCCTTTTGACCAATGTTTGCAGCTGTAGAAAAGTCTATCAATTTGGCAGGCTTTGGGGGTGCTACACTAAACAACTTAAACTGGCACTTCTGCAGGGCTAGGATTGAGATTTCTTCTGTCCAGACTGGTGACATTCATCTTAGAGCCATCTGCCAGAATTCCACAACACTCTATAACTGGTGCATGAAGTAGAACGCTTTGAGTATGACTTAGCTGCAAATCACAATTTGCTTGCCTGTCTTAAATCTCCTTACAACACGACATAAAACTGACATCTTAAAATCTATTTTAGGATTCTTTATGAATGAATCCCTTGCTTCTTTAGTAAGCATGTACTGGAATTGAACTTTTAAAAGTTAAATATTAATTTGTAAATGCCATAACATGCTTGCTGATTAAAAGATGAAGGTGTTTTAAATAAAATCAATAATTAGATTTCTTTTCATACCTCTCTTTCTCAGAAATCCATTTTCCTGTATCCTGACCATGTCAAGCTGGGCTCACAGGAGCAGAGCTCTGAGTAAGGTTGGCAGGTTTGTTCACCAACACATCTCAGATCAAGGACTCTTGATACACAGTGTGTAAAGTTTACACGCACACATCTTGACCGGTCAGCTTCAATGTCCAAGGGCATTTTTCTACTTTCAGAATAATTTCAAGACTGTTTTCAACAATTCTCCCAGAGTCCTCCAGCTGCTGCAAGGAGTATTGCTGCCAAGAGCCTGGAAGCCTGCTCCCTCACACAGACTCCAGCTTCCTGAAAGAATTTTGCAGATTAAGCAACAGGCGCCTAGTGTTCAAGCGACTCAACTAGCTCACCATGCAGCAGGTCTGGTTCCCATTTCTGGTTGGAGTTTCAAGGACTTCCTTTTCCTAATTGCTTCCTTGGTTGCTATGGACTGTACGGACTGTGAACTCCTCCCTTCTCCTATCTGCACTCAGTTGAATTCAGTCCCATACGAGTCAGAGCCAATCGAGATTTCTTTGGGGATGGATTGCCCTTGACTTTGCCAGGACAGCATATTGAGGCCTAGTAACCATCGGGATTCACTCTCAAGAACAGGAAAATCAGCTGAACAACTCTCAAGGAGATTAGTGACAGATTTCTGTGTGTGTGTGTGTGTGTGTGTGTGTGTGTGTATGCACTGTGTATTTTATACATTGTATATGCATACAGATATGTAGCTAGAGAATGATTTATCATGCATGTATGTGTATGTTGAATATACTATACTTATATATAAATTAACATGTACATATACAGATAGATAGATAGATAGATAGATAGATAGATAGATAGATGAATAGCCAAACTTTTCTGCCCATGGCATTATTTATTCTTTTTTTTGGTGGAACCAGGGATTGAACTCAGGCCCTTGCACTTGCCAGGCAAGCACTTATTCTACTGAGCCATCTCCCTGGCCCTATTTATTCTTAAAGACATAAGATATCTTTGGGCTCCCCATTCTCCCTTTTTAAAGTTTCAATTGAACTTATTGGAGCACACATTTCTGTTGTTCCTAGATTCTGTCACTTTTATGTTATTTTTTGTGCCATTTATTTGAGTAGCTCTGACCTACATTTTTCTTTTCTTTGTTCCTTGAAAAAAAAAAAAGAGGGGAAAAAAGCTGATATCTTTCTAGGGAAGCTAAAAAAACCCCACTTATGTGACCAATATGTTTCCCAAACCTCACATGAGATGAAGGGAACACCCTAGATTATTACAACCCAATCCTGCACCAGTCATAAAGCCAGATCCTTGGGGATGCTGCTTATTGTAGGCCCCCCTCAACACAAAATAAAACAGACCCCCAAAAACAAAGGATTCTTATATCTAAACTGAAACACAATTCCAACAAAATTATCATTCTGGAACTTTAGAATGTCCTCACCACATCAACTTTTGTTGTAAATTCTAAAATAAATTTTTTTGAAAGCATGGAGATAATAAATTAAGGCCAGACAAATTCTCATACTGTTTCTCATAAGACTTCCAAATCTCAGTGGCACCTCCCACCTCTTCCTGTTTGCTCCTTATGTGGGTCCGCAGTTGTGAGTGGCTCCCAGCTGTGCTGCCTTTGTTATTATTAGGGCTGTGATGACTATTATCATTTATTAGCACACTCTATTATTTTTCTCCTCAAAATGTGTCATTTGAGCATTACAAACAATCAATTATTTTGTGACCAATGCTTTGGCTATTACTGTTGCATTCAGCCTTTCATTCTTGGAAAAATGAGGTGTTCATTTCACTTTTTTCATTCATCTCCCCTTTTAGAAGAAGGAGGTCAATCTTAAAACCATTTAATGCACAGGCTGGTTTGGAAAGAAGAAATAAATACTGGAGCAGTCCTAGCAAAAATAGACATGAATTTGGAAGATGTGGTATTGTAAATTGCTTAGGCATAGTTTTGAGAGCTCCTGGAGTAAAAGTGAAAGAAAGCAATTTTGCGTGAGGGGGACTCTGGTTCCATTGAAGTAAAAGAGAAAGACAAGGGAGATGAGAGAAGTGCTTTTGTGCAGCCACTTGATTTTGTACAGAGCAGGGAAATTATCTACTCTTTGCACCTCCCCCATTGCCATATGCTTCCTTAAAATTTCCTTTTTCCATACTTGAAAGGACCAGGGTTTAATCATATTCATACATTTGAAGTGCTAGGCTAGCATCCTCTGTTACTGCATTTATCTTACAGAGTAATATGAAAAAATCCAAGTTATATGATAAGGTGAATAATAACAGAATGATGATTATTTAAGGAAGTAAAGTATTAGGTAGTTTTTTTTGTTTGTTTGTTTGTTTTTTTAAGGCAGTTGAGCTTAAATAAATTGAGATGATGGAGGAGAGGAAAAATGTAGAGACTGAATTACAGGCCAGTCTACCTCAGAGCCTACCCTGAGAAAATGTAGTAGATTTCACCAGCAGAACACTAAACTGTAGATGCTCCAGGGGCCTGCATGCCACTGAAAGTTCAAACTTACTTTGGATGTCCAGAAATCAGACATTGTAGTAAAAAAGCTTGCTTCAGAATCTCTTATTCCTACAAGCCTCCTATAGAAACTTCTTGTTGGCTTTCTTTTCTTTTTTAATTTTTATTTATGTGTGTGTGTGTGTGTGTGTGTGTGTGTGTGTGTGTGTGTGTGGCCAGCTCAGCCCACCAGGGGGCAGGGCTGGCTGGCAAGTGGTGCTGGGGGATTGAACCGAGGTCTCTGTGCTTTGCTAAGCTTGTTCTAAGTAGGTGCTTTAGACCACTGAGCCATCTCACCAGCCCCTCTTGTTGGCTTTCTCAGTAGCCATTGTTGGAGTGGGGGAAGAATAGGAAGAGGAATCGTGCCCTGACTCCCACTATGGCACCATGGAACCCAGTCACGCCCCTGATCTTGTTTTCCACAGGAACCCATCTTCTTCCGAATTGTGGAAGTAACATGGGCTGAATAGGCTTGGCAATAAGCAGAGCTTTATCAAAATCATGCTATTGTCCAGTCTTGGAAATACCTTTAACATCCATTTCCTTACTCAAAAAAACAAGTTTCATGTTGATGGTTTGGGTTCTAAGTTAGAAAGAATGTGCATAGAGGGACTGATGCACAGTACTCATCAGTAAGTATAATGCATCCAGCAATTCTAACCACAAAACCCAGAGTCAGCAATGTCCGCTTCCACCAATCAGTTTTGGTTTCAAGACTGCTCTTTGCCCAAGGAACTGATACTCACATTGGAACTAGCTAGCTGGCTTCTGCCCTCCCTACCTTCTTCACTTTTGCAGCTTCATATCATGTGGCAGTCACTGTCCATTTGTTCTATCTTCTCAGAGCACATGGAGAAAGTACATGGGACAGGGAGGGCTAGAGCTCCGCAGCACCCACGCAATAGCAAAGGCCTGATCTGTGGTCCCCCTCATCTTTCCACCACCCTTTCAGGCAGTTCCCAACAGCCATGAAGGTTTCTGGGCCCACAGTACCCCCTGATGGCTGTCACGGGAACTTTCTTTCCCCAAAGATTCCTATCTTTTTCAATGAGGCATCCCTCTGTCTTAGGTCACTGTGCTGTTGATTCTATCATAAACCATTCATCTTTCCCAAACTTTCTGCAGCTTTTCTTGCCTTGTTTGTGTCTTTTTTTTCTTTATAATTTCCTGCTCAGTTATCTCATGGACTCTCTTTTCCTTTTCTTTACCTCATTTTTTCCATATGCAAATAAATGAATCTCCAAATTACTGTGATTTAAGTTTGAAGTGAAATCGTAGGACGTGTCTATCTTAAAGAAAAAGAAGCCTCACGTATTTAGAAGGAAGATGTAGTGTAATCCAGCAGCACTAATATCTTGAGTCTTGAGAATTCAACTGCCTTCTTTAGGACTTGCACAAAGAGGCCATCTCTTCCCTCACCTTTCTCCAAGGATTAAGATCTTTGCTGGATTATCATCCTATTTATTCAATTGCCAACACTGTATCAGTTTGACTGACACCATTTCACTGCAAATACAATCCTAGTACAGTAAGGGTTAAGTGCATTCCTGTAGGTTACTCTGGAAGTGAAGATATACTCTTTCAGCCAGTTCTCTAAGGGAAAATGAATTCAAAGCTCCCAACAAGTGTTTTAGAGAAAACCTTGGAAAACATTACGTATTGTAATTTAGCACTGGAAATTTTTGATTGGGAGTGGTCAGTTTTTAAGAATTCATTTGGATGCCTGGATTCTCTGGTTTGTATCTACTGAGCCAGGTTGTCTCCTGGGTTTAGCACCACAAAGGTATTTATTGTATTTAGGTATCTCTTAGCCAGGTGCATATTGATTCTTTATCAAACAAAAAATATGCTAAGCAGATCTTGATTTGGTGTGTTGTGGAATTTCCTAGAAGGCTATTAAATTCATTTCCAGGGCTACATGTTACTTCTCGGAGAAACACATTTCTCATGAATGCTTCTTTTCCTGAATGTAAATTCCAGTAATACCAATGATGTGTGTTTTATGTATCAATGTCTGAGTCTAAAACACTTTTTAAAGAAGAAATAATTAGGCCAAGAATGATTACAATGCCATTGAATAATTTTTCCAATTTATGCAATTTATTTTTATTTATTTATTTATTTTATTTGTGGAATGGGGGATTGAACTCAGGCCCTTGCACTTGCCAGGGAAGCACTTATGAAATTTATTTTTAAACTGGAAAGTATCTCCAGTCCTGATAAAACAATTAATTAAAGGCTTTCTGTTACAAAAGAACAATAAAAACTTAATTTTCCTATTGTTAAATTTAAAACTAAAAGCTGATAAAACATAAAATATCTGAGTCATGTAATGAAAGAACAAATAAACTATTGTGATCATATATAGATAGGTATGAAAAATAAAAATTTTAAATGCTTTTATAAAAGACTTTCTTAATTTGGGCATAATTCAAGGTAATACTTGCACGGAATTTAACTTCTATATTCATAGAAAACAAGTGCATAGTACCTGAGCAAAGTTCATCAAAATGCTTGTGAAATTGGACATTTTACATACATTCTAAACACACATGAAGATAACAAAAATTAAGAACAATATCAAGAAATAGTTGTGCAGTACATTAGATATTTCAAGTGAACATCAAAGACTGTTATTTGAGTTGACACATTCACATGTATCTGGGAAGAGGTATTTTCTTTCTGATAATATATATCATTTGAATTCATAAAATTTTAGTGCTATAGATTAAAAATTCAGTGTTAGTGTTTTCAAAAGCATTAAATTTAAATTATTTTCTCAGGATCCAAAGAAAAACACCAGAGGAAACATAACCAGACTGAATTGTTTAAAACGTATTTTCCCTTTAATTAAATAAGAAACATCTGTCTAGGGATCTTGGAAATGAATGTAATCCATGCACACGCTGACTGTACTAGTTTGCATCCGATTTCCAATATTTTGAAAGAAAATTCTTTCTTCCTGTAAAGAATTAAATAGCAACACAGGGTGACAGTGAGGTCTGCTGCACTATCTCTTCCCTCTGGAGTTTGGGAAGTGGAGACGCTAAGAAACTCTTTTCACACATCTCTCCCAGTGGAATGATCAAATTCTGTCCAAGTCAAGGGTAAAAACACAGAACTTCTGTATTTTTCCAAAGCATACCCTCACCCTCCAAACGCTCACCTCTGGCCAGTAAGGAAAGAAGTCGAATGGATGCCCTTAATACTCAGAGTGGAAATTCATTACTCTTTCTTGGGGTTCACTAGACATGTTGACTTAAGGTTGAGCAACCCGAACATGTCAACAGGCAAACCGAGCACAAAGGAGGTGGGAAGTTAACTCCAGGGTGGTTCTAGTCCTTTCAAACCTAGCCCGAGGTCCCCAACAAGCATCACTTACTGGTGGTGTCAAAAGGTATCTGCTTGCACGGTGCAGACCCCTCAGCGGGCCACGGACAGTAGTACACGGCTCCCCCTTCCATGATATCCGGCTGGCTGGTGTTGGCTTTGGGCGCCCCGACCAAGACACTAGCTCTGTGAAAGGGTTGGCGAAAGTCACTGCTTGGGGGTCATAAAAGTGTGGGCGAGCAACGCAGTTAGCAGCGGGAGCTGGAGGGTACCGTTATTCGCGATGGGGAAACTGTGGGACTTAATGTGCTCTTGGGAAACCCAGGTCTTCTCTAGGTGGAGCTGTGTGCGTACCCTGAGACCAGAAGGAAGACAGAACCCAGCTGCTTGCAGCCCGCGGCACTTGTGCCCAGATCCTGAATTGTTACAGGCTCTGTGTAAACAGACCGCGTTGTGGTCGGTGCCGTAACCGGGTTGAGTCTGTGAGGTCCCCTGGTCTTCCCGTGTAGAGGCACAACCTTTGCAAGTGGGATTTCACGCAAGAAGCACGTCTAGTTCAAAGTTCCTAAATCACCTCCAGTTTGCACCGAGAGAGGCGAGGCCGGTGGCGCGTGCGGAACGGAACCGGACCCCGCGCGGGCAGCGGGAATGAACCCCAGGCTACGGGGACCCGCGGGACACGCTGAGCGCGGGTCGCGAGTGACTTACGTGCGAGCGTCAGGAAGGTGGAAGTCCAGCGCATAGCCGAAGTAGCTTCCCTCGGGGCCGCTGTACACCGTGACCGCGTCCACGTCCAGGTTGAACGCTTGCGACCCTGGGAACGACCCTGGGAAGCACAGCATCCCCAGCGCGGCCAAGAAGCACCACAGGGGCGCGAGCGGCTGCGTCCCGGCACACATCGCCCTGCGCCCCGGCGGCCACCCGCGCGGTGACAGTGCCCTGTCTGGTCCTGGTCGCGCTGCTGCCCAGTGAGCGGATGGCGCTGGGGGAGGTGGGGACCGGCGCGTTCGCCACCCTGCGGAGCGGGCGGGGACGGAGGGTGCGCGGCGCCTCCTGGCGGCCGTTCCGGGTGAGACTGCTGTGTGTCGGTCTGCTGCTGGGGCAGCTCAGGAACCTTGAGTCTGGTTTCGCCACCTCAAGCCATTGTTTTCAGAAGCAAAGTCCCACAAGGGGGCGAGAGCTTGCTTATTTCCCGCAAGCTGAATAGAAGAAGGAGAAAATGTACCTTATACACCGAACTCCTGGCCGGGTCAGGCAGATAGAGTCCTCCTCTTATCATCTCGGGATCCTGTGGACCATTCCTCTGGGGCTGGGAAAAAAGTAAGGGCAACAATTTTTTCCTCCAACTTTGCTCCACTTCTCTGCAAGGCAACTGAAAGACAAAGCCTTGAGATTTTATTTAGGTCTTTCTCACGCGTGCCCCCGGGCACTTGCAATGACTACGTAGAAAATTTTCTCCTCCCTATGTGAGTGTAAAGATTGACAAAGTTAGGGATGAGACAATGTACAGGTTATCCGAAGCGAAGCTGGAGTAGAAGGTGTAGGGTTTTTCCAAATCTGGGTGTTAGTTACTGAACTCTTTCCATGTCCTCTGCCTGGAAAGGAAGGGAGGCACTAGCAGGTGGAGGAGGAAGAGAAATACAGTCCTGGGGCCCTTGCATAGTACTCCCAGACACACAGGACCTATGCTAGGATGTTAAATAGAAAAGGAGTTGAAAAAGGATTTCTGAGGTGTTTAAAGGAGATTTGGCCACAGATGTATACTTAGATGAGAATGTACATAGTACAGTTGATTGGGGCATTGTGGAAAGGGCAGGAAGGGACAATATTAAATACACAGAGGCTGGGATTAAATGGTTGTGCACAGGGTTGAGATAAATGGAACAGGCTAAGAAGACTTGGGAAATAAGGCTGGATGACTCTACTGAGGGTAAGGATTCAAGGTATAGATACAGATCTAATAAAAAAAATTTATTGAAGTATGGGGAGCCACTTTTAGAGCAGAGACATGAGGTGTCTACAGGGATTCCAAAAGTTTAGAGGCAAGTGGGGTGTGTGTGTGTGTGTGTGTGTGTGTGTGTGTGTGCGTGTGTCAGGAGAAAAAGCAAAGAAGCTTTAGCCAGTTGCACAAAAGAACATAGATCCCATCCTAGTTAACAGAAGGATGAGCCCAACACAACTAATACAAATATTAAGGGAAAGACAAAAGATCAAGGAATAGATGGCAGGAAGGAAGGATCCGAGGTGTCTCTAACAGTATCTCTTCACAAAGAAAGAGAAACAAACAGTAATAAAGAGGTAAGGGGAGCAGTGTGGGAAAAGATGGTGTGTTCCATGCTGGAAATGAATGTGTTACAGGCATCAAATGTATACTGAGGGACTGTCCTTCCATTGGTAGAGATTTGGGAAACTATTTGAAAAAAAATCTCTGAGCCCAGGGAAAAAAATCAGAATTTCCCATCTCCTTTCCATCAGAACCCACTTGATAGACTGATTTTTTTCCTTTTCTTTTTTGTTTTTGTTTTTCTTTCTTTCTTTCTTTTTCTTTTTTTTTTTTTTTTGAAATATTAGGGAAGGGTCTACAGGGTGTTTAGCCTACTAGATCCTACTCATAGTAATTAGCCTGTTTACAGCCTCCCAAGAGCTAGGATTACAGGAGTGTGCCACCACACTTAGTCTCAATTGCTGTCTCAGTGCACCCCGGGATCGAACCCAGGGCCCCTGTGCCTGGCTGGCCCTTGACAGACTGATTTGAATATTCTGTCTTCACCTTCTTGTCCTTGTAAAACGTCAAAATATCAACATTCAGAAGAATACCTCACCAATTGCTCCATATGGATAATTTTCTTTTCTCAGCTAAGGAGTTAAGAGTAGACACATTCTGCTGGACACAGAGTCTACTCTAGTCAAGTTACTATGTAAACAAAAAGTGGCAATTTCCCAAAGCAAATTTCAAAGGGGAATTCATATTAGAATGCATATGGGAATGTTCCAAGCTGTTGTCACCTCCAAGGTTAGGGAATAACCTCAAGTTATCCGTTTCCTGAGTCTGGTATGCTGAAATCTGTCCCTTGCAGGCAAGTCTTAGGTTGATGCATAGCATCTAAGAGGTTAGAAAGTAGCCATGTGATCTTAGATTGCACCTGACTTATGTACTAACTTTATGGGCAGAACTAGCTATGTCAGCACAAAGCCTTGGTTCACATAGGGCAGCACATCACCAGGGCATCTCCTGCTGTACCCACTTTGTTATATGCTTGCCATAGTGCTCGCCTTTCTATCTTTTTGTTGAAGACATGAAGGAAAAAATTGAGTTATTATCACTTATGTGGATGTAATCTTATTCCTTTCATCTAAAACTCACTTGCTTTTGGCTTCCACAAGCCAATCTTCTTCATAGTATCACTTTCCTCTTTGCAGATGAAAACTCAGATTAGCATCTGAGATGTGCACACAATATGCATGTTCACAAAGAAAGGTAGTGGTAGGGTTTGAACCAGGCCTATGTCTAGAAGTGATGTCTAGAAGTGATGCTTGTGAGATTCCATACAACAGCTGTGTGTTTTAGAAAAAAAAATTGGTGACACCTTCTTATTGAAAGGGTGGAGAGAAAGCAAACTTACTCAGCTCTGTGACCTTCTGGGAGGCCAAATGCCTGAGAGAGCAGTAAATCTTACAAGAAGCCAAAAAAAAAAAAAAAAGGAAAGCCTTCAATAATTGTAGGGAAGGGCTAAGTCTGAATAGGTGTCTTGTACATTTCAGCATTCTGACATGTGGGAACCATGCCAATCTGCAAGATCTGGGGTACTGTCAAAGATGTATTTTGACAGTGACAGGTTTCACACTGAATGAGAAGTTTGACATTTTAAAGATCTACAGGCACTGATTTATTTGTCAGGAAAGCAAGTCTGGGAATTGTTTATCATGCATGAGAGTACATGTGTACATTTAAGAGTGAGAAAGGTATACATAGTTGTTTCCCTAAAGAGAAAAGAACTCAAAGGTCAAAGATGGAACAGATTTGGCCTAAACATTCCAAAAATAAACAAGTAAAGAGTACCAGAGGAAAAAGTGATCATGGAGTTGTAGCCATGTACGAAGTGCTTAAAAATAGAGAAGCTCTAGCATTTAACCAGTTAGTGCATGCTTCCTAACCAAACACATTCACAACTGAACAAGCAACTATTGCTTCTGATTAGGTTTAAGCCTATTTCTTTATGTGATGCAATGCGATGCCTTGAAATCCGGAAGTATTAGATCCTCACATGATCATTTCATTAATGCAATCACATATACAGTATGTTGAAAAACCATTTATGAAATAAGTCAATGTAAATACAAAGTTTACTCAATGGCTCTCTTGCCATTGTGTGCAAATACCCCATTTTTTTATCCAGTCATCTGCTACTCTGCCATAGAAGCTTAAACTGGAATCATTTTAGGAAAATGTTTGATGCACCTAGACATGATATGTTAGATGAATAAATCAGATGGACAAACTTAAAGATTGCATTGTTTCTTTCCTATGAGAAGAAACCCAAAATATGAATAAAGAATAAAATAAAATAGAGAATAGGAATGAGAGAGGCAGGACTCTTTCAACTGGGAAGGAAACTAAGAGATGGAGGGAGAGAGAAGTAAGGAATGAAAAGAGAATTAAGGTGTGTTACACACAACTGTCCACTTCCCAGAGTGAGTGTAGTCATTACCTACTGCAAACAGGTGCTAACAAAAAATGCACCAGACAGAGAAAGTAAGTTTCCAGTCTTTTCTTATAATTTGGTCATTTCAGTTAGCTTCAAATTTTTCTTTTGCCCAACATTTCTCAGTTTTCTTGCAATGTCAAAAACTAAAGATTGCCAGAAACTGGCTAGTACAACCTACAAAAAGGAGGCAACTTTGAAATCCATCAAGTTCTCTGCTGACTTTAGCTTATGTCTGCACATTTTCTATTCTTGTCTCTGGAGGGTGAGTTTCATCATAGTCAAATCATTTTTTTTTCTTTTTTGATGATTTTTGTTTGTAATTCTCTTTTATGATTTTCCTTCATGATTTTATTAGCCACTTTTAAGTTAAAAGTGCTGCAGCGAGCAATGTCGCCTCTATTGGCTGCAGTTCAAGCTCAGCCTTTAGAGGAAGGAAAATTCCCACTAGTCAGAACCAGACTCCAACTTGATCTCCTTTTAGAACAAGTCTTTAAAAACAGACTTGCTTTATACAAAAATAAAAATTAGGAAAACAATTTTTCCTCTAAAGGGAAGGTAACAGGGGAAAACCATGTTCTTTCTGAGTATTGATATTGTGGACAATTTTTCTGAAGAAACCAAAGCCTGGAGAGAGTCAAAACCTTAAAGGAGGGTTGTTTGACTCCAGAATTCTGAAACTTCTATGAAGGCATGGTGGGAGAGGCTCTTTTGCTAATTATTGTCCAAGTGAACTAAAAGCAACATGTGGGGAACAGGAAGGGATTCACTGCATCTGAGCTGTAAATTTAGTTTGACAATTGGAAAGTCTCACTCTTCCAGTGATTTGTATTTGAGTTCAATGCAAAAAAGAAAAGAAAAAGAAAAAAGAGAAAAAGAAAAGAAAAAAAAATAATAGTCTCTAAATCTTTAAGTGGTAGCTTGAAAGACAGTACCACTCTGGTGCTTAGAAATGAGGGCATTTAAAATGGGAACCAAGAATTTCCCCCACCACCACTAATGCCCACACCAGAAGGCAGAGTGTGCTCTGAGGCACAGCGCTGCAGGACCCATATAGATACCCCACAAAGGCACCAGCTGTGGACATGGAGGTGGGGGCAGCCAGATGTTTCTTCAGGCAACTTTTGGGAGAGGTTGCAGGAGTTAGGTGATATAACCAAGGTCTCCTACTTGGAGGAAGTCATGGATGAAGTCACAGAGGGAGTCATCCAACCACAGATAGGGGTGAGGTCAGAAGCATTAGATAAAGTGAATGTGTGTGTTTGAAATCCAGGCAAGGTTGCTATTTATTCTTCCTGTAGGAAACACCACAAAGGTGTCAAGTGCTGCCCTCTAGTGTCTATGCTTCTCTGCAAGCCATGGGATTTTTCCATGAGTAATAAAAGTCTTCCTGTTGAAAAATGATTTATCCTCCTAACCATACAGATCACTCTCAGAAATGAGTTTTTAAAATATTCTTCATTAAAAATTTTCCAACCATTGTGGTGATTTCTCCCACATTTATGTGGATTTATGTCAGCGTGTTCTAGCTTTGCAAATCATCAAATACTACTAAAGGAAGAAGGAAGAGAAAGAAGGAAGGAAGGAAGGATGGGAGGGATGTGGGAGGACTTTGCCCATAAAAACACTTCTCAATATTTTCCTAATTAATGACAAAATCTAAATTAGATTTCCCTGCCATCTTTGCAAAGCCTACATCCTGCTCAGCCTCACTGGCCTTCTTGATTTTGTGGATTTATTCATGCTTTTGTCTGTTCAACAAGTCTGAGAACAAACTATGTCTTAGGCACTGTGGCAGTCATGGAGAGACAAGAAGATACCTTCCCAGTCCTCCACAGCTTCAGGTCACAGATATTCTAAACTAGTCAGGAACAAAATGACTGTACTACACATTTTCAGACTTTTCTCCCTTTTTCTTCCTTTGCACTGCTGTCTCATCAATACAGCATAACAACTATTTGCATGGCATTCATATTACCATATTAAATATAAGCGATGTAGAGATGAAGTTAAATGCATAGAAAGATGTGCGTGTTTATGCTACATGCAAATAACACACCATTTATATAAGGAACTTGGGCATCTCTGGACTTTGGTCTCCATGTAGGTTCTGAAGCCAACTTCCTGCAGATACCAAGGGATGACTATACTTCCTCTTTTCATGGAGCTAATGATGTAATGAGAATAGAAGTAGCACATAAACTAGAAAACACATCAGGAGTGAAATTTAAAGCACATCCTGTCAGAGAATGATGAGGAGAGAGGTATGTTAGGGAAGAGGAGAAGACTGTGATAGATTTTTAACGAAACCACTAAAACCATGTGACAAGACAGAAAAAAAAAAAACCCGGGAAAAGAAAATTTGAAAAATACATGGTGGTAGCCTTCCTTTTTCTCTTTGGAAGACATAGAACCCCATAGTTTCTCTGGACACAATGGCTTAGAAAATTCTTTTGGTAGAATTCATCTGTACACACCAAACAAGTTGAGATGTCATTCCTGAAAATCATATGCCTCCTGTAGAATCTGTGGGCTCGGACATCAGCATAACTTGCATTAAAAGCCCTCCTGGTTAGTATCTAACAGTTTTCTGTGACAGAGTCTGCCTGAGTTATTTGTGATGACAGCTTTAGTCATTTTATTCTCCTTTTAGGGAATGCCTCAGCTAGCTTCCAGAATGAGTAATCTTTCAAAGAATAACTTGAATTTGGAAGTGAATTTCTCATCTCCTACAATACTTAGATTATCTAAAATATGACTAATTGTCTTAAATTTATCTTCCTGGGTTTTTTTGTGTGCTAACCTAATAAAAAAAAAGGTCCTTTTCCCAAAGGCCTCTGGGCACATGTACAAAAATAGCAACATGATAAGTTAAATTAAAACCAGCAGATGAATTCTAAAAGCCTCTGGTAAAGAAAAAAAGAAAGACAGCAAGTAGTGTTACTGGAAGGAGAAAGAAATCAAACAGATTAAACTTGATCCATTTGTCAGCTGATTTACAAGAAAGATTTGTTCAAATTAGGTGTTAAAGTGACTTTCCATAAAACTCGTGAAAAACTGTTTGTCATTATTTATTGGACTGTACTGATTCTGGGAAATGCTGGCAATCAGGGAGAGATGCATCTAAATTGCAGTTCTTTTATTGTTAATTTTATTGCTTATTACACATTTAGTAGCTGAGTGCCCGTGTATTTGCATTTCAGCCAAGGGAGGGCAGAGACGAGCTCTAAACATAGTTACCATTTCTCCCCAGGTCTAAGTCTTGCAGTTGCCCTAGCCATGGTGTAATTCTGTTTGGAAACAAACACTGTTCATCGGTAGAGAGGCATAATGTGAGGCAAGAGGAAAGAGACAGAGCTGACCTGCAGTACAAGCCACATGCCATTTCTCTTACTCACTCTCCCTACCTATGACATGGTCATACCACAAGTGTATCACATGGCTTTGCAATGATTCAGTGGATAAAAACAGATGAAAAGAGTTCACATGAAGAAAATATGTACTAGTTATCAGTATCACTTGCATTTTTAATTGCTTATGGATTGTTCCTGAAATCAGACTAGATTTTGTCTTCAATTTCCAACACATGTGGGAACATACTTGCTATTTGCTGAAACTTAGCCTGCAAACTGTTGTACTTTTGAGAACACAGCCAAATTATCTTGGTTGAGCCTTCTCTGTTAATGCTCCCTTAGGCAAGAGTGGGTTGTAGGGAAGTTGCTAAATTATTTTAAATTTTCTTTGAGATATTAAGGATGATTTAGGAATATTAATCTGATAGTTATATGAATGAAAGAAAATAGGGAATGTATAGTGAGTATACACTTAGATGCATCCATATACAAAAAAAAAATCAAGGTCCTTAGGATGGAGTAAAACAGTGAAGGTAGGTAGGTCTGATAAACATGAATAAGAGACAACAGAACTGTGGCAGGCTGGCAAGAAAGGTGGGGAAGAGACACCAAGTCTTTGTTTTTGTTTTCACTTTCTAAAGGTAGAATGTTGCAAAATATAAATACAATCCATAACGGATTATTACAAAGCAAAATACCCTATAATTTCCACCCACATGAAGAAAGAAAATATTACCAACATCCCCAAATCCCCTTTTGAGTTTCTCTCAACTCTACCTCTATGTCCTCCAAGATAACCACTGCCTTAACTTATAAAGTATAGCTCTGTGTGTTTTGAACTTTACACCAATGGAATCATGCAGTCTACTTCTTTAGTTTAATGTATATTTGAGGTTCATTCTAGTTAGTGTTTTATCATTGGTGCATTACTTTGCATGGGTGAATGGTGTTCCACTGTGAGCACATGTTATGGCTTATTTATCCATTCCACTGTTGATAGCTACTTGAGTTGTTCTTGCTTTTGTGTTTTTACAAAAAATGCTGCTCTGACCACCCATGCCCATGTCTCACAGTACTCCTTTGCATGTCTTTGGGTACTGCACATACCTACTTATGGGGTCACTCGGGCATGGGAGATTATCAGATGCTATCAATCCTTTCCATTTGGATCACAAGTAAATTCTGTCATCTTACTTAGACAACAGAATTTGTCTTTGTCTTTTACTTGTACCATCTGGTGAATTTCCATTTAATATAATTATTAATAAATTTAGATTTAAATATACAGTCTTCCTACTTGCTTTTAATTTGTTAAGAACAAAAGAACATTCCTTATTTTTTTTCTCACTTTTTCTAGTCTGCTTTAAACTGAGGAAGCATTTTATTGCCATTTTCCCTCTATTAGATTTATAACTTAACACATTTTTACTATATGTTTAAGATATATATCTCTTTCATAGTTCTACTATACATTGACAATTTTCCAATTTCCAGAAAATTTCAGACATTTTAGACTACTGTAGTACTGTCTATTCCCTTCTGGCTTACATGCTATTATGACAATAGATTATGACATTTTTTCCATAATTTTATTGAGAAATAAATAGCAATGAGACAGTTTCAAATCAAATTGGCAGTACAGTTCCAATAATTAATGCATTGCATACTGCCTTCCTAGCAGTTATTTGTTGTACAAGATGCAGACATGATATCCTATTTACAAACACTATTAGAACAAATTTCTCTATTCATTGAATTAAGAGAATGTAGCTATATATCTATCCTAACCATTTTGAATACACAGATACAAAATGATAATTCATTTGTATCCCCTTTTTTTGTTTAGTTCTATCATTTAAATATTATAGGTGTGTGAACTCAGCAAAATATTCTAAAATAATCCAGTAGTCCATAATAGTATTGAGTCTTCCACTTGACTGGCAATGTCAGAAGTTGTTGACTTGAGTCACCTACAGCTCAACATAACAGCATGGCTTTACTTCTTATACTTTGTTTTTATACTTTTCTGCTGGATGGTTAAGACCAAGATAAAGCAAGACCTATGTAACAAGAATTGTAGCTTTTGGATTTGATAAGGTCAGTGAAATCCCCTCAGGATTTATTCTGAGATCCTGTACCTCATATTATAGAACCTTTGTCAGTGTCAGTCATGTGGATGAGTCATGGCCATTGCTTAGCCAATGTGCTCTCTGTGAAAGCCTGAGAGAATGTTTTCTCTCCATGTGACTCTCCTTAGACATACTCTACATCATCGATCACTTTCCTCTTTGGTCCCATAATCTTCTTGATCAGAAAATCTGGGACACAACTGAATTACATGATGTTACAGTACAAGTTCTCATACGTCCTGAGTCTTAATTGACCTTGGAAGCCTAGAGCCAAAATGTTGACTTTCCTTGCGGCCCTCCTTTTTCTCTAATTTTTGGTCTGCAAACTTAAGTTGTTAACCCTTCAGAAGAGAAGTTTATTGTTATTACCATACAACCTAGACTGTTGAGCTTAGCCTCACTATCTGTCTGAATATCAAACATTTTAGGCATAACATGGAACAATTATTTTTCATCAGGTATTGATATGTTAAAATTTAAGTCCCTACAGAATATAACAAAAAAATTTAAAAAATAAAATATATTTAAAAATAGGAAAAAACAATTATATATGTTTACACATGAGTCCAGAAATCTAACCATATACAACATTGTATCAGAACAGTCCCACAATATTCCTTTTCCTGTCTCTTGCTTTCATTCACCATCCCCTTCCTTTTTAAACAATCATCTTCCCCAGAGACAGCATAGCAGCAACTGTCGTGTCCTGAAAAGCAGCCTGTATTCAGAAGACCAGAATGACAGGCACTCCAAGCATGAACCTACTATTACAAATTGCCATCTTTAGTGTGGTTGCTTAGTTCACAGGTGTCAGTATATATAGTTAGTCAGGGCCAGAATCCTTCCAATTAACTGCTAGATTCGAAAATCTTCTGAAGATTCTCAGGATCATTGCCTTACCCATCTTGTACGTATAACTGTAAGGCAAGCCATACAGTTATATGACATATTTTAATTCTCAAAAGACTTTAACATCACGGATAGTGTCATTATTGCCTTAAATGAGGGCCAGTCTGAAAACTCATCAGATTAAAACACCTGCAAGCAGGCGCAGGGGCGGGGTTCAATCCCTGCTCCCCATCTCCCTCAGTCTCCCATCCCCTCACCACCCCCAGTCCCCCCACCTCCTGACCCCAGCCTGCGGTGCTAGTACTGCCCCCGGCGCTCCTAGATGGCAATTGAGACTGAGTGTGGTAGCACGTACCTGTAATCCCAGCATTTGAGAGACTGTAAACAGGAGAATCACTATGAGTCCAATGTAGTAGTGAGACCCTGAACACCCTTGTAGACCCTTCCCTAAACACACACACACACACACACACACACACACACACACACACACACACACACACACACAGAATTATTGCCTTAAGTGAATGAAGTTTGTTCATATATTCCCACGGATTTCACCTTTTTGCTGCTCTTTGTGCTTCCCTGAATTTCTGAGTATTCACATATGGTTGTTTATGGCCATTTGTCCTCAGCCTGCAGAGTAATCATTAGAGCATTTAGGTTCACTAATGATGAAGGCTCATGGTATGGGTTTGTCTAAAAATGACTTTATTTCACTTTCATTCTTTACAGTGTGTATAGAATTTGACTGTTTTAAAATTTATTTGTCCATTTGAAGATATCATATCATGACCTAGATTTTTTTTTTCCAGAACCAGGGATTGAACTCAGGCCCTTGCTCTCGCCAGGCAAGAGCTTATTCTACTGAGCTATCTCCATGGCTCCTAGATTTAATTTTCATCTGTTGAGAAATCAGCCATCAGCCTAATTTTTGTTCATTTAATATAGCATTTTTTTCAAAAATTTCCTGCTTTAAAATTTCTCTTTGTATTTGGTATATAGTAGCTTTAATATGATGTACATAGTTGTAATTTTCCTTTTGTTTATACTTCTTGAGGTGCAGGACTTCTTGAATCTTTGTGTTAATATCTTTCACAGTATACAAAAAATCATTCAGAGTATGTAGCTTCATATAGTGCTTCTGTCATATTAATTCTGTCATCTTTTGAGTCTAATTATTACATAACTTCTCATTAAAAAAATCTACAGGTTTATTTTATTTTTATATTGTTAATTCTATGTGCTTTATCTCAATACTTTTTGTGTCTCCCAGTTCACTGGTTATCTCTGTAACTGTGATTAATCTGTTGCCAAATAAGCTCACTGAGTTCTAAATTTTGTCTGGTATAACCCTAACTTGTAGAATTCTAGTGTTATTTTGTTTTTATAGTTTTTACATTTCTGCCAAAAATTTCAATTGGTTTTTAACTCAATGAATATGTTCAGAATTATTTTAAAGTTTGTGCCCATTATCATGTTTATAACATCCTTGTATGACTCTCATATAAAAATATTTAAAATTAAATGATAGATTTAGTCTATGAACAATGCTATCTTCATTCATGGAGTTTGGTCCTTACTCCTGGCATGCTGTTCTGAGCACTAATACTATTCAATACTTCAATCAATTTTCAGGGATTGAACTTGAGCTTCAGCTGCTGGAAGGGTAAGTTTATTTCCAGTATGTCTTTTGTATTATGGGATAAACTTTGGGGATTTCAAATGTAAGTGTGGAATATTAACCATCAAATCCTTATAATATCATAGATTAAAATTTTTTGCCTCTACCTAGAAAGGGATTCCCACTTCCAACTTTAAGGATTCCATTTCATTAGGAACTCAGAAGAATTCCATAGTGATAACTGTTGGATTGTACTCTGAATTTCCTTCTTCCTTTAGAAATTATCCCTGTAACTCTTTAGTGGTTTTAATAACATTAAAAAAATACTTGGTCAATATTTTGTAGTTTTTTAAAATAGTAGCACTTGCCTAAGTTTAAATCTGTATAAAATGAGTGGTTTATTATGTTCCTATAAAATTGGAAAAATATAATGTAAAATTTGGTTTAAGGAAAACAATCTAGCTTCATACATATTAAATTAGTGAAACTGTCCTTGTACCCATGTGGATTTGCTTAACAGTTAGTTTGAAAATGAGTAAAGAATATCAGTGAGTTCAACTGAGTTGTATTTGTTTTGTCTATTGAGAAGAATATTTATTAAGAAGTTATTTCCTTCTTAAAAGGTCCCAAAAGCATGGAGAGTGGTTGGCTCTCTTATGTTAAGGAATTACTATTTTTTTAATCATAAACTTGTACTTTGTTTTACCTCTGCATAAATAATCTTTTAATATATTTGATTATTCACATCTTTTTAAAATAATGTGTCCATGGTTTGATCAAGTTAAGGAACTTGCAAAAGGTTATATATCTGGCAAACTTGAAGCTAAATTACAGAACAGCTTTGTACTTTTTTCCCAGTACTCCGTTACCACTTTTTTTCTGCTGGGGTTAAGGCACTAACATTGATTCTTTGTATTTGTTTGTTCTTTGGGGAGGGTCTCACATATGTTTCCTTGGCTGGTCTCTAACTTGTAACTTTAAGTCATCCTCCTATCTCAGCCTCTGAGTAGCTAGATGTGAACATAAGGAACTTTAAGCTAAGTGTGGTGGTGTGGGAGCAGTCCTATAATCCCAGATTTCCATGGGGGCTGAGGCAGGAGGATCACAAGTTCATGTTCAGCCTGTGCAAATTCGTGACATAGTGACCTCACCTCAAAATTGAAAATAAAAATAAAACGGGGTGCTGGTGATATAGTGTAGTGGTCCTTGGGTTCAATCCCCATTACTGAATAAACATAAATAAATAAACCATTAAAACAAATATTACTACTAAGAGGGCCTAGAACCCCTGATACTCCATAGCAAAGAACACAGCCAGACCCAGATCATAGATTCTAACATGATTGTCCAATAAAAAGAACCAGGCCCTTTGGAGAATTATGGCTTCTTCAAGAGCTGAGGCAAATAATATTCAGGTTTAACCTGCTGCATCTTGTAATGCAGAAAATAATGGAAGGCTTGGAGACCAAACTGATGGGAATCTGAAACAGGACACAGGAGTAAGCTGAAGAGCTCCCAGGGTCCAAACCAGAATGATATGAACAACAAAATCAATAATGTGACATTGGACTATAACCCCAATTACCAAATAAATACCACTGAATCTATACTGTTTGTGGGGAGCCACTTTGACATCTTCAAATCCCTGGGCATCTGAGGATACATAGGGCCATGACCTCGCTGTCTAGTGCAGGTGCATTATGGGGTGCGCTTATTTCAGCATGATTTAGTGTAGACACCTGTGCTTATACCACATGGTTATGCCAGTACACAAGAATGTAAGCCTTGATAACAGCCAATATATATGAGCTGAACAATCAAGATGCTGCTTGTTGTTGCTACTGATGTCTGCTCCACGTGCTTCCTTTTCTCCAGGTACCTTACTTGTGAAAATATCCCTTCAGCCCCACCCCCAAACCTGACATTGATTTAAGTCATTGAATGAACAAATAAACACTGGGGAGATTAGACAAATTTCCAAACAAAAGAATTTCAACATATGTGTATAGATCTTCCTTGTTCAAGCATTCTTCCCTACCTCTCACATGTGGGTTCCCCTCAAGGAGTAACAGAGGGGTAAAGGTGATGGAGATGGACATTCCCAGGGACGAGTCACATTGCCAAGGTGCCTGGACCTGACACGATGAGACAGGCACTTTCCCTCCATACTCTTCATTCCCCAAACCAACAGCCTCAGTCTGATGGGGAAAAGCAAGCACAAATGAAGAGATGCCCTGTATTCCTCCAAAGTCTCCAAGTCTTCATAAAAAAGCAAACTATACAAAAGGATACTTGTAGGCTACATATTTGCTCCTACATATCAATACATATTTGTAGGAGCAACTATCACTCCATTTTTGTTAAGAACTTGAAGGTCCACAGATGTTGGTATGAACATGGGGCATACAGTGATATCAAGGAACAACTATACAGGTATTTTCCAGATATATTCTGTGCCTGTTGAGACTTTGCATGGGGGTGATACACTTGTTTCTGTCACCATCTAGAAATGAAGGAGATCTGATGGCTAAATGTCATGGAATATCTTGGATGGGGTACTAGGACAGAATAGCACTGAGACTTTGGAGTAAGGCATGAGCTTGGCTAATAATGTTCTGCCCAGTAATCATATCAGTTCATTAATTGTGACAAGTGTATCACCCTTGTGCAAAGTCTCAACAACAGGCACAAAATGCATCTGGAAACTACCTGTACAGTTAGTTGTTCTTTAATATTACTGTATGTCCCATGTCCATACCAACATCTGTGGACCTTCAAGTTCTTAACAAAAATGGATTAGTTAGTCTTTGAGATCCTGCTTTCCATTTATTTGCATTATACCTTTCTATTTGTATTTCTTCTTTTGAGTTCTTATACTAGGGAAATTATATGATATTTACACAAATGTGTCTGGTTTGTTTCACTTATGAGTATATCTTCAAGTGGCATCCATTTTAATATAAAGCTTGGAGTTTATCATTCTTAATAGCTGAATAATACTCCATTGTGTAAAAATAGCACATCTTTTTCAACCATTCCTCAGGTGATGGGCATCTTGGTTGTTTCCAAGATTTGGCTATCACAAATTGTGCTGCTATAAACATAGGCACACATATATCCCTATGATATGATATTTTCAGATCCTCTCGGAAAATTCCCAGTAGAGGAATAGCTGGTTTAAATGGGATTTCCAGTCCAACTTTTCTAAGGAGTCTCCATAGTGATTTTCATAATGGTTGCACCAGTCTACCTTCCCACCAGCAATGGAGAAGGGTTTCTTTTTCCCCACAGCCTCTCCAATATTTGATGTTGGGTGATTTCTTTATGATAGCCATTCTTTCTGGGGTGAGATGATATCTCAATGTTGTTTTAATTTGCATTTCACGGATGGCTAACTAATCAAGAGAGGGAAAGGAGAAGAGCTAGGAAACATAACAATGTCAAGCCATACAATTATATGTAGAAGATAGGCAAGGCAATGATCCTGAGAATCTCCAGAAGATTTTTGAATCTAGAAGTTCACTGGAAAGATTCTCACCCTGACTAACTATATATACCGATACCTGTGAAATAAGCAACTGCACTGCAGATGGTAATCTGTAATAGTAGTTTCATGATTGGAGTGCCTGTCATTCTGGTCTTCTAAATACGGGCTGCTTATCATGACATGCCAGTTGCTGCTGTGCTGTCTGTCAGGTAGATGATTGTTCAAAAAGAATGGGGTGGTAAATGAAGGCAAGAGACAGGAAAAGGTATATCATGGGACTGTCCTGCTTCAAGGTTGTATATGGTTAGATTTTTTGACTTCTGTGTAAACATAAGAAGTATACAATTCTTTATGCCTATTTTAAAAAATATATTCTAATTTTTAAATGTTTTTTCATCATATTCTATAGGGACTTAAAGTTCAACATATCAATACTTGATGAAAAATACCTGTTCCATGTTATGCCTAAAATGTTTGATATTCAGACAGACAGTGAGATTAAGCTTAACAGCCTAAGTTGTATGGTAATAACAATAAGCTTGTCTTCTGGATGATTAACAACCTAAGTTTGCAGACCAAAATTAGAGAAAAATGAAGGCCACAAGGAAAGCCAACATTTTGGTCCTAGCCTTCCAAGGTCAATTAAGACTCAGGACACATGAGAACTTGTACTGTAACTTCACGTAACTTGGTAGTGTCCCAAATTTTCTGATCAAAGAGATTATGGGACCAAAGAAGAAAGTGATCCGTGATGTAGAATGTGCCTAAGGAGAGTCACATGGAGGGAAAACATTCTCTCAGGCTTTCACAGAGAGCACATTGGTCAAGCAATGGATGTGACTCATCCACATGGCTGACACTGACAAAGGTTCTACAATCTGAGGTACAGAATCTCAGGATAAATCCTGAGGGGATTTTACTGACCTTATCAGACCCAAAAGCTACAACTCTTGTTGCATAGGTCCTGCTTTACCTTGGTCTTAACCATCCAGCAGAAAAGTATAAA